>NC_055661.1:3416027-3746531 GCF_017976325.1 Chelmon rostratus | reverse complement strand
AATGAAGAGAGCGTGAGGTTGGAGGTTAGTGACTAGCAGAGCAGAATATCAATGTTAATTGGAAATATTCATAGAATGCTTTTTTTAAAAAGTGACTTGTTAAAGAAGAGACAGTGCACGATATGTTTAATTTCTGCATTAGATTTATGCTTAACGACCTGGATTGTCCCCTTTAAAGAGTAGTTTAACACCATCTGAAAATCTTGTTTTTTCTGACCCGCAGTGCTTTAACTTTTCACCTGGCTGCAGTGAAGTACAGATGGAGTCCATCACTGTTGCTTGTGGTCACAGGTTCAACAGTCACAGAGCACACTTCTGACCACAGCGACCCAAACATTCAACCAAGGCAGCAAAACACTGCTTTTAGTCGAGAAGAAGAAGAGGAATTAGGGATTGAAAACACATGTTCTGTCTTCTACCAACAATCATTGTTGGTTTCTTTTAACCCTGAGGTTTGTCATAGTTGCCTACAGTTAAACGACTTTTTCAGCCATTCAGACCAAAAACAGCACAACGCAAGGGGGTGTTAACATCTCTGGTACTGGTGAGACAATGATAATAACCCAGAAGTCCAGTGTGACAGGATTTACAACTGTAGAAAGTTACCACAGCAACAGTAATTCTTACTGTTACTGTCTTACTGCTACTATTATACATTACAAATGTACCAGTCGGGTGTTTATTAGATTGGTCAGTGCATTTGCATTGGTTCTGACTGAATAGGTAATTCTCTATGGGTCACTGACATGGTTCATATTTTTCAAAAGGCCCAGTAATTGCCTAAAACAGCTGGTAATTGTTGGAGTAAATAGTGGATTGGTTGGGGGCTATTTGCAGCAGCAAGGTGCTGTATCTGGAATTGAAAATAAACTCCAGTGTACATGTCTACAATAATGAAAGAACACATCGCTGAGTGCACGATGTGGCTCATTTTAGTGTTTTATACAATTCATGGCTCTGAGGAATAACATATGGCTTTGACTACACTGTCAATATCTGTTTGTAGGATACATTCGTGGTTGGTTTTGGTCTTTCATGGGATTAGTTGACAGTAAAACAGAATATCACAAAGAGCTTTCAACCATATATTGTAGGTGTTAGATCAGGAAATGTCAAAAGAGGAAAAAGTGCTGTATATGTTGTTTGTGGAAGGGTCATCGTGGAATTACAATCATGGATCTGTGAATTTAATTCAAAGAACAGCATTTTCTGTTTAGTACCTGAGTGATTTGAAGGCCCAGAATTGGTCAGGTGGAACATGATTACTGTACACATTCACAGATACTGATTATTGTTTCTGGCTGTAACATAGTGTGAGAAGCTGGTCAAAGGGAGGAGCCAAACTCCATCCTCATCTTTGAATGCACAAGACCAGGTTTTACTACAAACACTTTGGCGTTTATAATGACCCATCTGTTGTTCATGCTTGTTGCCAAATATTCCTCAGTATTGCTCAGAATGTTATTTGCTGAATGAACAGTATTAGAGCATGTGTTGACTTGCTTTGCATGTATTAGCTATGCATTGGAAAAGTCGTTGGGTAACGGCAAAGTTAGAGAACAACAAAACAAGGAAATCAAATTTGTTTTCACTTAACATCAATGAGTGCATCTGCTGTTTGGTGATTTTCTGCTGATGTTAATGATGTAGGATAGTATTAACCGTAATGACACTGTCGCTCAGTTGCAGATTTAAAAAGTGAAATTATACCTAACTATAACATGCCTAGATGTTGTTTCATAGCAACTACAAATACTTTATCAGTATTTAAGTATCAATGTACTTTGAACATCACAATGCTGGACAATATGGCTGAAACTGCTTTCATGGTGGCAATTTGTATATAACATAATGATATTATAACAGTCTGCCCACAGAAACTGGAGAAAAAAAATCCCAAAGAAGAAATTAGTAGTAGATTAGCAAACATATGGGCATGTAGCACATATTTGGTGTGTGTGTGTGTTTGAGTCAAATCTAACCTAAGGTAAGGAGAATTGATTTCTGAGATGCAGCAATAATTACATTCCACAAATGGATTTGAGGAAGGACGACGGGCACTGTGGGCCGGTCAGAATGAGCAGAAAATGATTCCAAACCATTTCTAACAGCCATGACAATCAAGGTCACATCTCCAGCAGTGTGAAACCAACGGGCGGGCTAATAAAGATTCTGTGAGGGGTAAGATTTGCCACATTATTGGAGGGACATGGGAGGTTATGAAATCATCTGTTATCTAACCTCTACAGGGACAGCTGTGTGACGGGACTAGAGCTCCCGAGAGTTTCAAAGGTTAGCTGACCACAGATAATGTCCCGAGGGACACAACAATGGCTGCAGTGCAAAAAATGTAACATCAGTTTTCACCACATATTAATGCATTTTGAAATGTTACTGCAGGGCAGAGTAAAGTTTTGATTGCAAATACCTCAAATTTTAAAATCAAAGATCCAAGACAGAATGAGAAGTCCCTTGCTCAATCTCGACAAACAAAATGAGTTTGTTTGAAAGTAGGCTTTAAAGTAACAAACTGCAGTCAGCTTTAACTTTCAGGCTGCCGATGTCAGAAATAGACACTTCTATGTTTTGGCTTGAATTGCCCACTCTTACCCACAGTTGTAGATTTGAAATTGTTTGGAATGGAAATGCTAACGTGGTGTGTTTCGGCAACTTGAACATTTGGCGATGTGCCAAATTCCAAACTCATCAGACCTCTGAACCACCTCCTGCATCAGTGATTTTTCAGCAGGCCAAATCAGTCTAGCGTTGTTCCCAATGATGGACTAATCAGAGTTTTCTAGGCTGGATTAAGACTCTCAATGTCATCTTAATTCAAAGGAAGATGCCTACTTACAGCCATTAAAATGACAAGAGTGAAGGAGATAGACACAGCTGCCATGATCCAAAGAAACGCTGCAGAAGTTGGTGGGCAAAATATGATAAATGTCACATGCCTATGCAAAAGCCATGAATGCATCATGACTTTCCGCATGCCGGTGCTCCACCACATGCATTTGGTGCCCTTTTTATTCTTTTTGCCCCGGACCGTCTAACTTTCTGAGTACGCCACTGCACAGCTGTAGGTTGTTGTGGGGATGATTTACAGCAATAACAACCTTTAAATTGACACATTTCACATTAACTGATCCATGTTGACTGAAAGGTACATTAGCCCAGAAACAAGACAAATAAGCCCCCTACCACTCAACCAAATAAGAATGGATTACCAAACAGTACCATCTACCACATAGTGAATAATATCAACAGCAAAAAAAATGAGATGTTCATAAAATCGAGATTTTGTGGATTTCACCAATCATGCCTTCAGCCGCAATAGACTAACAGAATTAAAACCCACACACATGCACATACACACCCACATGTTCATTGTGGTACATTTGATGGTCTTTAAAAGAGAAAATAGTCATGACATTTAGCTGAAAGTACATTTGATGCAGCATGACGGGAGTTGTATATTGTGATGGACACAAGTGTGGCTTACATTTGAATTCACAGTTTGATTTCCCTTTGAGTGCTCACAGTTAACTGTGGACTCTGATGACACTTCTGCAAAACTCACAATACATAACATCTTCACAGGAGTCAAACCTACTTCATCAGAATTTAAGGAGAGTGTAGCCAGAAAATCCACCAACCAAACTTCTACACATTTAACTGTCTGCTGTGCTTTCAATGTCAAACTGCTGCCTGTTGCTAGTCATGTCTCCTTGACTTAATCCTTTCATGGTGAGAAATTGCAATTTCTCACTATTTGTGCATGAAGCACATTACATTACATTTTTAGAAATCAGGCTCATGTCCCAAACTTTTGCAAGATCATCCTCGATGGAAAATAATTTAAGCCTGTTAAGTTTAAAGAGAGAGTGGTGGTATAATTTTGTCTTTTATACAGTGTTGCTGTGTCCCTGGACAGCTCTCTGGGATTTTGTGTGTTCATGGTAACCTCAGTGAAACCTTCTGAGGGCCCGAGGGTCCACAGGAGATATAAGGCAGAGGTACTTGATCGTGTTCTCAAGTTAACTGTAGAGGGCAAATAGTGGAGGAAGGGGTAATTGAAGGCGGTTCATTAGATGCTGATCCACATCCCCCCAGAGGACCAGAGGAAGGCTGGAGGGAACAGGATTCATGCTGGGCAGAGAATTAGACAGAGGATTTGCTGCAGGCTTTGGCTCCTCTGGATGAGTCCTTCCTCATCATGCACTTGAAATAGACAGACTCACTTTCTAAGACCACTGTAATACTCACATCATTAGTTGAGGGAAAGGCTATTACCAGGCAGAGAGGCTTACATTTCTACCTTGATAAGGAACAAAAAATCATAGTAGAATTAGAAATCTATCTGTGCAAATTCCATGCCAAACCCTTTATCAAGACACTTAAAGGTAGAGGGTTTTAGGTTTCAGTCCACCCCCTCGCTGTCTTTCAATCAATATGCGGTTTATTATTGTTCTCATAAAATGTCTGACATATTATTACTGTTTTTTTTTGTTATCAACTTTTATCGTTCAACCCTCAATCGGTCATCATAAATCTGGCCATGATTGAGAACAGGCTTGCTGAAGCATTTTACACCTCACCCATAGGAGGCACCACAGATACCAAAGCTATGTGCCTTAAAACATTGAGGACAAATTTTCAAAAATTTCGGCGTGCATGCTCGGCGGCAAGTATGAACAACATCTGAAGTGTTAGTGTGATTGATGCAAGTGAGCGTGGCCTGCATGTTTGCTCATAACTCAAGATGCCTTTGAGCAATCCTGATTAAACTCACTGGAGACATCCTGTGGTACCTCCTGAACATACACACAGAGTTTCATTCAAATCCCATGACGGTGGGACAAACGGACAGCTGTGAGAGTGGTATCAATCTACTCCTCTAAGTTGATGGGAGAGAATTTTAGTAGGTCTAATTTTTGCCAGACATAATCCCAACAGGTCTTTTCAGTCTTTGAGCTATTGACCTAGCTTTTGAGATAATCCATCAGATAGTTGTGAGAATTATTTATCCCCAGAAAACACCCTATGCTTACAGTATATAGCAAATCTGAGCTGTGAATATACATATATATATATATATATATATATATATATATATATATATATATATATATATATTCACAGCTCAGATCTGCTATATACTGTAAGCATAGGGTGTTTTCTGGGGATAAATAATTCTCACAACTATCTGATGGATTATCTCAAAAGCTAGGTCAATAGCTCAAAGACTGAAAAGACCTGTTGGGATTATGTCTGGCAAAAATTAGACCTACTAAAATTCTCTCCCATCAATTTAGAGGAGTAGATTGATACCACTCTCACAGCTGTCCGTTTGTCCCACCGTCATGGGATTTGAATGAAACTCTGTGTGTATGTTCAGGAGGTACCACAGGATGTCTCCAGTGAGTTTAATCAGGATTGCTCAAAGGCATCTTGAGTTATGAGCAAACATGCAGGCCACGCTCACTTGCATCAATCACACTAACACTTCAGATGTTGTTCATACTTGCCGCCGAGCATGCACGCCGAAATTTTTGAAAATTTGTCCTCAATGTTTTAAGGCACATAGCTTTGGTATCTGTGGTGCCTCCTATGGGTGAGGTGTAAAATGCTTCAGCAAGCCTGTTCTCAATCATGGCCAGATTTATGATGACCGATTGAGGGTTGAACGATAAAAGTTGATAACAAAAAAAAACAGTAATAATATGTCAGACATTTTATGAGAACAATAATAAACCGCATATTGATTGAAAGACAGCGAGGGGGGTGGACTGAAACCTAAAACCCTCTACCTTTAAGTGTCTTGATAAAGGGTTTGGCATGGAATTTGCACAGATAGATTTCTAATTCTACTATGATTTTTTGTTCCTTATCAAGGTAGAAATGTAAGCCTCTCTGCCTGGTAATAGCCTTTCCCTCAACTAATGATGTGAGTATTACAGTGGTCTTAGAAAGTGAGTCTGTCTATTTCAAGTGCATGATGAGGAAGGACTCATCCAGAGGAGCCAAAGCCTGCAGCAAATCCTCTGTCTAATTCTCTGCCCAGCATGAATCCTGTTCCCTCCAGCCTTCCTCTGGTCCTCTGGGGGGATGTGGATCAGCATCTAATGAACCGCCTTCAATTACCCCTTCCTCCACTATTTGCCCTCTACAGTTAACTTGAGAACACGATCAAGTACCTCTGCCTTATATCTCCTGTGGACCCTCGGGCCCTCAGAAGGTTTCACTGAGGTTACCATGAACACACAAAATCCCAGAGAGCTGTCCAGGGACACAGCAACACTGTATAAAAGACAAAATTATACCACCACTCTCTCTTTAAACTTAACAGGCTTAAATTATTTTCCATCGAGGATGATCTCGCAAAAGTTTGGGACATGAGCCTGATTTCTAAAAATGTAATGTAATGTGCTTCATGCACAAATAGTGAGAAATTGCAATTTCTCACCATGAAAGGATTAAGTCAAGGAGACATGACTAGCAACAGGCAGCAGTTTGACATTGAAAGCACAGCAGACAGTTAAATGTGTAGAAGTTTGGTTGGTGGATTTTCTGGCTACACTCTCCTTAAATTCTGATGAAGTAGGTTTGACTCCTGTGAAGATGTTATGTATTGTGAGTTTTGCAGAAGTGTCATCAGAGTCCATAGTCAACTGTGAGCACTCAAAGGGAAATCAAACTGTGAATTCAAATGTAAGCCACACTTGTGTCCATCACAATATACAACTCCCGTCATGCTGCATCAAACGTACTTTCAGCTAAATGTCATGACTATTTTCTCTTTTAAAGACCATCAAATGTACCACAATGAACATGTGGGTGTGTATGTGCATGTGTGTGGGTTTTAATTCTGTTAGTCTATTGCGGCTGAAGGCATGATTGGTGAAATCCACAAAATCTCGATTTTATGAACATCTCATTTTTTTTGCTGTTGATATTATTCACTATGTGGTAGATGGTACTGTTTGGTAATCCATTCTTATTTGGTTGAGTGGTAGGGGGCTTATTTGTCTTGTTTCTGGGCTAATGTACCTTTCAGTCAACATGGATCAGTTAATGTGAAATGTGTCAATTTAAAGGTTGTTATTGCTGTAAATCATCCCCACAACAACCTACAGCTGTGCAGTGGCGTACTCAGAAAGTTAGACGGTCCGGGGCAAAAAGAATAAAAAGGGCACCAAATGCATGTGGTGGAGCACCGGCATGCGGAAAGTCATGATGCATTCATGGCTTTTGCATAGGCATGTGACATTTATCATATTTTGCCCACCAACTTCTGCAGCGTTTCTTTGGATCATGGCAGCTGTGTCTATCTCCTTCACTCTTGTCATTTTAATGGCTGTAAGTAGGCATCTTCCTTTGAATTAAGATGACATTGAGAGTCTTAATCCAGCCTAGAAAACTCTGATTAGTCCATCATTGGGAACAACGCTAGACTGATTTGGCCTGCTGAAAAATCACTGATGCAGGAGGTGGTTCAGAGGTCTGATGAGTTTGGAATTTGGCACATCGCCAAATGTTCAAGTTGCCGAAACACACCACGTTAGCATTTCCATTCCAAACAATTTCAAATCTACAACTGTGGGTAAGAGTGGGCAATTCAAGCCAAAACATAGAAGTGTCTATTTCTGACATCGGCAGCCTGAAAGTTAAAGCTGACTGCAGTTTGTTACTTTAAAGCCTACTTTCAAACAAACTCATTTTGTTTGTCGAGATTGAGCAAGGGACTTCTCATTCCTGTCTTGGATCTTTGATTTTAAAATTTGAGGTATTTGCAATCAAAACTTTACTCTGCCCTGCAGTAACATTTCAAAATGCATTAATATGTGGTGAAAACTGATGTTACATTTTTTGCACTGCAGCCATTGTTGTGTCCCTCGGGACATTATCTGTGGTCAGCTAACCTTTGAAACTCTCGGGAGCTCTAGTCCCGTCACACAGCTGTCCCTGTAGAGGTTAGATAACAGATGATTTCATAACCTCCCATGTCCCTCCAATAATGTGGCAAATCTTACCCCTCACAGAATCTTTATTAGCCCGCCCGTTGGTTTCACACTGCTGGAGATGTGACCTTGATTGTCATGGCTGTTAGAAATGGTTTGGAATCATTTTTCTGCTCATTCTGACCGGCCCACAGTGCCCGTCGTCCTTCCTCAAATCCATTTGTGGAATGTAATTATTGCTGCATCTCAGAAATCAATTCTCCTTACCTTAGGTTAGATTTGACTCAAACACACACACACACCAAATATGTGCTACATGCCCATATGTTTGCTAATCTACTACTAATTTCTTCTTTGGGATTTTTTTTCTCCAGTTTCTGTGGGCAGACTGTTATAATATCATTATGTTATATACAAATTGCCACCATGAAAGCAGTTTCAGCCATATTGTCCAGCATTGTGATGTTCAAAGTACATTGATACTTAAATACTGATAAAGTATTTGTAGTTGCTATGAAACAACATCTAGGCATGTTATAGTTAGGTATAATTTCACTTTTTAAATCTGCAACTGAGCGACAGTGTCATTACGGTTAATACTATCCTACATCATTAACATCAGCAGAAAATCACCAAACAGCAGATGCACTCATTGATGTTAAGTGAAAACAAATTTGATTTCCTTGTTTTGTTGTTCTCTAACTTTGCCGTTACCCAACGACTTTTCCAATGCATAGCTAATACATGCAAAGCAAGTCAACACATGCTCTAATACTGTTCATTCAGCAAATAACATTCTGAGCAATACTGAGGAATATTTGGCAACAAGCATGAACAACAGATGGGTCATTATAAACGCCAAAGTGTTTGTAGTAAAACCTGGTCTTGTGCATTCAAAGATGAGGATGGAGTTTGGCTCCTCCCTTTGACCAGCTTCTCACACTATGTTACAGCCAGAAACAATAATCAGTATCTGTGAATGTGTACAGTAATCATGTTCCACCTGACCAATTCTGGGCCTTCAAATCACTCAGGTACTAAACAGAAAATGCTGTTCTTTGAATTAAATTCACAGATCCATGATTGTAATTCCACGATGACCCTTCCACAAACAACATATACAGCACTTTTTCCTCTTTTGACATTTCCTGATCTAACACCTACAATATATGGTTGAAAGCTCTTTGTGATATTCTGTTTTACTGTCAACTAATCCCATGAAAGACCAAAACCAACCACGAATGTATCCTACAAACAGATATTGACAGTGTAGTCAAAGCCTCATATGTTATTCCTCAGAGCCATGAATTGTATAAAACACGAAAATGAGCCACATCGTGCACTCAGCGATGTGTTCTTTCATTATTGTAGACATGTACACTGGAGTTTATTTTCAATTCCAGATACAGCACCTTGCTGCTGCAAATAGCCCCCAACCAATCCACTATTTACTCCAACAATTACCAGCTGTTTTAGGCAATTACTGGGCCTTTTGAAAAATATGAAAGACCATGTCAGTGACCCATAGAGAATTACCTATTCAGTCAGAACCAATGCAAATGCACTGACCAATCTAATAAACACCCGACTGGTACATTTGTAATGTATAATAGTAGCAGTAAGACAGTAACAGTAAGAACTAGAAAATTCCCCCTGGGAAATTTTGAAAGGGACACGGGGTGCGTTCGAGCCGACAAAATTATCTACGTTTTAAAGTTTGAATGAAGTCTCTAGGACAAAGTATGGCCGAGCAGCGGACAATTGAAAAAGGCTGAAATTTGAGGAAATTTCCCCATTCATTTCTTATGGGAAATTTATCGCAGTTGTTTGCGTCTTACGTCGGCCTTCGATGGTCATAGCTCGAAAACCGTAAGAGATATCAAAATGTGCCGAGGGTCATTTTGAGCCGACAAAATTATCTACGTTTTAAAGTTTGAATGAAGTCTCTAGGAGAAACTATGGCGAAGCAGCGGACAATTGAAAAAGGCTGCAAATTGAGAAAACGGCAGATATCAGAGGTAGTCAGTCCCTGATTAATGAATTGCTCTCAGCTGTGTTTCTGTGGCTTTCTCCTTGTCTGTCTCTGTTGATCACCTCAGCTGTCTGTGTCTGCTTCTCTCCTCTGCTTCATGTCTCTGTTAACATGAATTAATGAACTGAATCAATAAACATGAATGGAGCTAATGCTAACGGAGCTAACAGAGCTAACACTAACTGAGCTAACAGCTAAAGGTGCGAATATAGCTAACGGCGCTAGCGCTAACAGAGCTAACTGTGCTAACAGAGCTAACAGAGCTAACGGCGTTAACAAGGGGGCGGGGGGATGGGGTTTTCATTATGCATTTGTCTGTGTGTGTGTGTTTATGTATCTGTCGTTGTGTGTGACTGCGTATGTGTGTGTCTTCGTCTGTTTGTGTGTGTGTGTCTGCTTGAACTACACAAGCAGCCCAACCAGCTCCTACATGGAGATGTGTCTGGTATATGTGTGTCTGAATGTGTGTGTGTGTGTGTGTGTTTGTTTGTGTGCGTGTGTAACTTCTGCCCCACCTGCTGATAATTACCTCTCTACCTCTCCCACTTTTTACCTGTTCCTGTTCAGTTTTGACGTGCTTGTTTTTAATCACTTTTTAGCTGTTGGTTAGCCCTGCTTGTGTGTGTGTTTGTGTGACTACTGTCTCAACCTTTTTGGCAAAGCGCTTGGTGAAGCTGAGTTTAACTGTTTGTTGGATGGAGATTGTTTTCAAACAATGCCCTTGTTTTGACTGAGCTCGTTAAGATAATCATTCTCAGGCTTGTTGTCCTGCAGATGTGTGTGCGTGGGTTATTGACCGGTGTGTGTGTAAATGACAGTTGCACCTGTTAAACTCTTCCCTTGAAAAGCGGCTTTTTCGCTGTCGGTTTCTTCCGAACAACTTGCGATTGTGTCAAAACCGTAGCTGCTATCAAAAAACCGATTACACTGTGAGATGCGGACAAGTCTGGGCCAGATGTACGTGTGTTTTATGTCCAGATATTCTTTAGAAAAATGACAAAATGGTCGACTTAAAAAGACTCTGCGACTCAGAGAACAGGAGTTTGTATTGTATGCAGTGAGATTTGGGTTCGGCGAACCTCCCGAACTAAATCCTCTGGTGAGAGAACCGTACCTCGTATCAGAGTGTACTATAGATCATCGGACTCCCGAGAACTTCCTGAGTCCGGCCATCTCCTCGTTTTATTCCTGACACAACAACTTTTCGTTTTATGGCGATCTAAAGACAGGAGGCATTTCTGCTTTGCTCACAAAACAGCTCTGAATTTTAACATGGGACTTAATGGGAGAACAGGAGGGCGCTGGCTGCACAAAACGTCTCACTATTTAAATTCAGTAAGTCTCTCGGCTTTTTCGAGGACATCACACGAAAGAGGACAAGTTTGTCTACAAACTGATCCCAAAATTATGCGTGTAGAGTGTAATTTGTGGCCGTAGCGACGAGAAAAAGAGAAGATTTTCAGATCGTTTTTAGACTCTGTGCCACTCTAGCACGCACTCTAGCACGAACATTCCGCGCAATACACACCCATTATAATCTCAAAATTTCCCGCCAAACGATCACTGTCATTGAACAGTGACTGATCAAAAACTATAGGACCAATCAAAATGTGGATGAACACACCAATAGACCAGACTTGGGTCTACATTTTAAAGTTGAAATGAAGTCTCTCGGTGAATGTATGCCTGAGCTACAGATGTTTGAAAAACTCCAATTTCAATCTTGTTTTTTTCGGCCGTCCCATTCATTTCTTATGGGAAATTTATCGCAGTTTTTCGCGTCTTACGACGCGAAAAACTGCGATAAATTTGAGAAAAGTAATAGCACACCGATCCCGAACAATACGCACGTTTTGATATATAATTTGCGAGGGTTTTCTCAAAGCTGCGGGGCAAGTTTGAGGACGAAAACTTGGAGGAAGATGAAAAATAATAACTAGAAAATTCCCTCTGGGAAATTTTGAAAGGGACACGGTATGTGTTCGAGCCGACAAAATTATCTACGTTTTAAAGTTTGAATGAAGTCTCTAGGACAAAGTATGGCCGAGCAGCGGACAATTGAAAAAGGCTGAAATTTGAGGAAATTTCCCCATTCATTTCTTATGGGAAATTTATCGCAGTTGTTTGCGTCTTACGTCGGCCTTCGATGGTCATAGCTCGAAAACCGTAAGAGATATCAAAATGTGCCGAGGGTCATTTTGAGCCGACAAAATTATCTACGTTTTAAAGTTTGAATGAAGTCTCTAGGAGAAACTATGGCGAAGCAGCGGACAATTGAAAAAGGCTGCAAATTGAGAAAACGGCAGATATCAGAGGTAGTCAGTCCCTGATTAATGAATTGCTCTCAGCTGTGTTTCTGTGGCTTTCTCCTTGTCTGTCTCTGTTGATCACCTCAGCTGTCTGTGTCTGCTTCTCTCCTCTGCTTCATGTCTCTGTTAACATGAATTAATGAACTGAATCAATAAACATGAATGGAGCTAATGCTAACAGAGCTAACAGAGCTAACACTAACTGAGCTAACAGCTAAAGGTGCGAATATAGCTAACGGCGCTAGCGCTAACAGAGCTAACTGTGCTAACAGAGCTAACAGAGCTAACGGCGTTAACAAGGGGGCGGGGGGATGGGGTTTTCATTATGCATTTGTCTGTGTGTGTGTGTTTATGTATCTGTCGTTGTGTGTGACTGCGTATGTGTGTGTCTTCGTCTGTTTGTGTGTGTGTCTGCTTGAACTACACAAGCAGCCCAACCAGCTCCTACATGGAGATGTGTCTGGTATATGTGTGTCTGAATGTGTGTGTGTGTGTGTGTTTGTTTGTGTGCGTGTGTAACTTCTGCCCCACCTGCTGATAATTACCTCTCTACCTCTCCCACTTTTTACCTGTTCCTGTTCAGTTTTGACGTGCTTGTTTTTAATCACTTTTTAGCTGTTGGTTAGCCCTGCTTGTGTGTGTGTTTGTGTGACTACTTTCTCAACCTTTTTGGCAAAGCGCTTGGTGAAGCTGAGTTTAACTGTTTGTTGGATGGAGATTGTTTTCAAACAATGCCCTTGTTTTGACTGAGCTCGTTAAGATAATCATTCTCAGGCTTGTTGTCCTGCAGATGTGTGTGCGTGGGTTATTGACCGGTGTGTGTGTAAATGACAGTTGCACCTGTTAAACTCCTCCCTTGAAAAGCGGCTTTTTTCGCTGTCGGTTTCTTCCGAACAACTTGCGATTGTGTCAAAACCGTAGCTGCTATCAAAAAACCGATTACACTGTGAGATGCGGACAAGTCTGGGCCAGATGTACGTGTGTTTTATGTCCAGATATTCTTTAGAAAAATGACAAAATGGTCGACTTAAAAAGACTCTGCGACTCAGAGAACAGGAGTTTGTATTGTATGCAGTGAGATTTGGGTTCGGCGAACCTCCTGAACTAAATCCTCTGGTGAGAGAACCGTACCTCGTATCAGAGTGTACTATAGATCATCGGACTCCCGAGAACTTCCTGAGTCCGACCATCTCCTCGTTTTATTCCTGACACAACAACTTTTCGTTTTATGGCGATCTAAAGACAGGAGGCATTTCTGCTTTGCTCACAAAACAGCTCTGAATTTTAACATGGGACTTAATGGGAGAACAGGAGGGCGCTGGCTGCACAAAACGTCTCACTATTTAAATTCAGTAAGTCTCTCGGCTTTTTCGAGGACATCACACGAAAGAGGACAAGTTTGTCTACAAACTGATCCCAAAATTATGCGTGTAGAGTGTAATTTGTGGCCGTAGCGACGAGAAAAAGAGAAGATTTTCAGATCGTTTTTAGACTCTGTGCCACTCTAGCACGCACTCTAGCGCGAACATTCCGCGCAATACACACCCATTATAATCTCAAAATTTCCCGCCAAACGATCACTGTCATTGAACAGTGACTGATCAAAAACTATAGGACCAATCAAAATGTGGATGAACACACCAATAGACCAGACTTGGGTCTACATTTTAAAGTTGAAATGAAGTCTCTCGGTGAATGTATGCCTGAGCTACAGATGTTTGAAAAACTCCAATTTCAATCTTGTTTTTTTCGCCGGTCCCATTCATTTCTTATGGGAAATTTATCGCAGTTTTTCGCGTCTTACGACGCGAAAAACTGCGATAAATTTGAGAAAAGTAATAGCACACCGATCCCGAACAATACGCACGTTTTGATATATAATTTGCGAGGGTTTTCTCAAAGCTGCGGGGCGAGTTTAGGGACGAAAATTTGGAGGATGATGAAAAATAACTAGAAAATTCCCCCTGGGAAATTTTGAAAGGGACACGGGGTGTGTTCGAGCCGACAAAATTATCTACGTTTTAAAGTTTGAATGAAGTCTCTAGGACAAAGTATGGCCGAGCAGCGGACAATTGAAAAAGGCTGAAATTTGAGGAAATTTCCCCATTCATTTCTTATGGGAAATTTATCGCAGTTGTTCGCGTCTTACGTCGGCCTTCGATGGTCATAGCTCGAAAACCGTAAGAGATATCAAAATGTGCCGAGGGTCATTTGGAGCCGACAAAATTATCTACGTTTTAAAGTTTGAATGAAGTCTCTAGGAGAAACTATGGCGAAGCAGCGGACAATTGAAAAAGGCTGCAATGTGAGAAAACGGCAGATATCAGAGGCAGTCAGTCCCTGATTAATGAATTGCTCTCAGCTGTGTTTCTGTGGCTTTCTCCTTGTCTGTCTCTGTTGATCACCTCAGCTGTCTGTGTCTGCTTCTCTCCTCTGCTTCATGTCTCTGTTAACATGAATTAATGAACTGAATCAATAAACATGAATGGAGCTAATGCTAACGGAGCTAACAGAGCTAACACTAATGGAGCGAACAGCTAACGGTGCGAATAGAGCTAACGGCGCTAACGCAACCAGAGCTAACTGTGCTAACAGAGCTAATAGAGCTAGCGGCGTTAACAAGGGGGCGGGGGGATGGGGTTTTCATTATGCATTTGTCTGTGTGTGTGTGTGTTTATGTATCTGTCGTTGTGTGTGACTGCGTATGTGTGTCTTCGTCTGTTTCTGTGGCTTTCTCCTTGTCTGTCTCTGTTGATCACCTCAGCTGTCTGTGTCTGCTTCTCTCCTCTGCTTCATGTCTCTGTTAACATGAATTAATGAACTGAATCAATAAGCATGAATGGAGTTAATGCTAACAGAGCTAACAGAGCTAACACTAACGGAGCTAACACTAACGGAGCTAACAGCTAACGGCGCGAATAGAGCTAACGGCGCTAATGCTAACAGAGCTAACTGTGCTAACAGAGCTAATAGAGCTAATGGTGTTAACAAGGGGGCGGGGGGATGGGGTTTTCATTATGCATTTGTCTGTGTATGTGTGTTTATGTATCTGTCATTGTGTGTGACTGCGTATGTGTGTGTCTTCGTCTGTTTGTGTGTGTGTGTCTGCTTGAACTACACAAGCAGCCCAACCAGCTCCTACATGGAGATGTGTATAGTATATATGTGTCTGAATGTGTGTGTGTGTGTGTGCGTGTGTGCCTGTGTAACTTCTGCCCCACCTGCTGATAATTACCTCTCTACCTCTCCCACTTTTTACCTGTTCCTGTTCAGTTTTGACGTGCTTGTTTTTAATCACTTTTTAGCTGTTGGTTAGCCCTGCTTGTGTGTGTGTTTGTGTGACTACTTTCTCAACCTTTTGGCAAAGCGCTTGGTGAAGCTGAGTTTAACTGTTTGTTGGATGGAGATTGTTTTCAAACAATGCCCTTGTTTTGACTGAGCTCGTTAAGATAATCATTCTCAGGCTTGTTGTCCTGCAGATGTGTGTGCGTGGGTTATTGACCGGTGTGTGTGTAAATGACAGTTGCACCTGTTAAACTCCTCCCTTGAAAAGCGGCTTTTTCGCTGTCGGTTTCTTCCGAACAACTTGCGATTGTGTCAAAACCGTAGCTGCTATCAAAAAACCGATTACACTGTGAGATGCGGACAAGTCTGGGCCAGATGTACGTGTGTTTTATGTCCAGATATTCTTTAGAAAAATGACAAAATGGTCGACTTAAAAAGACTCTGCGACTCAGAGAACAGGAGTTTGTATTGTATGCAGTGAGATTTGGGTTCGGCGAACCTCCTGAACTAAATCCTCCGGTGAGAGAACCGTACCTCGTATCAGAGTGTACTATAGATCATCGGACTCCCGAGAACTTCCTGAGTCCGAATATCATCTCGTTTTATTCCTGAGACAACAACTTTTCGTTTTATGGCGATGTAAAGACAGGAGGCATTTATGCTTTTCTCACAAAACAGCTCTGAATTTTTACATTGGAGTCAATGGGAGAGCTAGAGGGAGGTGGCTACACAAAAAGCCTCACTATTTAAATTCAGTAAGTCTCTCGGCTTTTTCGAGGACATCACATGAAAGAGGACAAGTTTGTCTACAAAAGATCCCAAAATTATGTGTCTCCTATTCACCGTTTGTATTTTACGGCAATTTTAGAAACACATTTCAGGCGATTTTTCACCGGCTGTCTCACTCTAACTTATGACATCACCCACTGTAGAGGGAGAGATTCTGAGCATTTTTGTGAGAAACTTGATGGTCTTCAGATGGTCATAGCTCGAAAACCGTAAGAGATATCAAAAAATGTGCCGGTATTAATTTTGAGCTGACAAATTTATCTACGTTTTAAACTTTGAATGAAGTCTCTAGGACAAAGTATGGCCGAGCTGCGGACAATTGAAAAAGGCTGAAATTTGAGGAAATTTCCCCATTCATTTCTTATGGGAAAGTCTTCGCAGTTGTTCGCGTCTTACGTCGGCCTTCGATGGTCATAGTTCGAAAGCCGTAAGAGATATCAAAATGTGCCGAGGGTCATTTGGAGCCGACAAAATTATCTACGTTTTAAAGTTCAAATGAAGTCTCTCGGTGAATGTATGCCTGAGCTACAGACGTTTGAAAAACTCCAATTTCCATCTTTTTTTTTTCGCCCGTCCCATTCATTCTTTTGGGAAATTTATCGCAGTTTTTCGCGTCTTACGACGCGAAAAACTGCGATAAATTTGAGAAAAGTAATAGCACACCGATCCTGATCAAACCGCACGTTTTGATATATAATTTGCAAGGGTTTTCTCAAAGCTGCGGGGCGAGTTCAGGGACAAAAATTTGGAGGATGATGAAAAATAATAATAACTAGAAAATTCCCTCTGGGAAATTTTGAAAGGGACACGGGGTGCGTTCGAGCCGACAAAATTATCTACGTTTTAAAGTTTGAATGAAGTCTCTAGGAGAAACTATGGCGAAGCAGCGGACAATTGAAAAAGGCTGCAATGTGAGAAAACGGCAGATATCAGAGGTAGTCAGTCCCTGATTAATGAATTGCTCTCAGCTGTGTTTCTGTGGCTTTCTCCTTGTCTGTCTCTGTTGATCACCTCAGCTGTCTGTGTCTGCTTCTCTCCTCTGCTTCATGTCTCTGTTAACATGAATTAATGAACTGAATCAATAAACATGAATGGAGCTAATGCTAACGGAGCTAACAGAGCTAACACTAATGGAGCGAACAGCTAACAGTGCGAATAGAGCTATCGGCGCTAACGCAACCAGAGCTAACTGTGCTAACAGAGCTAATAGAGCTAGCGGCGTTAACAAGGGGGCGGGGGGATGGGGTTTTCATTATGCATTTGTCTGTGTGTGTGTGTTTATGTATCTGTCGTTGTGTGTGACTGCGTATGTGTGTGTCTTCGTCTGTTTCTGTGGCTTTCTCCTTGTCTGTCTCTGTTGATCACCTCAGCTGTCTGTGTCTGCTTCTGTCCTCTGCTTCATGTCTCTGTTAACATGAATTAATGAACTGAATCAATAAGCATGAATGGAGTTAATGCTAACAGAGCTAACAGAGCTAACACTAACGGAGCTAACACTAACGGAGCTAACACTAACGGAGCTAACAGCTAACGGCGCGAATAGAGCTAACGGCGCTAACGCTAACAGAGCTAACTGTGCTAACAGAGCTAACAGAGCTAACGGCGTTAACAAGGGGCGGGGGGATGGGGTTTTCATTATGCATTTGTCTGTGTGTGTGTGTTTATGTATCTGTCGTTGTGTGTGACTGCGTATGTGTGTGTCTTCGTCTGTTTGTGTGTGTGTGTCTGCTTGAACTACACAAGCAGCCAAACCAGCTCCAACATGGAGATGTGTATAGTATATATGTGTCTGAATGTGTGTGTGTGTGTGTGTGTGTGTGTGTGTGTGCCTGTGTAACTTCTGCATTTGTGTGACTACTGTCTCAACCTCTTTGGCAAAGAGCTTTGTGAAGCTGAGTTTAACTGCTTGTTGGACAGAGATTATTTTCAAACAATGCCCTTGTTTTGACTGAGCTCGTTAAGATAATCACTCTCAGGCTTGTTGTCCTGCAGATGTGTGTGCGTGGGTTCTTGACCGGTGTGTGTGTAAATGACAGTTGCAACTGTTAAACTCTTCCCTTGAAAAGCGTCTTTTTCGCTGTCGGTTTCTTCCGAACAACTTGCGATTGTGTCAAAACCGTAGCTGCTATCAAAAAACCGATTACATTGTGAGATGCGGACAAGTCTGGGCCAGATGTACGTGTGTTTTATGTCCAGATATTCTTTAGAAAAATGACAAAATGGTCGACTTAAAAAGACTCTGCGACTCAGAGAACAGGAGTTTGTATTGTATGCAGTGAGATTTGGGTTCGGCGAACCTCCTGAACTAAATCCTCTGGTGAGAGAACCGTACCTCGTATCAGAGTGTACTATAGATCATCGGACTCCCGAGAACTTCCTGAGTCCGAATATCATCTCGTTTTATTCCTGAGACAACAACTTTTCGTTTTATGGCGATGTAAAGACAGGAGGCATTTATGCTTTTCTCACAAAACAGCTCTGAATTTTTACATTGGAGTCAATGGGAGAGCTAGAGGGAGGTGGCTACACAAAAAGCCTCACTATTTAAATTCAGTAAGTCTCTCGGCTTTTTCGAGGACATCACATGAAAGAGGACAAGTTTGTCTACAAAAGATCCCAAAATTATGTGTCTCCTATTCACCATTTGTATTTTACGGCAATTTTAGAAACACATTTCAGGCGATTTTTCACCGGCTGTCTCACTCTAACTTATGACATCACCCACTGTAGAGGGAGAGATTCTGAGCATTTTTGTGAGAAACTTGATGGTCTTCAGATGGTCATAGCTCGAAAACCGTAAGAGATATCAAAAAATGTGCCGGTATTAATTTTGAGCTGACAAATTTATCTACGTTTTAAACTTTGAATGAAGTCTCTAGGACAAAGTATGGCCGAGCTGCGGACAATTGAAAAAGGCTGAAATTTGAGGAAATTTCCCCATTCATTTCTTATGGGAAAGTCTTCGCAGTTGTTCGCGTCTTACGTCGGCCTTCGATGGTCATAGTTCGAAAACCGTAAGAGATATCAAAATGTGCCGAGGGTCATTTGGAGCCGACAAAATTATCTACGTTTTAAAGTTCAAATGAAGTCTCTCGGTGAATGTATGCCTGAGCTACAGACGTTTGAAAAACTCCAATTTCCATCTTTTTTTTTTCGCCCGTCCCATTCATTCTTATGGGAAATTTATCGCAGTTTTTCGCGTCTTACGACGCGAAAAACTGCGATAAATTTGAGAAAAGTAATAGCACACCGATCCTGATCAAACCGCACGTTTTGATATATAATTTGCAAGGGTTTTCTCAAAGCTGCGGGGCGAGTTCAGGGACAAAAATTTGGAGGATGATGAAAAATAATAATAATAAGAAGAAACGCGCGGGATAGTAATAAGTGACTCGGGGCTATGCCCCGAGTCACTGGCTCCTGCAGCAGAGCTGCAGGAGCCAGTGCCTCGGAGCGTGCCCCGTGTCCCTAATAAGAAGAAACACGCGGGATAGTAATAAGTGACTCGGGGCTACGCCCCGAGTCACTGGCTCCTGCAGCTATTTCATAGCTGTAGGAGCCAGTGACTCGGGACGTTGCCCCGTGTCCCTAACTAGAAAATTCCCCCTGGGAAATTTTGAAAGGGACACGGGGTGTGTTGGAGCCGACAAAATTATCTACGTTTTAAAGTTTGAATGAAGTCTCTAGGACAAAGTATGGCCGAGCAGCGGACAATTGAAAAAGGCTGAAATTTGAGGAAATTTCCCCATTCATTTCTTATGGGAAATTTATCGCAGTTGTTTGTGTCTTACGTCGGCCTTCGATGGTCATAGCTCGAAAACCGTAAGAGATATCAAAATGTGCCGAGGGTCATTTGGAGCCGACAAAATTATCTACGTTTTAAAGTAGAAAATTCCCCCTGGGAAATTTTGAAAGGGACACGGGGTGCGTTCGAGCCGACAAAATTATCTACGTTTTAAAGTTTGAATGAAGTCTCTAGGAGAAACTATGGCGAAGCAGCGGACAATTGAAAAAGGCTGCAATGTGAGAAAACGGCAGATATCAGAGGTAGTCAGTCCCTGATTAATGAATTGCTCTCAGCTGTGTTTCTGTGGCTTTCTCCTTGTCTGTCTCTGTTGATCACCTCAGCTGTCTGTGTCTGCTTCTCTCCTCTGCTTCATGTCTCTGTTAACATGAATTAATGAACTGAATCAATAAACATGAATGGAGCTAATGCTAACGGAGCTAACAGAGCTAACACTAATGGAGCGAACATCTAACAGTGCGAATAGAGCTATCGGCGCTAACGCAACCAGAGCTAACTGTGCTAACAGAGCTAATAGAGCTAGCGGCGTTAACAAGGGGGCGGGGGGATGGGGTTTTCATTATGCATTTGTCTGTGTGTGTGTGTTTATGTATCTGTCGTTGTGTGTGACTGCGTATGTGTGTGTCTTCGTCTGTTTCTGTGGCTTTCTCCTTGTCTGTCTCTGTTGATCACCTCAGCTGTCTGTGTCTGCTTCTGTCCTCTGCTTCATGTCTCTGTTAACATGAATTAATGAACTGAATCAATAAGCATGAATGGAGTTAATGCTAACAGAGCTAACAGAGCTAACACTAACGGAGCTAACACTAACGGAGCTAACACTAACGGAGCTAACAGCTAACGGCGCGAATAGAGCTAACGGCGCTAACGCTAACAGAGCTAACTGTGCTAACAGAGCTAACAGAGCTAACGGCGTTAACAAGGGGCGGGGGGATGGGGTTTTCATTATGCATTTGTCTGTGTGTGTGTGTTTATGTATCTGTCATTGTGTGTGACTGCGTATGTGTGTGTCTTCGTCTGTTTGTGTGTGTGTGTCTGCTTGAACTACACAAGCAGCCAAACCAGCTCCAACATGGAGATGTGTATAGTATATATGTGTCTGAATGTGTGTGTGTGTGTGTGTGTGTGTGTGCCTGTGTAACTTCTGCATTTGTGTGACTACTGTCTCAACCTCTTTGGCAAAGAGCTTTGTGAAGCTGAGTTTAACTGCTTGTTGGACGGAGATTGTTTTCAAACAATGCCCTTGTTTTGACTGAGCTCGTTAAGATAATCACTCTCAGGCTTGTTGTCCTGCAGATGTGTGTGCGTGGGTTCTTGACCGGTGTGTGTGTAAATGACAGTTGCAACTGTTAAACTCTTCCCTTGAAAAGCGTCTTTTTCGCTGTCGGTTTCTTCCGAACAACTTGCGATTGTGTCAAAACCGTAGCTGCTATCAAAAAACCGATTACATTGTGAGATGCGGACAAGTCTGGGCCAGATGTACGTGTGTTTTATGTCCAGATATTCTTTAGAAAAATGACAAAATGGTCGACTTAAAAAGACTCTGCGACTCAGAGAACAGGAGTTTGTATTGTATGCAGTGAGATTTGGGTTCGGCGAACCTCCTGAACTAAATCCTCTGGTGAGAGAACCGTACCTCGTATCAGAGTGTACTATAGATCATCGGACTCCCGAGAACTTCCTGAGTCCGAATATCATCTCGTTTTATTCCTGAGACAACAACTTTTCGTTTTATGGCGATGTAAAGACAGGAGGCATTTATGCTTTTCTCACAAAACAGCTCTGAATTTTTACATTGGAGTCAATGGGAGAGCTAGAGGGAGGTGGCTACACAAAAAGCCTCACTATTTAAATTCAGTAAGTCTCTCGGCTTTTTCGAGGACATCACATGAAAGAGGACAAGTTTGTCTACAAAAGATCCCAAAATTATGTGTCTCCTATTCACCATTTGTATTTTACGGCAATTTTAGAAACACATTTCAGGCGATTTTTCACCGGCTGTCTCACTCTAACTTATGACATCACCCACTGTAGAGGGAGAGATTCTGAGCATTTTTGTGAGAAACTTGATGGTCTTCAGATGGTCATAGCTCGAAAACCGTAAGAGATATCAAAAAATGTGCCGGTATTAATTTTGAGCTGACAAATTTATCTACGCTTTAAACTTTGAATGAAGTCTCTAGGACAAAGTATGGCCGAGCTGCGGACAATTGAAAAAGGCTGAAATTTGAGGAAATTTCCCCATTCATTTCTTATGGGAAAGTCTTCGCAGTTGTTCGCGTCTTACGTCGGCCTTCGATGGTCATAGTTCGAAAACCGTAAGAGATATCAAAATGTGCCGAGGGTCATTTGGAGCCGACAAAATTATCTACGTTTTAAAGTTCAAATGAAGTCTCTCGGTGAATGTATGCCTGAGCTACAGACGTTTGAAAAACTCCAATTTCCATCTTTTTTTTTTCGCCCGTCCCATTCATTCTTATGGGAAATTTATCGCAGTTTTTCGCGTCTTACGACGCGAAAAACTGCGATAAATTTGAGAAAAGTAATAGCACACCGATCCTGATCAAACCGCACGTTTTGATATATAATTTGCAAGGGTTTTCTCAAAGCTGCGGGGCGAGTTCAGGGACAAAAATTTGGAGGATGATGAAAAATAATAATAACTAGAAAATTCCCCCTGGGAAATTTTGAAAGGGACACGGGGTGCGTTCGAGCCGACAAAATTATCTACGTTTTAAAGTTTGAATGAAGTCTCTAGGAGAAACTATGGCGAAGCAGCGGACAATTGAAAAAGGCTGCAATGTGAGAAAACGGCAGATATCAGAGGCAGTCAGTCCCTGATTAATGAATTGCTCTCAGCTGTGTTTCTGTGGCTTTCTCCTTGTCTGTCTCTGTTGATCACCTCAGCTGTCTGTGTCTGCTTCTCTCCTCTGCTTCATGTCTCTGTTAACATGAATTAATGAACTGAATCAATAAACATGAATGGAGCTAATGCTAACGGAGCTAACAGAGCTAACACTAATGGAGCGAACAGCTAACGGTGCGAATATAGCTAACGGCGCTAACGCAACCAGAGCTAACTGTGCTAACAGAGCTAATAGAGCTAGCGGCGTTAACAAGGGGGCGGGGGGATGGGGTTTTCATTATGCATTTGTCTGTGTGTGTGTGTTTATGTATCTGTCGTTGTGTGTGACTGCGTATGTGTGTGTCTTCGTCTGTTTGTGTGTGTGTGTCTGCTTGAACTACACAAGCAGCCCAACCAGCTCCTACATGGAGATGTGTCTGGTATATGTGTGTCTGAATGTGTGTGTGTGTGTGTGTTTGTTTGTGTGCGTGTGTAACTTCTGCCCCACCTGCTGATAATTACCTCTCTACCTCTCCCACTTTTTACCTGTTCCTGTTCAGTTTTGACGTGCTTGTTTTTAATCACTTTTTAGCTGTTGGTTAGCCCTGCTTGTGTGTGCGTTTGTGTGACTACTGTCTCAACCTTTTTGGCAAAGCGCTTGGTGAAGCTGAGTTTAACTGTTTGTTGGACAGGGATTGTTTTCAAACAATGCCCTTGTTTTGACTGAGCTCGTTAAGATAATCATTCTCAGGCTTGTTGTCCTGCAGATGTGTGTGCGTGGGTTATTGACCGGTGTGTGTGTAAATGACAGTTACACCTGTTAACTGAAAAGCGGCTTTTTCGCTGTCGGTTTCTTCCGAACAACTTGCGATTGTGTCAAAACCGTAGCTGCTATCAAAAAAACGATTACACTGTGAGATGCGGACAAGTCTGGGCCAGATGTACGTGTGTTTTATGTCCAGATATTCTTTAGAAAAATGACAAAATGGTCGACTTAAAAAGACTCTGCGACTCAGAGAACAGGAGTTTGTATTGTATGCAGTGAGATTTGGGTTCGGCGAACCTCCTGAACTAAATCCTCTGGTGAGAGAACCGTACCTCGTATCAGAGTGTACTATAGATCATCGGACTCCCGAGAACTTCCTGAGTCCGGCCATCTCCTCGTTTTATTCCTGACACAACAACTTTTCGTTTTATGGCGATCTAAAGACAGGAGGCATTTCTGCTTTGCTCACAAAACAGCTCTGAATTTTAACATGGGACTTAATGGGAGAACAGGAGGGCGCTGGCTGCACAAAACGTCTCACTATTTAAATTCAGTAAGTCTCTCGGCTTTTTCGAGGACATCACACGAAAGAGGACAAGTTTGTCTACAAAATGAGCCCAAAATTATGCGTGTAGAGTGTAATTTGTGGCCGTAGCGACGAGAAAAAGAGAAGATTTTCAGATCGTTTTTAGACTCTGTGCCACTCTAGCACGCACTCTAGCACGAACATTCCGCGCAATACACACCCATTATAATCTCAAAATTTCCCGCCAAACGATCACTGTCATTGAACAGTGACTGATCAAAAACTATAGGACCAATCAAAATGTGGATGAACACACCAATAGACCAGACTTGGGTCTACATTTTAAAGTTGAAATGAAGTCTCTCGGTGAATGTATGCCTGAGCTACAGATGTTTGAAAAACTCCAATTTCAATCTTGTTTTTTTCGCCCGTCCCATTCATTTCTTATGGGAAATTTATCGCAGTTTTTCGCGTCTTACGACGCGAAAAACTGCGATAAATTTGAGAAAAGTAATAGCACACCGATCCCGAACAATACGCACGTTTTGATATATAATTTGCGAGGGTTTTCTCAAAGCTGTGGGACGAGTTTGAGGACGAAAACTTGGAGGAAGATGAAAAATAATAACTAGAAAATTCCCTCTGGGAAATTTTGAAAGGGACACGGGGTGTGTTCGAGCCGACAAAATTATCTACGTTTTAAAGTTTGAATGAAGTCTCTAGGACCAAGTATGCCCGAGCAGCGGACAATTGAAAAAGGCTGAAATTTGAGGAAATTTCCCCATTCATTTCTTATGGGAAATTTATCGCAGTTGTTTGCGTCTTACGTCGGCCTTCGATGGTCATAGCTCGAAAACCGTAAGAGATATCAAAATGTGCCGAGGGTCATTTTGAGCCGACAAAATTATCTACGTTTTAAAGTTTGAATGAAGTCTCTAGGAGAAACTATGGCGAAGCAGCGGACAATTGAAAAAGGCTGCAAATTGAGAAAACGGCAGATATCAGAGGTAGTCAGTCCCTGATTAATGAATTGCTCTCAGCTGTGTTTCTGTGGCTTTCTCCTTGTCTGTCTCTGTTGATCACCTCAGCTGTCTGTGTCTGCTTCTCTCCTCTGCTTCATGTCTCTGTTAACATGAATTAATGAACTGAATTAATAAACATGAATGGAGCTAATGCTGACGGAGCTAACAGAGCTAACACTAACTGAGCTAACAGCTAGCGGTGCGAATAGAGCTAACGGCGCTAGCGCTAACAGAGCTAACTGTGCTAACAGAGCTAACAGAGCTAACGGCGTTAACAAGGGGGCGGGGGGATGGGGTTTTCATTATGCATTTGTCTGTGTGTGTGTGTTTATGTATCTGTCGTTGTGTGTGACTGCGTATGTGTGTGTCTTCGTCTGTTTGTGTGTGTGTGTCTGCTTGAACTACACAAGCAGCCCAACCAGCTCCTACATGGAGATGTGTCTGGTATATGTGTGTCTGAATGTGTGTGTGTGTTTGTTTGTGTGCGTGTGTAACTTCTGCCCCACCTGCTGATAATTACCTCTCTACCTCTCCCACTTTTTACCTGTTCCTGTTCAGTTTTGACGTGCTTGTTTTTAATCACTTTTTAGCTGTTGGTTAGCCCTGCTTGTGTGTGTGTTTGTGTGACTACTGTCTCAACCTCTTTGGCAAAGAGCTTTGTGAAGCTGAGTTTAACTGCTTGTTGGATGGAGATTGTTTTCAAACAATGCCCTTGTTTTGACTGAGCTCGTTAAGATAATCATTCTCAGGCTTGTTGTCCTGCAGATGTGTGTGCGTGGGTTATTGACCGGTGTGTGTGTAAATGACAGTTGCACCTGTTAAACTCCTCCCTTGAAAAGCGGCTTTTTCGCTGTCGGTTTCTTCCGAACAACTTGCGATTGTGTCAAAACCGTAGCTGCTATCAAAAAACCGATTACACTGTGAGATGCGGACAAGTCTGGGCCAGATGTACGTGTGTTTTATGTCCAGATATTCTTTAGAAAAATGACAAAATGGTCGACTTAAAAAGACTCTGCGACTCAGAGAACAGGAGTTTGTATTGTATGCAGTGAGATTTGGGTTCGGCGAACCTCCTGAACTAAATCCTCTGGTGAGAGAACCGTACCTCGTATCAGAGTGTACTATAGATCATCGGACTCCCGAGAACTTCCTGAGTCCGGCCATCTCCTCGTTTTATTCCTGACACAACAACTTTTCGTTTTATGGCGATCTAAAGACAAGAGGCATTTCTGCTTTGCTCACAAAACAGCTCTGAATTTTAACATGGGACTTAATGGGAGAACAGGAGGGCGCTGGCTGCACAAAACGTCTCACTATTTAAATTCAGTAAGTCTCTCGGCTTTTTCGAGGACATCACACGAAAGAGGACAAGTTTGTCTACAAACTGATCCCAAAATTATGCGTGTAGAGTGTAATTTGTGGCCGTAGCGACGAGAAAAAGAGAAGATTTTCAGATCGTTTTTAGACTCTGTGCCACTCTAGCACGCACTCTAGCACGAACATTCCGCGCAATACACACCCATTATAATCTCAAAATTTCCCTCCAAACGATCACTGTCATTGAACAGTGACTGATCAAAAACTATAGGACCAATCAAAATGTGGATGAACACACCAATAGACCAGACTTGGGTCTACATTTTAAAGTTGAAATGAAGTCTCTCGGTGAATGTATGCCTGAGCTACAGATGTTTGAAAAACTCCAATTTCAATCTTGTTTTTTTCGCCCGTCCCATTCATTTCTTATGGGAAATTTATCGCAGTTTTTCGCGTCTTACGACGCGAAAAACTGCGATAAATTTGAGAAAAGTAATAGCACACCGATCCCGAACAATACGCACGTTTTGATATATAATTTGCGAGGGTTTTCTCAAAGCTGCGGGGCGAGTTTGAGGACGAAAACTTGGAGGAAGATGAAAAATAATAATAAGAAGAAGAAGAAGAAACGCGCGGGATAGTAATAAGTGACTCGGGGCTACGCCCCGAGTCACTGGCTCCTGCAGCTATGAAATAGCTGTAGGAGCCAGTGACTCGGGACGTTGCCCCGTGTCCCTAATAACTAGAAAATTCCCTCTGGGAAATTTTGAAAGGGACACGGGGTGTGTTGGAGCCGACAAAATTATCTACGTTTTAAAGTTTGAATGAAGTCTCTAGGACAAAGTATGGCCGAGCAGCGGACAATTGAAAAAGGCTGAAATTTGAGGAAATTTCCCCATTCATTTCTTATGGGAAATTTATCGCAGTTGTTTGCGTCTTACGTCGGCCTTCGATGGTCATAGCTCGAAAACCGTAAGAGATATCAAAATGTGCCGAGGGTCATTTTGAGCCGACAAAATTATCTACGTTTTAAAGTTTGAATGAAGTCTCTAGGAGAAACTATGGCGAAGCAGCGGACAATTGAAAAAGGCTGCAAATTGAGAAAACGGCAGATATCAGAGGTAGTCAGTCCCTGATTAATGAATTGCTCTCAGCTGTGTTTCTGTGGCTTTCTCCTTGTCTGTCTCTGTTGATCACCTCAGCTGTCTGTGTCTGCTTCTCTCCTCTGCTTCATGTCTCTGTTAACATGAATTAATGAACTGAATCAATAAACATGAATGGAGCTAATGCTAACGGAGCTAACAGAGCTAACACTAACTGAGCTAACAGCTAAAGGTGCGAATATAGCTAACGGCGCTAGCGCTAACAGAGCTAACTGTGCTAACAGAGCTAACAGAGCTAACGGCGTTAACAAGGGGGCGGGGGGATGGGGTTTTCATTATGCATTTGTCTGTGTGTGTGTGTTTATGTATCTGTCGTTGTGTGTGACTGCGTATGTGTGTGTCTTCGTCTGTTTGTGTGTGTGTGTCTGCTTGAACTACACAAGCAGCCCAACCAGCTCCTACATGGAGATGTGTCTGGTATATGTGTGTCTGAATGTGTGTGTGTGTGTGTGTTTGTTTGTGTGCGTGTGTAACTTCTGCCCCACCTGCTGATAATTACCTCTCTACCTCTCCCACTTTTTACCTGTTCCTGTTCAGTTTTGACGTGCTTGTTTTTAATCACTTTTTAGCTGTTGGTTAGCCCTGCTTGTGTGTGTGTTTGTGTGACTACTGTCTCAACCTTTTTGGCAAAGCGCTTGGTGAAGCTGAGTTTAACTGTTTGTTGGATGGAGATTGTTTTCAAACAATGCCCTTGTTTTGACTGAGCTCGTTAAGATAATCATTCTCAGGCTTGTTGTCCTGCAGATGTGTGTGCGTGGGTTATTGACCGGTGTGTGTGTAAATGACAGTTAATGACACACCTGTTAACTGAAAAGCGGCTTTTTCGCTGTCGGTTTCTTCCGAACAACTTGCGATTGTGTCAAAACCGTAGCTGCTATCAAAAAACCGATTACACTGTGAGATGCGGACAAGTCTGGGCCAGATGTACGTGTGTTTTATGTCCAGATATTCTTTAGAAAAATGACAAAATGGTCGACTTAAAAAGACTCTGCGACTCAGAGAACAGGAGTTTGTATTGTATGCAGTGAGATTTGGGTTCGGCGAACCTCCTGAACTAAATCCTCTGGTGAGAGAACCGTACCTCGTATCAGAGTGTACTATAGATCATCGGACTCCCGAGAACTTCCTGAGTCCGAATATCATCTCGTTTTATTCCTGAGACAACAACTTTTCGTTTTATGGCGATGTAAAGACAGGAGGCATTTATGCTTTTCTCACAAAACAGCTCTGAATTTTTACATTGGAGTCAATGGGAGAGCTAGAGGGAGGTGGCTACACAAAAAGCCTCACTATTTAAATTCAGTAAGTCTCTCGGCTTTTTCGAGGACATCACATGAAAGAGGACAAGTTTGTCTACAAAAGATCCCAAAATTATGTGTCTCCTATTCACCGTTTGTATTTTACGGCAATTTTAGAAACACATTTCAGGCGATTTTTCACCGGCTGTCTCACTCTAACTTATGACATCACCCACTGTAGAGGGAGAGATTCTGAGCATTTTTGTGAGAAACTTGATGGTCTTCAGATGGTCATAGCTCGAAAACCGTAAGAGATATCAAAAAATGTGCCGGTATTAATTTTGAGCTGACAAATTTATCTACGTTTTAAACTTTGAATGAAGTCTCTAGGACAAAGTATGGCCGAGCTGCGGACAATTGAAAAAGGCTGAAATTTGAGGAAATTTCCCCATTCATTTCTTATGGGAAAGTCTTCGCAGTTGTTCGCGTCTTACGTCGGCCTTCGATGGTCATAGTTCGAAAACCGTAAGAGATATCAAAATGTGCCGAGGGTCATTTGGAGCCGACAAAATTATCTACGTTTTAAAGTTCAAATGAAGTCTCTCGGTGAATGTATGCCTGAGCTACAGACGTTTGAAAAACTCCAATTTCCATCTTTTTTTTTTCGCCCGTCCCATTCATTCTTATGGGAAATTTATCGCAGTTTTTCGCGTCTTACGACGCGAAAAACTGCGATAAATTTGAGAAAAGTAATAGCACACCGATCCTGATCAAACCGCACGTTTTGATATATAATTTGCAAGGGTTTTCTCAAAGCTGCGGGGCGAGTTCAGGGACAAAAATTTGGAGGATGATGAAAAATAATAATAATAAGAAGAAACACGCGGGATAGTAATAAGTGACTCGGAGCGTGCCCCGTGTCCCTAATAAGAAGAAGAAGAAACGCGCGGGATAGTAATAAGTGACTCGGGGCTACGCCCCGAGTCACTGGCTCCTGCAGCTATTTCATAGCTGTAGGAGCCAGTGACTCGGGACGTTGCCCCGTGTCCCTAATAAGAAGAAACGCGCGGGATAGTAATAAGTGACTCGGGGCTACGCCCCGAGTCACTGGCTCCTGCAGCTATTTCATAGCTGTAGGAGCCAGTGACTCGGAGCGTGCCCCGTGTCCCTAATAAGAAGAAGAAGAAGAAACGCGCGGGATAGTAATAAGTGACTCGGGGCTACGCCCCGAGTCACTGGCTCCTGCAGCTATTTCATAGCTGTAGGAGCCAGTGACTCGGGACGTTGCCCCGTGTCCCTAATTACTGTTGCTGTGGTAACTTTCTACAGTTGTAAATCCTGTCACACTGGACTTCTGGGTTATTATCATTGTCTCACCAGTACCAGAGATGTTAACACCCCCTTGCGTTGTGCTGTTTTTGGTCTGAATGGCTGAAAAAGTCTGTTTAACTGTAGGCAACTATGACAAACCTCAGGGTTAAAAGAAACCAACAATGATTGTTGGTAGAAGACAGAACATGTGTTTTCAATCCCTAATTCCCTCTTCTTCTCTTCTCGACTAAAAGCAGTGTTTTGCTGCCTTGGTTGAATGTTTGGGTCGCTGTGGTCAGAAGTGTGCTCTGTTGACTGTTGAACCTGTGACCACAAGCAACAGTGATGGACTCCATCTGTACTTCACTGCAGCCAGGTGAAAAGTTAAAGCACTGCGGGTCAGAAAAAACAAGATTTTCAGATGGTGTTAAACTACTCTTTAAAGGGGACAATCCAGGTCGTTAAGCATAAATCTAATGCAGAAATTAAACATATCGTGCACTGTCTCTTCTTTAACAAGTCACTTTTTTAAAAAAAGGCATTCTATGAATATTTCCAATTAACATTGATATTCTGCTCTGCTAGTTCATCTCTAACCTCCAACCTCACGCTCTTCTTTCATTAGCATATAAGGTATTACGATTGTTAAAGCACAAGGAAATTAAACATCTCATTTTAGGTTAATTAATGGAATTAGTGTTTGAGGAGCATGAGGTTATTAATGTGCTAATTTAATCCTGTCAATTATATGGGATTATTTATTTATTTATTTATTTATTTATTTATTTTTGGTGTGCCATAAGCGAGCCAGACAAAGAGAGAGGGAGCGGGAGAGAGGGGTAGTGAAGTGGAAAATGCAGTGTCAGCCTAGCAGTGCTTCAATCAGTGGATCTGAGGACTTGTCTCTGGAACACTTGATAATAAACTAATTATGATAAAGTCAGACGTGTCAACAGCCGTGTGCTCGACACCTGTTTCAGTCTCGACTCGGAGACGTTTCACTGCCTCCCCGCTTGCAAGAAAAATTCAAGTATCTCTGGCTTGTGCAGGCATTTTGAATGTGGTTTCAGTTCATATAGTGTACTGTACATTCACGTTGACATAACAAATGAAAACCCATGCATGCAACTGCAAGCTGATCATCTGTTTAGCACATTTTTAGCCTTCTGTTCATTAGCCTGACTGAAGTCTTACAGCACATTCAGAGGAAGCCAGGTTTGATTACTTGATTTGAAAACTAAGCAGTGACAGTGGAGTGAAGACATGCAGCAGGTATCAGCAGGACAATAGATTAGGGCTTTATGTTGATGCCTTTCCACAGTCCAGTGGGTATGATTAGTGGTTTGAACTCACATCTTTCAAAGCACATTCAGTGTAATTAGAGAAGGTTGTAGGAAATGCAGACAAGATTAATGGATCCTCTACTTCAGCAATATGTACAGGCATGTGAGAAAATTAGGACACCCCATTAAATAATCAGCTCTTTATTTAGAAATGGTACACATACCAATATCCAGTCATGTTTTTATGTATTTTTCAAAAAGAAAGTGATTTGATTGCAATTTAACAACAAAAATGAACATTGTTTGACAAATCCAAAAAAAGAAAAAAAATAAAGTATGTATTTCAATGGAGGAAAAAGTTAGGACACCCTACCCCCTAGTAGCTAGTGTTGCCCCCTTTGGCTGATATGACTTCAGCGAGACGCTTTTTGTAGCCTTTTACCAGTCTCTGACATCGATCAGGAGAAAGTTTGGTCCACTCCTCAATGCAGAATTCTTTCAGCTGTGAGATGTTTGAGGGGTGTCTTGCATGTACAGCCCGTTTCAAGTCACCCCACAGCATTTCGATGGGATTAAGATCAGGGCTTTGACTTGGCCATTCCAGGACTCTCCACTTCTTCCTTTTTAGCCAGTCCTTGGTGGATTTGCTGGTATGCTTTGGGTCATTGTCTTGTTGCAGTATCCAGTTACGCTTCAGCTTTAATTTTTTGACAGATGGTTTCACATTTTCTTCAAGCACCCTCTGATACACAGTAGAATTCATGGTGGATTCTATGATGGTGAGTTGGCCAGGTCCTGCTGCAGCAAAGCATCCCCAAACCATGACACTGCCCCCTCCATGCTTTACAGTTGGTATGAGGTTCTTTTCTTGGAAGGCTGTATTTGGTTTACGCCAAACATGTCTTCTGTTCTGGTGTCCAAATAATTCAATTTTAGACTCATCTGTCCAAAGAACCTCATTCCAGAAGTCGTGGTCTTTGTCTATATTCTCTCTGGCAAACTTCAGTCTGGCCTTGATGTTTTTTTTAGAGAGCAAAGGTTTCTTCCTTGCACACCTCCCATGCAAGTCACACTTGTGCAGTCTCTTTCTGATGGTAGAGTCGTGCACTTTCACATCGACAGTTGCCAGAACCTGCTGTAATTCCCTTGATGACACTTTAGGATTTTTCAGGACCTCTTTGAGCATCTTGCGTTCTGCTCTGGGGGTAAACTTGCTCGGACGGCCAGATCTTGGCATGGTGGCAGTTGTTTTAAATGTCCTCCACTTGTAAATAATTTTGCGAATGGTGGAATGGCTGATGTTAAATTCTTTTGAAATCTTTTTAAATCCTTTACCAGACTCGTAAGCGGCCACAATCTTCTTTCTGAGGGCATCAGGAAGCTCTTTAGACCTCACCATGGCGCTCACCTCAACATACCAACTGTCAGGGCCACACCAAACTAAATTTGAGGTTTAAATAGGGCAAGGCTCCATTCAAATGCTGGGTAACGATGTACTAATCATGTGCACCTGACGTGATGCACCTGTTTGGGATTTGCAACATTTTAAGAGGGATAATATAGGGGGGTGTCCTAATTTATTCCTCACCAGAAATTGCATTATTTTTTAATTAAATTTTACAGAAAGTTTTAAACAGGCTTTTCTTATTTTTTTATTGTTTAGTTATATTACTTGGATCCCTCAGTTTAATTAAAATTGACATTAAATACCCATATGTCCAAATATATTTTAAAATACACAGGATTTCATGAGGTGTCCTAATTTTTTCACATGCCTGTATGTGTCTCTTTCTCTTTTATTATTCTACCATGTCGCATTCATCTTTCACTGCCTGCTGCATTCAAGCTCACTATCTTTTTAATGCAATCTGGCTTTTTATTTTCGGTCAGTTGTCATTAGTCAGCGTGGACGTGTTCCTGCTCTAGATGCCGGGTGAGGAAACTTTACAGAAGAATGGTCCACTCTGTCTCATGACTGATTGTCTCTCTTGAATTTGTCTCGCCAACTCATTTGACATTGAATCATTTCAAACGTATTTGAAAACACATATTTGTTTCAGTTTCTCTCGTTATGAGAGAAACAATATTTGCAAAATACAGGAACAATCTCTTTACTGATGCTGGGCACAGAATGAATTGCTTGTACTATAAGTTCTGCCATTTCTTGGTTTGTGTGTGTTTTCAAGGAAGATGTCAGCCAGTGATGATTCACCTGCGATCATGACCTAGAGCAGGGGTCAACAACCTACTGATCACGATCAAACTGTCATTCTATGTGAAGTTAGCAAAATGTTAGTTTGTATATCTGAATGTACCATTTCAGCATGCGTCTACAATAAGAACTGAGATGACACCTGTTGTTGTTTATTCAAACATCATGTACTTAAAAGACTGCATGGGAAACTATGTGCAGTGCACTGGTTATATAGAGAGCTGCAGGCAACAAGGTCTTACTGTGGTTCATTGGAACAAGCACACCTCCATCACACCATTAAGATAAAACAACACCTCTTATCATGTCTTCCCCTTGGATGGAATCCACTCTCGCCATGAGCAATCCACAAAACCTGATTCCAGTTACTCATGGCAGGGCGCTGCACAAGTGTTCCCAACCCTTTTATTGACCTGTGGTTTGAGATCCACCTCGATTTTCAATTGTCACTCTTTCACATTTTAAGCTGTGTCTTCTAGGCTGGTAGTATGCAGGGAATTTCATTTCCTTTGTTTCCCCTCAACACAACATGACGAGTTCAAACATAAGTATGGGGACAATGCAGCTGTTTGTCTACGCACATATATAGTAAACCTGAGTAAAGAGGTGCTCTTGGAGATCAGCACTGCCACATACTCACTTTTACCAATTTATCCTTACTTTCTCTGTTACAGAGACCAGTTTTTAAACACAGCTGATGGCAGCAGTGCCGAGCATGCCTTTTTGGCCTCCTTGCACCTTTGAGTTTGTCTTAATCCTGTGGATTCTGCTGAAATGGCAATGAGGCATCTCTCTGCAGCAGGTGGAGTCCTGTGTTTTCAGATCTGTTTTCCCCACAGAGTCCCTCAGTGCTCATTTAGCAGCCTGATGTGTTGTAATTAAGAGTATCGTTGGATAGCATTACCAGTGCCTGGTTAATTCCTGCATTCTGTTTTCCTTTGGAGAGACTGCTGATGAGTGTATTAGGCTCCTGTGAGGGACAGGATGGCATGGGGTGGGGGGATAAGGATACACCAGATGTTTGTTGACTTGGAGTGAAGAGAGTGAGTGAGTGTTTACATGTATGTATGTGTGGTGCGTATACACTGTCACACTTAAAGACAGCTGCTTTTTCAGCCTGTTGTAGTATCTTGTAGACTTTGCAGCTGCAGTCGGAGAGGGTGAGACAGAACCTCTCAGTGGCCAAATGAGAAAGACAGAGTTCTTTGGCAATTTTCAGAAAAAAAGGTGGAGACACTTTAAGTTGTATTCATTGATTAATTCATTCATTTTTTTGCCCCTCTGTAGCAGCTCATAGTGCAATAATAGCATATGTTTAAACCAGAGTCAAATTCCCTGTATGCGCATGCATACTTGGCCAATAAAGTCAATTCTGATTCAGATATGACACTACTAGACGACTGAGCCTTTCCAGGATGCTCCTTTCATACCCAATCATGATACTATCACCTGTTACCAATCAACCTGTTTACCTGTGGAATGATCCAACCAGGTGTATTTGGAGCAGTCCACAACTTTCCCAGTCTTTTGTTTTGCCTAGCCCTACTTCTGCATCAAATTCAGAATAAGCAGTGAAGATCAATGAAACTGATGAGGTCAAATATTAAATATATTGACTTTGTATTGTTTTCAGCTGAGCATATGTCAAAGGGGACTACAGTGTCCCATCTCCTTTAGAATCAGGTATGCAACTGAAAATAGGATAAAGCGACATTAAGTGATTTCAGGGATCACTTTCTGGTGGTGGATCAGGCTAAAAAACTGACGTGTGTGTGTGTGTGTGTGTGTGTTACGGCTGGAAACAAGGTTGATAAGAACGCATCTGCTGACTGAAAAACCAAAACAATGAGCTGGAAGGTGCTAAAAAGCTCTGTAGACCCGAGGAAAGCTGCAGAGTTGACAACTTTTATGTTACATATAGTCATTTGATCAATTGTAATTAATTAATTAATTAATTACAATTAGCACAGCTTTAAAATTTTAGCTTAGCATAAAGAAAAAACAATGAAATCGAGAAGTCAGCCAGTGTTCCATCAGCAACAAATGCCAAACTTGTTGCAGCTCATTTCTCTTGATTTTACCTCATACTGAATAAATGTCATGGCATCATTCAATTCCATTTGACTGAACTCATTCACTCATTTCAGATGTGCATGTCAAAACAGATGCTGAGAATAACCCCAGATCTATTCAGTAACATGTGATTTCACTCTATTAACAACTCCTTTTCAATATTCAGGCATAAACAGCCACCCTTCACTGTTATTGTAAAAAACAAAGAAGTGAAAAAAGCATTATAGCATTATGGGATGTATGCTACATAGTGGAAGGGTGGTGTCAGCCCATTGTTGTGATGGGCACTGATTGAAGTGAAAAGCCAGAGCTATTATTCAAAGCCGCCCAGCACTCAATTAACACTCAATTTGCATTATGGCAGAACTCTACTGTCGCTCCTTGATTAATATGTCTCCTTCTCCCTTGCCAGTCAATCATGAATCATCCTCTCTGCCACAGGACAACGCTACACCACACCCCTGCTGGGAGAAAGAGGGAAGCAGGGAGAGATGAAGGAACGAGAAGAAAATGTGTAGGAAAAATAGAATGGGAAGTGGAGGAGGGCAGTCAGTGCTGACAGAGGAAGATGGGAGGGAGTCAAAAGTGGAAGTGGTGGAAAAAGATGGTGGGGAGGACTGGCAGGAATGACAGAGAAAAGGGGAAATGATGAAAGAAAGGGATGCGGTGGAGGGAATGGAGTAAAACATGATAGATATAAGACTGGATATGGGGGCCAAGGGAGTCTTATGAGAGGTGGGGGATGGAAACCATGAAAGATGGACATAAGAGAATCAAAAGAAATAGGGGAAAGGTAGAGGGAAGGGAGGATGATGGAGGAAAAGGCATGAACAAAGAGACAGGGTGATAATGGATACTGAATATAAAAGACCGAAGTGAGGGAGTGAAGACAACACTAGATCAAATGTCTGAGGCGGTAGTATTCTGCTGGAAAATGGGGGTTTGCTCCCATCGTGATTGAAGTATGTTGCTGCCCCAAGGGCATGAGTTCAAATCTCTCAGAGTCTCGTTCACAAGTAAGAGCAAGATAGAGCAGGAGATTAACATGCGAATTAGTGCAGCATCAGCAGTAATGAATGCATATTACCAGACTGGAGAAGGCGCTGAGCCTCAAGGGAAGGCTCTTGATTTACCGGTCAATCTGTATTCCAACCCTCACCTATGATCATGAGAAGGAACCAAATGAGATGAAAGTATGGCCGGGCAGATAAAAAATGGCGAGAAGCGAAGATATGGAAGGAGTTTGGAGTAGAGCTAATGCTGGGTTTCACAATACCGTTTGCTTATTGATTTCAGCTCTTAGTCATCTGATTCGGATGCTCACTGGACACCTCACTGTGGAGGTATTCTGCTTACATTGCACTGAAAGGACACCCTTCAACAAACTCAGAACTCCGGTCAAGGCTTGCCTTGAGATCCTCCAGGTAGTCCTATAGGACATGTCGGCTTTGTTTAGCCTGCTGCTACCAAATCCCAGACAGCATGAAATGTATAGATGGATGGCTTAATAAAAAGATAAAAAGAAGAACAAAGAAAAAGAACATGTGCTTTTTTATCCCAATATTTTAATGTGTGTGTCAGTGGAAATAAAAATATATACATATGCAGAGTGTAGTATTTAAGGAAAAAGGAATGTAGTATTGCACAACTTATGGTAGAAGGAGAAGTTTACAATGGTGCAAAAAAAACAGTATGTATGTGAACACAGAGCTACTTATACAGTCTTGAGTTGATGGCTGTTGGTATGAAGGACCTCGGTAGTGTTCCTTTTTGCAGAGTGGATGCAGCAGTCTGTTGATGAAAGAGCTGCTGAGGGCCCCCACTGTGTCATGCAGGGGATGGGAGGGGTTGTCGATTATAGATGTCAGCTTGGCTAGCATCCTCCTTTCAGCTACATCCAGTCAGGCAGTCCAGGTCAGAGCCAGCTCTCCTGACCAGTTTGTTCAGTCTCTTTCTGTCCCTCTCAGAGCTTCCACAGCCCCAGCAGACCACTGCGTAAAAGATTGCAGATGCAACCACAGAGTCATAGAAAGTCCTCAGTAATGTCCTACATACTCCAAAGGACCTCAGTCTTCTCAGCAGCTAGAGATGACTTTGGCCCTTCCTGTACAGGGCATCAGTGTTAGTGGACCAGTCCAGTGTAGTCCGGTGTAGTCTGTGGTGCTTTCCTGTGAAAGTCTATCACCATCTCCTTGGTCTTACTGGCGTTGATGTGCAGGTGATTCAATCCACACCAGTCGACAAAGTTAGCGATAACTTCCTTGTATTCCAGATCGTTCCCCTGTGATACACATCCTACAATGGCTGTCGGAGAACTTCTGGAGGGGGCAGCTGGTTGTGTTGTGTGTTTTGTTGTGTTGTCCTGTTGAGTGAGGTGGGGGGAGGGATCAGTGGTCTGTGATGTGGAGTGGAGCACATGTTGCTTCACTCCTGATACTCCTGCTGCAGTCTCCTGCTGCAGTCTGGTCAGTGCCATTAGCTCTTCCATCTTATTGGGAAGAGCTCTTACGTTCCCCATAATAAGAGATGGTATGGATGGTTTATACTGTCTTCGCTTGTCCCGGCACTTTGCTCTAGCTCTGCATCCCCTTCTCCATCTCCTTGTCTCCATGGGGATCTCCGGTCTTTCCACTGGTGTTGCTTAGTGCTAACAGCTGCTGGCAGATGTTGTTTTTAAAAGTTCAAAAAAGAGTAAAAAAGCAAAGCGACCGAGACTAGTGACAGAAAAAAACGTGAAAAACCCCCAAAAAACCCAAAGAAAAGCGGTCAGAGCTGCTGTAAGAAGATACCACTCGATTAAATTCCAGCTCTTTCCCCTGTGATACACGTCCAATGATGGCAGTATCATTGGAGAACTTCCGGAGGAAATATTCATTTGGTGCTTTAATTATATTGAATCTAACCAATTAGAAAGCAAAGAGACACACAGAGGAAAGCACTTAATGGTCCTCCAACCAAATTACATTTGTAACTGGAAGGGCACACATAGAGTGCAGACCTCCGCCAAGGCCAATGGTCCACTCTTCTACAATATTCACATCTGCAAGCACAACCATGCCGGGTATTTCCAAAACTATTACAATTTCATATTTTAATGTGACTATAAGTATAATTAGTTGCATGCCATGGGTGTATTTTACGTTTTCATAGCCACACCTTAGTTTGACAAAAAAAGTTTTGTTATAACTACCGATTCTCACTGTACCCGAGTGCTCCATAATGACTGCTTTTTCTTTGAAGTTTGAGAAGCTATTGGCTATTCCAGAGGATTACTGATGCCTGTGAATCTGGACTGTGATAAATGTATTTTTAAAATTTGCTATCTTTTGTCACCAATTAGGATACACAGCATATTGAATAATTTGATATACAGCATTAACCACATTTTAATGTAATTTCTCCACTATGATTATTATGTACATGTAATGATCACATCCGCATGGTAATGTTAGTGATGGACCCATGTTCTCTAGATAAGGTTACCAGATTTTTAGAAAGGTATTGTATCCTTTTCTTTAACTATACAAGAGATTTTTCAAGAGGAATACAACTTTTCATTTATCAATGAGGAGAATGGAATCAGAATGTCACTGCATTTCATGGCCGCACATAAAGCGCTTCCCATAAATGTCATTTGGGAATTAGTTGAAGATCTGCTGACATTTGTGAAATTCCCCAGTGTGCAAAGTTTAGGATCCCTTGGGAAAGTAACTCTTAATCAACGTCTTGCAGAGACCTCATGTACCAAAAGAACCTCACCTTTATGCAAAGCAGGGTACAGTGAACAAAGGAGCCGACCTCTGAAGCCCATATCTAGCAATTCAGGTTTGAATTTCTGTGGGGTGAGGTACAGTTGGTGAAGGAAATTATTGTAAACTAGTCTGCACTGGGCTTTAATAGCGGCTAACAAACTGTCTTGATATAGAGCTGAACAGAGCTGTTCATTGTTATGTTCAGATCTGATTCCACTCTCGCTCTGGTTTATGCAAACCTGGCTTTGGGCCCACATTCAGCACTATGGATTACATTTTAGAAATAATCTTGTATACATTTCCCTCATGAAGCAGTTTGTCCAAATCAGTAAACACAGGTAAAGTCATTCCGGAGCCCAGGTTGGTTCTAAAGAAAATGATCTTAACTGCAGATTGCAAAAGATGCTGCTGGACAAGTCCTATTTCATCTTCAATTGTTTAAAAGCCATGAGAAGTCCCTTTTGATCAGTCTTCCAAATGCTGAATCTCTTTTTGACGCCAGGTTACAGTCATGGGTATGAATTTTGTTTCAGAGGTGCTTTCGTTTTGCAGTCCAAGACTTCGATGAGTCTTACACCATATTTTAATCAAATGGTTTAAACTAGTATTGTCTGTCCTGTTTGATGTAGTTCTGCAGTTCCAGCAAACAAACAAACAAAAAAACAAAACAAACAAACAAAAAAAAAAAAAAAACAATCATTGAATCCCTCTTCTTTAGGGGGAATGCAATTCAATTGTATCCAGGAAGGGAAACCGTCGGCCTCAGAAAATCACAAAATAAATTGCATTTGAGCTGACAAATAGTACTTTCTAAAACTGAGTAGTCGATGACTTCCTAACCTACAATCTCATGTCAGTTTTTCCATAGATACCCCAAGTCCATATAAATCCTCTAACAGTTTGTTGAAGACTTTAAAAAAGTTTGAGCGAGTGGAATGGGTAAGGACTGAAAATATATTGTAAACTCTGCAGCATTTTTTCACAGTTAACTCTGCCAATTAGAGTAATGGGCAAACTCATACACCGACACAGATCATCTTTAATTCTACTGAGCAATGGGACGTAATTAAGTTTGTACAAATTGTTAAGGTCATTATCTACAGTTATTCCAAGATATTTCACACCATTAAGAAGCCACTTAAATCAGCTTGTTTGTTGAAACTCTGTGTAATAAAAACCTGTTAGTGGAATCAATTCTTTTTTTTTTCAAATTCACCTCCAATTCACCTTATATCCTGAAATAACAACACAAGCATTGAGCAGAATCTGTAATTTGGTGAGGGAGTTACCAGGGTCTGTTGAGTATTAAAATGTATCATCAGCCAGGAGATTAATTATTATGATTCGTCTGATCTACTTTGTAACCCTTTATATCAGAATCCTATCTAATTGCTTCAGCTAGGGGCTCAACAGCCAAAACAAAGAGTCCTGGAGACAATGGGCAGCCCTGTTGACTCGATCTTCTCAAGGGAAATGCTGTTGAGACCTGTCTCTAAGGTGTTATTTTGGCCCAGGGTTCAGAACAAGGGGCTTTTACACAATCAATAAACAACTGGCCAAACCCAAACTTGGCCAAAACTTTCAGTGAATACAGCCATCCCAACCCGTAAAAGGTCTTTTCAACATCTAAGACAAACTTCAGCTATTCTAGGCTCATTCTTAGATTTTGCTAGGTGGATAATATTAAAGAGTCTACATAGATTGCTAGGTGACAAAGTTTTTTTTTTTTTTAAAAAGACACTCAGGCCTGGATTTATTGTTTTTTATTATTATTATTATTATTTATTGATTTTGGAAAATAGTGGCCAGCTGTTAGCATGGGTTTTAGAGATCATTGATTCAGATTTCAGAGTTTTAGATGCTAAATTAATTACATCCATAATGACACTTTATTTGACGGGGTGTGCGTAGGATTGATATGAAACCGTCATAACCATGGCTTCTGGCACCCCGAGGCTAAGTCAACAAATGTTAAAAGAAGCACTATCTGTACGGCTAACCATGCTAACTAGCTGATGGTGCCTACAGTTAGTAATTAGCTTACTTAAGGAGCAGGTAAAGCTACCAGAAAATTACCTCTGTAGTGCTTGTCAAACTGTCCTCCATATCTCTCAGAGTTGTTAACAGCTGTCTTACTTTAGCAAAAAGTAAAGCTATTATCTGTTCATCAGGACACTTCGTATATCAGCTTGGTTAAGTTACTGTCTCAATAAGATACAATTAGAGTGGTCTTATGACAGACAACGTCAAAACCAACCACACATGACAGCTAAATGTAATGTTAACACATGAAGCTAAATAGCTTGTTAAGTTTTAGTCTTTTCGAAGATGGCGGCGCATGCAGACGCAGCGGCACGTAGCTCCCGTGTTTACATTTTGTTTGTTTGTTTTTACTCATTTCCACGTTCACCACTTTTTTGGAAGCTCTGACACAGTACAGCAGGTCTGAACTGTTGAACTTTGGAGTACAGTTCGGACTCCACACACACCCTAAACTGGACTTTATTCCACCGGACCTGCTACGGACCCCAGAGCCCACCACTATCCCCGCACTGCTGCCAAGGAGACGGAGGAGGCACCGTAAACAAAAGCGGGGCAAGAGAACTGGCTTGCATGCTAGGCTACAAGCTAACCGTCACAGACCGGCTCTCCCCAGTCTCTTCCTCACCAACGCCAGGTCTCTCGCCAACAAAATCGACGAGGTCCGTCTCAGGATAATCACTCGCCGGATGGGCAGCTGTGTTACTGCTGTCACAGAGAACTGGCTGGACGACAACATCCTGGACGCAGCGGTGGAGATAGCAGGGTGCTCTTTGTTCTGGGCGGACAGGACTGCAGCTTCAGGTAAGAGCAGAGGCGGAGGTTTGGTGCTGTATGTACACAATGCCTGGTGTACAGCCACACGCACCGTCAGCACGTTCTGCTCTCCTCCAAAGTTCAACTTTGGTCTCATCTGACCAGAGCACCTTCTTCCACATGCTTGCTGTGTCCCCCACATGGCTTCTGGCAAACTGCAAACAAGACTTATTATGGCTTTCTTTCAACAATGGCGTTCTTCTTGCCACTCCCCCATAAAGGCTAGATTTGTGTAGTGCACGACTAATTGTTGTCCTGTGGACAGATTCCCCCACCTCCTCCAGAGTTACCATGGGCCTCTTGGCTGCATCTCTGATCAGTGCTCTCCTTGTTCGGCATGTAAGTTTAGGTGGACGGCCATGTCTTGGTAGGTTTGCAGTTGTGCCGTACTCTTTCCATTTCTGGTTGATGAATTGAATAGTGCTCTGTGAGATGTTCAAAGCTTGGGAAATCTTTTTATAACCTAACCCTGCTTTAAACGTCTCCACAACTTTATCAATGACCTGTCTGGTGTGTTCCTTGGACTTCATTATGCTGTTTGCTGACCATTGTCCACTTAGCAAACCTCTGAGGCTGTCACAGAACAGCTGTTTTTATACTAAGGTTAGATTACACACAGGTGGACTCTATTTTATCAATAGGTCAACATGTGATCATTCAGAAATCATGAGGCAACTTCCGAAGGCAACTGGTTGCACTCAGAGAAAAGGGGGCTGAATACTTTGCACGCCACACTTTTCAGTTTTTTATTTGTAAAAAAACTGAAAATCATGTATAGTTTTCCTTCTACTTCACAATTGTGTGCCGCTTTGTTTTAGTCTTTCACATAAAATGGCAATAAATTTTTTTATGTTTTTGGTCAGAACGTGACAAAATGTGGAAAAGTTCAAGGGGTATGAATGCCTTTTTCTAGCCACTGTACATAAACTTTCCTACCAGAGACTGTAACATTTTGGATCAGGTTTACTGCAACATCCCTGCTGCGTACAAGGCTGTAGCAGCTCCACACCTGGGCATGTCAGACCACATCTCAGTTAAACTCATTCCTGCCTACAAGCCTCTGGCCTGCAGAACAAAGCCAACCACCAGGACAGTACAGATATGGACTGAGGAGGCCTCCTCTGCACTTCAGGACTGCTTTGAGCTTACAGACTGGACTGTGTTCAGAGAAGAGGCAGACCTGGAGGAGTATACATAATCTGAATTGTCCTCTGTTCAGTTCTGCACTGATGCTGTCCTCCCTGTTAAGACCATCACAGTGTTTCCCAACCAGAAACCATGGCTGGACAGCACAGTGCGGTCCCTGCTGAGATCCCGGGATACTGCCCACAGAGCTGGTGACAGGCTAGCTTATAGCAGAGCTTGAGCAGAGCTGAAGGCCTGTTGCTCCGACCCCAGTAGTCATGAAGTGCTTTGAGCGGATTATTCTCAGGTACATCAGAGGCTTCATCCCCTCGGACCTAGACAGCCTTCAGTTTGCCTACAGAGGGAATCAGTCCACAGAGGATGCTGTCTCCATCACCCTGCACACAGCCCTGACCCACCTGCAGCAGCCCAACACCTACGTCACGATGCTATTTGTAGACTTTAGGGTTAGGGTTAGGGGTTAGGGTTAATAAATTAGGGTTAGTAAAACACCGTCATCCCAGACAAGCTGGTGCTGAAGCTACACGCAGTGGGTCTGCCTGCGTCTCTGTGCCACTGGATCAGAGACTTTCTCTCCAACAGGCCTCAGGTGGTGAGAATAGGGAACATCACATCATGCCCTCTGGTCCTCAGCATGGGCACGCCACAGGGTTGTGTGCTCAGCCCAGCCCTCTTTACCCTTTTAACTCACGACTGTGCAGCCATACACCCCACCAACACAGTCGTGAAGTTTGCAGACTACAGTACAGTAGTGGGTCTCATCTCAGATAACAACGAGACCCACTACAGAGAGGAGATACACCAGCTCACCCAGTGGTGTTCAGCCAACAACCTGGTGCTGAACACAGGGAAGACCAAGGAGGTCATTGTGGATTTCAGGAGGTCCAGAAAGACGGATCACGCCCCCCTCCTCATGGACGGAGAAGTGGTGGAGCTTGTGGACAACATCCTGTTCCTGGGCCTCAACATCACATCTGATCTTTCCTGGTCCATGAACACCTCCCGCCTGGTGAAGAAGGCACAACAAAGGCTCTTCTTCCTCAGGAAACTGAAACGGGCTGGACTCTCCTCTCGGCTGCTCGTCAACTTCTACAGGGCCACAATTTAAGGCATCCTCTGCCTCAGTGTGACAGTGTGGTATGGCAGCTGCACGGCACAGGAGAGGAAACAACTGGCACGGGTGGTTAAAACTGCACAGGGCATCGTGGGCCGCCCCCTCCCTGACCTAGACTCTGTATATGAAGGCCGGGTCGAGGGCGAGATCCATCGCCACAGACCCCAGCCATCCAGGCCACAGACTGTTTGCACCGCTTCCATCAGGAAAGCGGTACAGGAACATCCACACCACCACCACCAGACTGAGGGACAGCTTCTTCCCCAGAGCTGTCAGAGCTATCACCCCCAGCAGCCCCTCACTGCAGTGAGAGACTGTGAGAACTGTGAACCACTGCACACTGCACTTTTACACCTACACCTACACTGGTCCTGCACCTTCTGTGTACTTAACATTTAGGTACACACACGCTTAACTAAATGGTCAGCTATTGCACTTAACAGATACATTTTAGTTTATTTCAGCTGCTGTTGGTACATTTTATTGTTTATTGTTTAGTATATTTTTATTGCCTTAGTATATTTTCATTTCTGGTATATTTTTATTGCATTCACGAATATTTTTACTGCATGTTAGTTTATTTTATTCTAGTATCTTAATTTTATTTTAAATTCTTTCTTATCCTTCCTATTATCTTGTTTCTAACATGGGGGTTGCAATGCAAATTTCATTGACATGTCATGCTCAATGACAATAAAGAAATCTTGAATCTTGAAGTTTGATAAGTAAGCCTGCGATGGCATGTTTATGACAGGTTATGTTGTCTTTGTTAATGTCAAATTATCAAAACAAAGACATCTCAAACACTGTCAACTTTGTATTAAAAATATTTGACCAAATGATAAATGACTTAATGACAACAGTCATAATGAGTCCTCCATGTTCATGGCAGGTGTCATGTCATGGGTTTGACGGTGTCATATCAGAAACAGTCCTAGATCGGAATGATCCCAAGGCCTTGTCGAGTATCTTTCTGAGTAAAGGGAATATCAAGATTCTATTTTATCTTTTTGGCTAAGTTTCTGCAATTCAGTAGTGGCCAGAAATTCACCAATCTTTCGTCGATCGTCATCTTCTGGCAATTCATATATAATGCATATAAATGTGTCGAAAATTGTTTAAATGTGTCATTGATTTCTATTGGATTATATGAAATCATCTAAGTTTGAGTTGCATTAATTATCCTTGAGCTTTCAGGGCAAACTTGTGTGTGCCTTCTCTCCCAATTCACAATATCTTTGTTTAATTCCTACAAAGGCTTTTTCAATTTTATGTAAGCATTGTACTCCATTTGAGCTTTTTGTTTACCAGCATTTGGTTTCAATTTCATGATTTCTGCTTCCAGTTTGTGACATTATTTCTTTTTGTATCAGAGATTTTTTTGTAGTCGCCTCCTACAACATAAAAGTATATATTTTCCTCCCCCTGAAACCGTCTCTGCATCATGTGACCCCTCATAAATCTATATCTAAAACATTCATTACTTGAATAAATTAAACATGAGCCCACTACTAACCATGTAAGAATACAATGTTAACTAATCTTAATCTAGCACATAAATCTCTGACTTGATTTAATTTAGAGACTCCTCCAAGACCACATGCAAAGTTGATCAATATGGTGCAGACAGGGAAAAGTACTTTATATTAAAACCCAGTGTGGCTTTCAATATCATATCCACTCCAGTTTTTGCACAGGCCAGATTATTTTCAGTTCACATAAAAATGACACTCAAAGCGAGCAGCCATTTCAATTTCTTTCCAATAATGAGATTACATGCTAATCCAAGGTTTTAGCAAGTGCTAGAATAAATATTATAATAGTATCTATTTCACGCCAGTGCACATACCAACCCCATTTCTTCATCTAGACAATCCCTGCTGTTCTATGTTCAGCAATTCATCTCTGAAATACGTGAGAAAACAGCCTTATATGTCAAGCTCAGCGGTGGGGAGAGGATCTACCTGACAACAAATTAATGAAAATGTCACTGACTTATACCTCCATCTCTTCGTTCCATAAACGCTCCACTGAGCATATTAACATGGTGGCCAAGATGCTTCCACTCTTCTCCCTAACTGCGCTCATTCATGTCCTCTGCCGAAACCTCCCTTCATTCTTCTTTCTCCCTCCTCTAATCTCCTGCATGCATGTCCGTGCTCACTGTTTGAACCCTGCACGCTTGTTTGATTAAAAGTAAAACAGGACCTGTACAAGGCTTTGAATGATCTTTTACTTTATCTTGACATAACAGAGCCATGGCCCTGTGAAACCAGGGACTGGGGGTTAATGGGAGCCATGACAGCCAAAGCCATTCCATCAGCAGTGGTAGTCTGCCGAAAAGGTCAACCTCCAGTCCATATAGCCAACCAAACGGAAATGTCAGTGTTTGGCAAGGAGAAAGTAAGAAACAGCCTTTTGTTGGAAGTGAGGGGAATGTTTATTTCTTATCTGTACTGATTTCAAGTCAAATTATTAGTGATATTATTTTACAAAATCACACAAACAAACCAAATTGATGGCATGGAGGTTCAGTGGCTTAGCCATGGCCTCAAACCTTTTCTGTTTGGAGAGGAAAATGGAATAGAAATGCCACTCAACTCGTGGAGGCAACACAATTCATAGGCAGAGGAAGACCATTCATTCCCTTTGTTGTCTTTGAGGGGTTGGCTTCTAGTGTGGAAACTTTCACACAAATTGTTGTTTTCCAAGTGATGTGACCACGTTTGATGAAAAGACGGTTTGATAGGAAATACAAAACATATCAGAGGTTAACAGCTGCTGTAGCCTTTAACAGATTAGTAGTCATACTATGATGTATGATGGACTAGACAGGCCATTGTACAAATGAAGAAACCGCCGTCAATGCAAACATTTTGCACTTAGTAAAGCGTTACAAATAAGTAAATCACAAGAAAATTTAAAAAAAAAAAAAAACAATAAACCAAAACAAACTCACTGTATAGAAAGAAACCACAAATAGTCTGGTTTGTACACTACACTGGGACAATAAAAGCTTCATGACACCTGGCTATATTCTGAAGTCAGCTAATTGTCATTGATGTTTGAAAAAATATTTATTTTGGTGTCAGCATTCTGATTGTATGATTCCAATTTCATTGCACAGACAAAATTACTAAACATGTCATTGTGGTTGTAGTTTAATTTTTTTGTGTAGCAGGAACACTTTCACATGTTGCTGCTTCTAATGTTCTGTATCTTTATGATGTATATATGCTAGTTTCCAGTGCAATGGACTAGCATAAGCCTTTTTCATGTCAGTGGGTTCATCAATGCTTCGTTGTCTCAGCAACCACTATTTGTTCTGACTCATGTTCGTGAATGGCACTGTGAATGGCCAACAAAGGTGGTGAGTATTATTATGTTGCTGTTGAATTTGAATGCATTGAATGTGTTTTCAGTGACAAAATTCCTGTTTCTGTAAATGGAGTCTGGGGGCTTTGGTGAGAGTGATGCAACAGCTGTTTCTGGGTAAACAAAACAATCTCACTCTTTAACAAAAAGGTCTGTCTCTGAAGGGACCCTTGCCATAATATTGTCAGACACTTAGAATTACAACCTGAGATTGTCAGTGGCAAAAACAAGCAGTTTTAGTGGATGTACATTGAAGCATTGGAGCAAACACCTGGAGGGATTACATCGCAGCCCATTTTGCGGCTGCAGGCTGCGGCAGTTTGCTCAATACCAGCCCAATTTCAACAAGGGTCCCCATTAGTCACTTAGACACAAAAACATAGGAAAATAGGATCTGAGTTGAAATCAGCAGTTACCCTTTAAAGTGTTCAGCTTGTGTTTTCCTATTTGCAGCCTATACCTATATGCTGCTTATGTGCTGTACAATTGGTGATGTATTTGTCAATTTGTTTGTTTGTTTTATTTATAGCATGTTCTTTCTAATTATAATGTGTGTCTACATACACATAGAGTATATGATACACTTCAACCTCCTGCATCCCTGGCAACAATTAAGAGGGTGAAAAATGAACCCGCAGAACGGGGCTTCTGTTTAAAGTTAAACAAGCTAACGCATGCATCAGTGTGGTAATGGTCTTTCCTGTTGCTCTCGCTGAATTTTAACAGATATAAAAGGAAAAGTTACATCATTATCCTGCGGTGGGTATACTGGACTGCAGATGCAGTTAAACCAGTTGGGATTACCATAAAGGCTCAAAGCTTTCTCGCTCTGAGAGAAAGAAAAGAAATAATTTTGAACGCAGCATTGCTGCTGTATGACTGTCTCTCTTCAGATTACTCCTCTTTCTCCCGGTCACTCAAACCACACCACTGTCCATTTCCTACATTTGCTGGGTCATGAAAATTTCATCGGCCCGTATCCATCCGCAAGGATGCTTTTGGGTGGAAGACCCAAGGGATGTCAGCAACTGCAACTGTGATTGCCTGAAACACAGACAGACAGACTATTGGACAAATAGATGCATTGCTATCTTGGATGGCTAAACTTAGCATCACGCCAGTCTAGGACACTGCAGATCCATCGAGAAAGCCTGGCAGCAGCCTGGAGCATCTGTGGAATACTAGCCTTTGATCCTTAACAATGTCCTTAATAACGTTAGTCTAAAAACACCTCTGTCTCTGAGGATAATGGATTTACCAATAGCCCACTTTACAGTGCAGGCAGCTATGGATCTCCCTCTTAGGGAGTGATTTCTCTGGCAATCAGAACATTTAATCAGAGTTCAAGAAGCCACAGAGACTGTCCTCTGATTCCGTTAATTGCTTTCAACTTGCAGTTCTCTCCCCTCAATGGAAATTTCCAATTTAGAACCATTTCATTTTATTTTATTTCACTCCCTCAGTTCTCATTCTGTAGAGCAGCGAGCCGTTCTGTTCAGCACAGCAGCTAAATTGCAAGCATTAATCATTTCAGAGTCGTTATCAGCATTTTAAAGGTGAAAATCCAAACAAATTGTTTTTCATTTGGCCTGATCTTAATAGGACTGTTTTCTTGTAATTTGTAGGCTTGGAGCATTTAACACAAACAATTAAGTGTAAATTGGTAAATCTGCTTATCTGTTCCCAGTCTACATAATATTAAATCTTTAATGAACAATCACCTTAAATCAGGGAGGTGTACAATCTAAGCAATAGGCTAGATGTCACTTAATTTATTGTGATAAATTAGATATCAAATTGATAAATACTCTGGGAAATTGTTTGCTAAATACTTATCCATTTTCTAATATGTCCTAAGGTTACTCATAGTCTTGTAAATGCAGCACTCAAACAAGAATACTGTAATATACTTATCGTCTTTTCACCTTATGAGTCATATCACACCCCTGCCTACCAATGCCACACATTATTATCAAATTACAATGAATTACATACTTGATAGCCTCAGTAGGTAGATTTAATGAAAAAAAAAACAAACACAACCAAAAAGAAAACTCTCTAATATGACAACTCACAGTACAAATACACTACATCCCTGCTATCCACAAACCCGTACCATCAAATGACACACTATAAAATGTATTCACAGGTCTTATCTCACATGTCAAACATTACAACAAATGGTGACTTTTCTCCAAACAGTACCATGAGCACTTTTCTACATATGGTTTGACAGTACCCAGGGGTTGATAGATTTTGAGAAAAAGCATGTCTAATATTAATGAAAGAGCCATCCCTCACTCACACTGCCTGCTTTTACTTAGTGAAACCGACTCTTTAAAGCCAACTACAATTGATGAAAAGGTGCCTCTTGTTAGCTGGTATCACAGCTGTAATATGTCATAGGTGCTTCTGGTTAGCTGATCTCACAGCTGCTGAAAGGATGGTAGCACGTCACTGGAAACCACCATATGTTTTGTTGGTGAACGAATGGTGCTCTTCTTGCAGGTTACCGCACACTTTGAGCTTTCTACAGCACGATTACATTGTGCCAATACACAAAGTATTATTTGCTTGTCAATTGTCATTAGGAAATGAATAGTTTGTGTACAAAATGCCAGAAAATAGTAAATGATGTCCATTGTAATTATCACAACCCTATGGTGATGTTTTCAAGCTGCTTGTATTATCCGACCAACAGTCTAAAGACAAAAGATTAATTCACAGCAATAGGAAACAGAAAAAAGCAGCAAATAATCGTCTTTGAGGAGCTGGACCCATCGAAAGTTTGGCCGGTTTTGCTTGATACTGACTTTAATGAAACATCACTTATCCATTGCTTCAATAGAAGTTAAAGCCAAGTATGTTTATTTAGCATTTCAGGTATGCCAACAACTAAGTATTCCCCCACTGCACTGGAATTTTTTTCCCATTGACCAATATACCTTCCCTTTGAAAAAAAGCAGTAACTGCTGCTTCAACTCACATATTTCTCATTCTTCAATGTGTGTTGTAAGCTCTGCCACATGAATACGTTTGGTGACTGTGCTCTCCTTGACCCACAGGGAAGCTATGCTCGGCGTTTACCTTGAAGCTAAGAGTCATTAACTGTCACTTAATTTCTCTCAGCAATCAAATGAGCAGTGGCAGCTGTGTGTCGATGTCCCACCACCTGTTGGCCGTGCCTATCAGCAGTTTGTAAGCAGTAGCTGGAGAAGAACTCAGTGACTGTGACGCCCAAACATGAGGGACACAGTTGGCTACCTCCTGTGTCTACACTCTGTGACCACTCACCAAATGGCACGGCGCTGAGCGGAAGAGATACGGTGTGTGTGTGTGTGTGTGTGTGTGTGTGTGTGTGTGTGTGTGTGTGTGTGTTTGCGTACATGTGTGTGACATGGCACAGAACTGAATAGATTGTGCGTGACCACGGTGCCTGCGGAGCAAAACTGACAGAGATTAAAAACGAGTGGACCACTGCCACCAAACCACCAACGCAGCAAAACGCACACAAACACACAAACACACACACACACACACACACACACACATCTATCCATACTCCATGTTGACAGGCCAAGGAAGTGTTCTTAAACCATAATCCTTTCTTGTACTTGTCTCGTCCCCTGTTTGCGTGGAAAATTGTAATGTCAGAAAAGGCCCAAACATGCTCTGGAGGACTCCTAATAGGACGGATTTGGTCATCCTGCTGCCAAATCAGCCTGAGGGCTTATCAAGAAGAGAGAGAGAAAGGAAGAGAGAGAAGAGAGAGAAACGGGCCTTTCTGATATACATGTTGCCTAACAAGACGCAGCAAAAACATGGCAGCTTCTAACTTCCTGACTTAACCTAATGTGATTGTTTTGTGTGTATGAGAGCATGTGTTTAGACATTTGTCAGCATCTGTGTGAGTATGTGTGTATCTGTGTGTGTGTAAAGAGACATACAGCTAAACTCAGTGTCACAGCAACCAAGAGAGTGCCGCTGGGAGCGAATCTTATTTCTCTCATTTTTCATAATTCCATTGATCTCATGAGCAGTTTAGGCCATTTTTTTCCCTGAAGCTAAGCTTCTTTTCAAATTCATGATCGCCCGTTTCAGAAATGCTACAAAATAATGATGAAAAAGTGACAGAAACATATTTTGGCTCTCTGTTTTTTTTTCCTCTCACCCCATCTCTTATTTCTTTTCCAATCTTTTATCTGGGACGCAGGAATATTCAGTTGCACCTTTTTTCCACTGTGCTGTGACGTTGTATTGTAGGAAGCTTTGTACTGTACTTTAGATGGGAGAAAATCTAAATAGTGTAAAGTGTTCTGTCTTGCGTCAGGACAGTTGCCCTGACGACGTGAAAATTTTAAAAAAGCCAAAAAGCCAAAAAAAAAAAAAAGCTCTCAGAGGACTGCAGCAACAGCGCACCATTGCAACTACCTTGATGTAGATGTTGAGAATTAGGTGACCACTGTTTTAAATTGAATTAGCAAACTCATCACTGATGAGTTTCATGCACTTACTAACTGTATATATGGAAGCAGAGTCACTCATGATGGAAATGTGTGTGTTATCGACAAAATTCTAGATAATTATTCATTTTTTTAATAATATGAGCTGACAGGGAGAGGTTAATCAGATGATGCCCCAAGATAGACCCCTGGGGGACTCCATGTGCCATTTGTGTTTGTTCATATGTGTAATAACCAAATAAAAGGTAATCCCTGTCTATTGTACTTTGGTAATATTAACTGGCTGATACAGGCTGTGACTTTGTAAAACAAATATTTAAAATTTGGGGAAGATAGCAAATATCTGATGTGATATCTATAATTCTGTCAAATGTGAAAAGAACAACAAAGGAGTAAATCCGCACTATTTAAATGATTTGCATCTTTAACCAGCTTCACTATTGGCACAGTATAAAAGCGCAAGTGATCTGGACAAAATCCTAAAGTAAACATATAAACGTGGACAGCACATTGCAGGAAAATACTTCTTGAATCAAGAGTTCTCAATTCAATAAATCAAATGAAGCCCCAGATGAGCATGAGGAGCAGTAAGCTTTTAAAAACCTGAATGAAATTGCCACTTTGTTTGTCTCCACCTTGATCCGCAAACACTGAGCTTCACCAAAACCTCTGCAGCAGACGGGGACCGTGGTGATGACTAGGAAAGCTGCTGTATAGTGCACATCTCAAAGAAATGTCACAGCTAATGGAGACAGACCAGCAGTGGAAGGGAAATTAAAAGCAGTAATTGAGAGGTACTTGAATGGCCAACATGCAGTACTGTGTCCCTGGGGGCTTTTAGACTCTCACAGAGCAGGAGACAGATGACTTTGAAGGTAAGCATGGATCCATCCACTTCCAGCAGGGCTAAATCACTGTGCCCTGTCAGTTTGACGACACCTCACGGTGGGCCCATAATGTGTCCCTTATGGCTGCTGTGTGGTGGAGATGCATGCAGGCTGTTCTTATGCAGACGCACCGCATTCTCTGTTCTTACCATGTTACAATGCATATGCTCATATTTAAATATTTGCCAAATCTTGCTATTTCAGTATGTTCCATGTTAAATTCTCTTCCTGTTGCTGTTGTGTTTTACATTAAAGACTGCATTTTTTATTTTATTAAAATTTTTATTTTTCCAAGTGCTTTTCTGTTATACAGTTTCACATTTACAGTGGAAGTTTGTCGCAAACTGGTTTAGAGGAAATTATAACGGCACTCAGACAGTGCAGACCTCCGCCAATACTGTAGTCTACTCTTCTATGATATGCAAATCTGCCTACACAACCATTATATATATATATATATATATATATATATATATACATATATATATATATATATATATATATACACATACACACACACACACACACACACATATACACTGTTGCCCATAAAGTTGGAATAAAATACTTCTTACCCCTTCTCATGAAATGATAGTGACAATTTGATTTATTCTTGATTGATATAGTGTATATCGTCTTAAATCTATATTGATCAATCTCTTTCAAACATATCACAGTGAAAATTAAACCATGGGCAGACAATGACACAAAACTGGCCTTTCTGGACAGTTTACATGCTTCAAGATGCAGCCAGTGTGTTGGATTTTACACAGAAAACAACAGCTTTTGAAGTAAGTCACTCATAGTCCATTGAAAATGACCAGTCAGAACCTACAAACGTTAAACTCGATGGGTCAAGCAAAGGTAATGTTAGCTCACTTCAAACAAGGCAACAGTACTGTAGCACCTGCATCACAGGTCCATCTGTGAGCTATCATGGACCCCCACCTCCCCATCCCACATGACATAAGGGCTATGACTGTTTTTTGTACCCTTTTTTACTTTTCTGTTTTTACTGAAGTTGTTACATCAGCACTCCCACGCATCACAATTTCAAATTTCACCCCTGAGCATGTGTATCCAAAGATGTATACATAATCATCCAGAGATTGTTACATCAGAGCCTCAGAGCTGACAGCAGAGTTCAGTCAGTGCACATACAGTATGGCTTCACCACCACACCACCCGTGCTGCTTATTAATCGATGGTAAAATGTCTCACTCCCTACCACTGATTACATCTACTGAGTTAATGAGCCCCACACTGAACATCCTCCCTCCCTCACTATATATCTCTATGTCTCATAAAGGCACTCTTCAGTTTCAGTTGAAGTGGCACTGATCCCACTTTAGGAAAATATTAGAGACTTTCTTTTCCAGAAACACCATGGTTATTCATCATGTCAGTGGGAGGACAGTCTACCAATTATCAGAAACTACTGTTCCAGCACAGTGCTGTGAGTATGCTTTGCTGATTGTTTCAGACTGCTAATTGATTGCACTCAGTGTCAGTCTTGTCAGATGAAAGCCCGGTCTCTGAAAAGATTTTAAAGATACTGCACTAAGTATGATTTCTATGCAAAAATACACCTGTCGCATCATTCGGAGTCTCTTATCCTTGCAAACTAGAAATGTTGTTTTGACCCCAATGATTGTATGCTATTGAAATCTAGTCACAAACAGGAACCTGGCACATAGCATTTTCGTAGCATGTTGCTTGTGTTATTAAAGATATTTCGGATTGGACTAGGTCATCGGGGCAGACAATTCACCCCATTAAACACTCTGCATACATGGTGAAGCCCTCTTTGTGAGATGCTTTGTGTATAACCTTGAGCTGTCACAAATTCAATATTATATTCATTGTTGACATTCTGTCACTCTGATGATTGTGAGGGAGCACAATGGAAATGATGCAAACATGTAATGTGTTATGAAATGTTGCAAAATATATTATTATGTTGCCCCTTAAACCAGAGAACACATGCGACCCTGCAATGCTATCCCACAGGTTAGCTTTAGCTACGGTGAAACGAGGGCTACCAGAGGAGAAGCTAGGTGTAGCTGTATATTTTGTAAGCTTTCACTATTCGGTTTCCGGTTTGAACACGTGTGGCTAAATTACTCCTATACTTCTGCTTGCCACTGTGTAGCATACAGTAGCTAACCAAACAGAACACAAGCAGAGTGTGTTTGGTGAGCAGGTATGCTTGAGCTGCAGGTGGAGAAGTGGAGGGATGGGCGGAGAAGGAGACAGGGGCTTTTTAAGTCTGTTCATATTAAATAAAGGCAAAAGATGTAGAGTTAGAATTAAAGGCATATGAAGATTTTTTTTTTAATGGATATAACTCATAATTATGCAATTTTGATGATGAGGCTATTTAGGTGTTTAATCAATGCCAGGAGACTGAATTTAACCCTACACTATATTACACCCTGTCAGATTTGTTCATTTTTCGTTTCTTTTTCATTTATTTTAAATTAAGCACTAAACTCCAGTAGTCCTAAAACTATTTCTTTTTAACAATAGTTTGAAAATGTCAAATTGCTTTCAAGTTTTTTCTCAAAAAACTTTACAGGATCGAGGAACCTTTTGCCTCATGATGGCACTGTTGTCTCACTGTGACTACGATTAAACACAGACACAATGTTGAAAAAGTTAGTATATATCAGCTTCCTGTAACAGAAACATTATCAATTTTATTAAACCTGGGTGTCATTTAGGAATTAGAACATTTAAAAGCAGAGCTGGAGCATGAGAATGATGAAGCTAGCTGAGACACCACGAGCTCGGAAAGGATTAACAGTCAAGATACCTGTTCCAAGAGAAGTTAGGACTGGTGAGGAAAACCTCTTACATACTCACCTCAACTGCTACAAACCAGCAGAGCAGTGCACAGAACAATGTTACCATGACCACAAGTAGGTGACTGTGCTTTATGATTACTGTGCTGGCTAATTTAGATTTGATAGGTGCCAGTCTAAGAAAAGTTACAGTACCAGTAAGTGTAAGATAAGATAAAGATGGAATACAACAGGCTATGCTCAAATGAAAATACATATTTTTGTGTGTTTGTTGTTGTTAATAATATGTTCTGTATAGAGAGGGTCCACCATTTGTTAGCATGATCTACTTAGGTGCACGTACATGCATGTGGGCAGTTGGTTTCATACTGCTCTGATACTAATTGGTGGTGGTAATGCACCAGCAAGCACCAAGAAAGACAGTGACGAAGAAGACTACTACCAAGCAAACGTGAATGTTAATCATGCACAATTCCTGAAAGCTGGCTTTGCAAATGAACGAGATGCATGCGACACAGATCTCGTCGTACACACAGTGTGTGAATACCAAGAAAAGTGACGAAAAAGTCATTCAAGGATTAATGGGACTGTGGTGGAGACTACAGTGGAGAATGTCAGCCGCCTCAGGTTCCCTTGGGTTCACATCAGCCAGGACCTGACCTGGACTCACCACAGCGACACTATCACAAAGACAACGAGACTTCTTCCTCCTCAGGCTGTGGAGGCTCAGCGTGGATTCCAGGATACTCTGCAGCATCTACAGGTGTACAACTGAGCATATCCTGACTGGCTGCATCACCGCCTGCTATGGCAGCTGCACCGCCCTCGACTGCTCGGCATTACAGAGGGTGATGAAAACTGCTCAGCACATCACAAAGCTGCCGTCCATGGAGGACCTGTGCACCCAGCAGTGTGTGAAGGAGGCCAACAGGATGATCAGAGACTGATCAGAGATCCCAGTCGCCCCAACCACAGACTGCTCTGTCTGATACTGTCCCGCAGACGGTACCGGAGCATCCAGTCCCACGCCACCGGGCTCAGGGACAGCTTCACCCCACAGGCCACAGGATTGTTGAACTCTTGAGCCCTCAAGCTCATTACTGTCACTTCATTGCAGCGTACTGGTCCACTTTCACTTCAGTTTACTTCTGCTTACAAGCTGTTGAACCATCCTCGTATATATATTTATGTGCATTACCTATCTACATCCTTTCCTCCTAATGTCCGTAACATTATATACATAATAATGCTCTCATTAAGCATATCGAGTTCCAGCATTGCTGCACAACCTGTCTAGATTCTGTTCATTGTATCATACACCACACTGTATGATATTTTATTTTATATTCTCTTTCATTTTATTCTATTCCATAGATATTCTGTTCGATTTCTACATATTGAACTTCTGCACTACTTTATGCCTCACATTTTCTTTTCCTCATTTCTCATTTACTTTCTCATTTATGATTTTCTTTTGACATATTTTCTACGAGCATTGTTGGAGAGAGCCTGAGAACAAGAATTTCATTGCCAACGACTGCTTCAGTGTAGTGTTTCTGCATTTGAACATCAAGAACTCAACACATGATTAATATTACCAACAGAAAACAGGTGTGAATAAATGGGTTTTTGTGACATTAAAGGAAGAACAATCTTGCTGTTGAATCACCAAAGGTCCCTTTCTGTACACAGTATGTTGTAGACATTGTTTAATAGCTGCCGTAATACTCTGGTGATGATAAGGCCTGTGTGCTGAATCCAGAACATCCATTCATCTCAACTTAACTCCGTCAGACTCCATTCATTACCCTGCACAGATAACCCAGCCAGGAGAAAAGGCAGAGTCAGCGGCCGACACACTCTCCGAGATACACCAAATCAGTCTCTCTCTCTTCCTGTCTCTCTCTCTCTGATACAACAGAATGAGTCCATGGTCTACTTTAGTCCATAGTTTTCACTTTGCATAGACGATTTGGGTTTGGTCATGGTACTTGCTTTGAAGATTTTCTGCATCAGATGATTCGATGCTTTCCTCAAACACAGCGAAGAGAAATGTGCCATCTAGTGAGCCAAATTACAATAATTCCCACAACATTGTCATGTAAATATACATATTTGCCACTCTTTATTATTAAAATTGACACCAAGTGAAGGCTTTTCCAGTCCATTAGTCCTGTAAACAGAGACAGATCTCCTCTTGAGGCAGAAATAACTTCAGTGAGAGGAACCAATCCAACCAAGAAGGGGTGGTCTGATCACTGACTTAAGATGATAAAGGCATGCAGTAAAGGAGGGGGCGGTGCCATTATGAAACCTAGTGCCTCCTGTTAGAAGTTTTTTTTTGACATTTATGCTAGCTACTTAGCCAACCTAGGCAGCAGTTATCTTCAACCAGTCATTTTACTCATCCAACCACATTATTTATGCACCCTGGGCAGGACTGCAGTCGAGAGCGAGATAGATATATGATGCAAAAATGACCAAATGCATGAATGAAATGCTGAAAAAGTATAGCGCTAAAGCATAACTATAGCAAACCTAATGGCCTTGAATCTACTCATCACATCTGCAGTTCCCAGCTGATGGAATCTTTCACACTCCATGACCTTTCATCTAAAACTGCCCTCAGGACAAAATTTCAGCGCTACACACAAACACATTCGGTTCCCAGGGAGATGAACCATTTTCTCACTTTTGTGAATGTTGTAGCAGTAATAATGCCGTGCAAATGTTTAATCTTAAAAAAAAGTATATATATATATATATATATATATATATATATATATATATAATGATCTTGATCTGGTTCTGAGTTCAGACCTCAGACACCAACAAATCTGTTATTCAACCCTCCTCGCTCCTTTTATTATCAGCAAATAGCAATGTAGAAAAGATTTTGGACAAACATCAGTGGCAGCAGATTATATCAAGCGTGGGAATTCATACTAAAATTAAACTTGTGGCTGTTGTTGGGTTGATGTGCTCTCTGCCAGCTGGTGTCTGTGCTGAAGCAGAAGCTGTTTGTGAGATACTGTAAACATCATTCAATTTTGCAAGTGGACGGTGCACTGTTGTCGTCCAACGAGATAGAGTGGTGACTCAGTCAAAACAACCCAGCTGATTTTTTCACAACAATTCCAGGAGTGTGTCAACTCAACTTCTAATCAGAGCATATTTTTTGTTGAAGCTTAATAACCTAATATTTCTGCAGTGAACCTCCATCTGGAGACTGTAGCTGTAGCTCGGAGTTTTACTCATTTATAGCTCACACTAGTAATAGTCACGCTATATGCAGTTGTACCACGTATTTAGGAGCACCAGAAGGCACAAGAAGTCAACACTGGGATAATAAAAGATAAATAAAAAAACTGAATTTAACACAACGTTGCAATATTTGTAGTCCGGCCTGCAGTCTGGCTTCCCCATCATCCATTAATTCCTGACACCTCGTAGGGCATTAATCCTTTATATTTAGAGGGTAAATCTTATTAGATTAAATAGGTAAATTCAATACTGGATTCAGATTTGATAAAGTGCAATCGAACTCCAAATCTATCCTGTGTCATTGATCACAGGACCTTCCTCTAATGTGTGGAAACATTGTGTGGAAAGTCCATCTTAAATAAATGCTGAATGTCTTCAGTGGCTATGCATGCAGGACACAATGTGGTGCAAGACACTTGTCCGGGTTTACAAATATCACTGCACACATTGTAATGTGATTGTCCTGACTCTGATGAAGATTGTTCTTGTGCTGAGGGAGTCTGTCCTGCAGAACTCACAGCTGGAGTCGCTGGATAAAGAACACATGCAGCCAAATGTAGAGCTGAGTGAACGAGTATCAGGGAGCAGCAATGAGCAGAGCTGACCTGCAGAATGAGAAGCTGTGACGTTGATCTGTGAGCCTGGCTGTTTTTTTCCGGCTACAACCAGACTTCATCTTTCCAGTGAGCCTCTTCAGTTAAGCCAGTTTGATGAGGGGGCTAAGCTTCAAGTCAGGCTGCTCAGGACAAGTCATCACCGCCCGGCTTTAGAGAGGGAGAACTTGAGCCACTCTGCGTTGTGCTCTGAAAAAGTCTGGTTTAGATCTACTAGTGACCCATCACACACACACTCACACACACAAACACACATTAGACCTGTATGGCTCTGCTGAGTGTCTCTCATTTTGTCACATGAGAATCCACTGTTTGTCCAATCACATTACAGCATGAACACCATCACCTAAACTCAAGGGCAGACATTCACCACTGCCACCACTACTTGTACTACTATTTCTACAGCATGCTACTCTTATTGTAGCTACCACCACTACTGTTCCTAACGGCCTGAAGTCTCCCATTACAATCAATTCAGGGACTTAGACGCCAGTGGTTCCAAACTACTTTGGCTTTTGACATGATCATTTTTTTTCATACTAGTGTTAATAGGATGACTGAGTTTCATCTTTTTTTTTTCATTTCTGTCAATAGGTCGCCTTAAATCTTACACAATGGAACTTGAAATGCTTTTTGAGACATTTCACTCAATACCCAAACTGTCAACTTTAAGGTGGTGTGCTAAAGGGAGAGTCAGGGGATTTGTAAAGGTTTGTCATCTGGGAACCATGACGGCCAGTACCAAATTCACATTCCATTCAGTAGATGTGGAGATACCTCTGTCTGGATCAAATACATGAACCGACCAACTGACCAACATACTGACACTGCCACCCATAGAGCCACTTTGCAAGCTTGTCAAAGATGTTACAACCTAACATATTTATCTTTCCAATGCTATAAGCAGGTCGAGAGGCCAGGCCCTGACTCTGAAAAATGCCTGCTTGCACTTAACTTATTAGTGATATACAAGACCTTCTTCTGAAAGAAGCCAGTTAATATGGAAGCCATTAAGAAGAAGCAACCACCACAATGAAAAAAATAAAATAAAATACTATAAGTGAAAGTGTCCTTGCTTCTTGTTTTCAGTTTGCTCATAGTTATCCTTGTTTTATGGGCTCGGAAGAGGCTCAGCGTCTTAAGTCTAATTGACCGTTGTTTTATGTGAAAGCACAGCTTGTGTTGCTCTAAAAAGAGTTGATTTTATTTCCAAGCTAAGAGACACTGCTGTGTTTATGAGACAAACAAAAATCAGCGAGGAGAGGTGGGAGGAGATAGGGGACAAGGCAAGAGAGAAAAACAAGAGAAATACGAAGAATAGACTGGGAAAGAGAATGGAGGAAAGGAGGAGAGGCAGAGAGTTGTTCTGCTCTACTTACATTGGGTTTTTGCTTGCTTTTCATTTTCAAGCTATGTAGATGGAATTCATTCATCTGGCATGTCAGTGGTACCACATACTGTATGTTCAAGGACTGTTTTTTACCAAAAAGGGGGATTATGTTTCTATTCATTATTCTGGGTTTTGTCCGGTGCATTAATGTATCCAGGATTTCAAAAAACAGCAAATATCTGGAAGAAAATGTCACGCTTCCATGTTTTGGCAATTAATGCTTACCATGCTCACAATTTAAATTTTATGTCTTAGCATGCAATCATTAACTAATTAGCACTAAACACACAGAAGAGCTGAGACTGATGGGAATAGCAGTCATTTTGCAGGTATTTGGTCATAAACCAAAATACTGGACAAACAATCTTCACTTGCTGGTGCACCACATGAAAATTCAGGGGATCACCAAAATCATGTCATCTGGATATTTGTCCAGATGTTTCAGTCTCAGCCAAACCAGTGAACACCATTCCATCAATAATGTTCTGTAAACAACACAAATGTAAATACAGGCGTGGCCAGAGGCACAATCCTTTGGGTTGGCCTTCGTAGCATTGTAGTCCATCACAAGCTCATTGGTTGAGCTGATTTTGAGCTGTAGGTGATTGATGTTGCTCTGTGTGATGAAGCTCTCCATCAGTCTTGACCTAACCACATGCAGGATACAAACTCTGGTCTCCATACTTGCACTTAATAAGTTTTATTAAATTACTTCAAAGTCTTTACTACATATATATTATGATACTGAGACTGTCTGACAGAGGCATACAACCATGAGGCGGTAGATCTACTTTGTTTGTTTTCCATTGGGACAAATACTTTTTGAAGCATTGGGACCATAGTTCCTATTGTACATTGGGTTATGTGAACTGTAGGCCACACCTCACCTTTTTTTTCTTTAATCTAAAAGTTATGCTGAATTAACATTAGCAGACAAAGAAAACTGGAGAGAGTAAGCCTTGTGGATTTAACTGTGTATATGAGATAAGCGTGTTTCAATTTGTAAAGTAATCACACACAAAATGTGCCACTTGAATGCTATCATTTTGCCAATCACACACCTATCCACAAGCCAACTTATGTACTGGACACAGGTAATACACAACTTTCATTTTCACATGGAGCAGTGGAGGCGACAGTGGCATTTACCAGAAATGCAATAAAGAAAGCCAATGTGGAAAGCAGCTCACTCCAGTACACTTAGTTAATGGACATCAGTGTGCGTGTGTGTGTGTGTGTGGTTGTATGTGTGTGTCCTGCTAGCAAGTCCTTCGTCTTGGCCATGGTTCTTATTGACTGAATTGGAGGCTGTAAATCATTGTGTGTGTATGTGTGTGTGTGTGTGTGTGTGTGTGTGTGTGTGTGTGTGTGTCTTTTTGTATGACCCGATGCTTCTCTGGATGTGAGCAGCAGAGCACACAGCAATCTCAGGTCAGGGAGGCAACGGAGCGAGTAGGGTGTGTATGTATGTGTGTGTGTGTGTGTGTGTGTGTTTGTGTGTGTGTGTGTGTGTGTGTGTGCATGTGTCAGAGAGAGAGAGAGAGAGAGAGAGAGAGAGAGAGAGAGAGAGTGTGAGAGAGATAACCGTGACAACAGTAGCCAAAGTGGTAGATGGGCCATTGGACAAGATGTAGCTGACTGTCTGTCTGCTTCACACCTTCTTTGCACAGTGATGTAAATGCTTTACACACCAGTACACACTTCAGCCACAAAGACATGAGGTCTGAGTGCACACACACAGACACAGACACACACACACACACACTCACACCCACATCACACTCATCAACACAACATACAACATGACTTCCTTAACCCCTGTTTGGTAAATCTCTCCATCTCTTTTCATCCATCTCTCCACTTGGATGATGGCGGGTGAAGTGCAGATGGAGGCGAACTGCATCTGACGTTAACTGTTTCCCATTAACATTTTCCAGAGTGACGCTGGAGTGAGCAATCAAACAGAGCAGTCAAGCAGATGCGGTGTGGGCAGCCATCATATCGTATAAACACTGACACATATAAGATCCAGTCATAGACAAAGCCATCTACGACACCACTAGGAAACAACAGTGTTGACGTTTCAGACTCCCAAATTGCTGCATGCCCATGCGGGGAGCAGAAAGGTCTGGAAATAAACTGCTTTACTGCAACTACCACAATTACTGAGTCACGCAGATGTCACTGCCAAAGGCCCAAATCTTGCTGGATCCAAATCATGTTATGAATCCATTCAAAGGAGGAATGACAGTTTCAGGTGATCTTTTGCTTTACAACAACATTGCAAAAGAAGCACAACATACCCGGTAACAGTTGCCATGGCTCTACGACATGTGGCGCACACCAGGATGTGCTAAATGAGCCTTCTCCTTATATCTTTCATCGACAAATAAAGTTGGTATATTCAATTGTCATAGATTTTTGGTGGGATATTCTCAGCATTTTCCTGAACTCGAGCAGAAGGATACATCCTGGTAGTCACATGTAGGTGATTTAATTTAATTCACATCTCCTGACGCTAGTTATACACTGTCTGATTATTTTTATTAACTCCCTGACAGTGAGTGGGTGCAACATACATGTACAATGCAAGAATTTCAAAGCCAGTATCTGACATTGGGCATCGGAGCATATCAACCCTAAATAGCTGTCTAAGACACTGACATTTAAGACATGCACCAAGCTATTCATTTTTTTTTTTTTCCACTGAGGATTCATTTGCTTTTTCCAGAATTAATAGGTGGCTAGTTGTGTTTTTGCTCATTATTCTTTGGCTTGCCTCTTTGATGCTATTCATTCATCGCTCACATATTTTTTGCTGCTCCTTGCTCATATTAACCACCCCGATCTTCTGCTGAGCCCTCCAAATCAAACAGGACCGCACAATGCATCACTGTCTGAGCACAACAGAATTTTCCTTGCAAAATGGCCTCAAATGTTTAGGAAATGTAAACACATTCATAAACGGCTTGTTGGTTGGATGTCTAGTTCAAGCTTGTAATAGACAGGAACAAAACAGAGATGTATCTGTGGTAATGTGCCACCTTTGTTACTCACGGCCAATGTGCAGGAGTGGATCTGGCGTTTCAAATGGCCTGAAAAAAAGAAAAAGAAAGCAGAGATGAAGGAATTGTGGACTAGCTGCATTATTTAATACAGTGAAAATTCTTTTTGTCCAAGCATGTGAAGTGGCTTCTCCAGGAGCTTGGAAAGAGTCAGAGAGGGAGAGAGAGCTGGGAGGAGGAGGGGGGATGAATAATATTTTACCGTCTCTCTCCTCTGCTTCTCTCTCCCCTCTCCTCCCCTGAGACGGAAGCTTTTGTATCACCTCTCACAATACTTCACTTACTGATCTCCCTCAGAAAATAGCACAGATAAAGACTGAGAGCATGCCAGTGAATCCTCAGCATCCTGCAGATGGACAGAGTGAGTAGTGGTGCTTTTTCTGCCAGTGTGCATGCATGTGTGTGAGAGCAACTAATATATACAGACTCAAAGACGGAAGAGAGAAAGACGCAAGATGGGGGAGACATAATGAAAAGGAAGTGAGGGGAGCTTGGAGCTCACAGTGAAATGGTTTCAAGTGGTGTGGAACTTGTTGGTTGGTTGGTAATGCACTTTTCCTGTAAATCAAAGTTTTCTGATTTTGTGCCCCCTTCAACATACCGCTGTGACCTCAAACCACCACAGGACTGTTACAAAAATGAGTCAGTCAAATACTGATGCTTCTCATCTGTTCCATTCCCGGTTTTGTCTTAACTTAAGCTGTAATAAGCTCAAGTCAAAGGTTTCAGTCGTGACACAGCTGCACGTTTGTCACAGCTGGGAACACACATCCATATTTATGAGGAGTTCATATGGCACCACCAACACACATTAATGAGCAAAGAGCACTGATGTTTGACTTAACAATACAATGATGCAGGTTATTGTTAAAAGCCTCAGTTATTGACATTATTTGCAGTTGCCAAAAACCTGCTGATTTTTGCGTTTGTGGTCCAGAAGCTGATTTAAAAGCTTTTCACTCAAGTATATTGACTTAATATGAATAATGTCATTTGGAATTAGCTTGTTGTTATTAGCTGCCCCAGAAAAAAAACTGGACTGTGTGTAGTGGTGTAACCAAATGAGTCTCCACTCTGCACTGTGATTGGGTGAAGAAATATATAAACCCAGCCACTCAGATAACTTTTGATGTCATATTGTTCTAAACACATAATAAAACCAGTCACCCCAACTGTAGCAGTAAGATGAGCCGGTGCTGTGCTGGATAGCTGGTCTGCCGATGTTTGTCAGACTGTTGTAGAAGAAGTCATTTTCTTTCAGGGTCTGGCAGTCCTTCACACTGAATATCATATCATAAAACTGATCATTTGCTAAAATATAGGCACAAGGTGATCATAAGCAGCAAAATAATGGGGTTGGGACACTCACTTGTTGCTGAAATGTACAAGCTCAGCAATGTTTCCCATCTAGTAGTCTTAGTGTGCTAGGACAGTGGTCCCCAACCCCTGGTACCAGTCCGTGGATCAATTGGTACCGGGCCGCACAAGAAATAATTCATTATTTCTGTTTTATTTATAATCTGAGGCTAAGCTATCTTTTATTTTGAAAAATCCTTTATTTTAAAAAATGACCAGATTCTCTCGGTTACATCTTGGTCACTTGAGTGCTCAAATTTAACCCACAAGCAAGACAGACATGTGACAAGTTTCTTTGCGAAGGCGAAAATGCCCAGTGAAGAGACAGAAGAAGAGCCGACGACTTCCAAGAAAAAGAAAGCTTTTAACAGACAACATCAGGAGTCCTACTGGAAATCTGGATTTGTCGACAGGTGATTCCCACACACCGAGCCTGCTCTGCATCATATGTGGCAACCGGCTCTCTAATCTGGCACTGAAGCCTTCAATGAAGCCTGCTTTGTCACTCGGAGACCAAGCACCCTGGATTTAAAGATTTTTTTTTTTTTGCCGCAATGTTACAAGGAAGCTGCTAATAAAGTTGCATATGAGTACACTCAGCTGTGTTAGGATGCAGGATGGAGACCAGAGTTTGTACCCTGCATGTGGTTAGGCTGAGACAACCTAAAGACTTTTTAAATTAGGGGATTATTATTTTGGTTAAATATTAAAACAGGAAACACATCCTTTCTTGTGCTTCAACTCAGATTGGCCTTTTCCAACATTTAAACAAACTGACAAACTTCCCCTAACCTCAACCAAGTGCTTTGACTCAACATGAATACATCTAAACAAATGGAAACAAATACCAGTGGATCCTTTGTATGTTCAGTGGGAACATGTATTTAAGTACTGGAGGAATAAAAATTGGACCTGATGACCTGATGTCAACCAAAGTTATTACAACTCTTTCTGTGGGGTACACGCATGTCTGGACTATTACGACTGTCATTGAATAGTTTCACCGTCAACCAAATATGAGGGTTCCTTGTCCGGGAGCAATGAGCGTCTGTGCCAAGTCTTTTGGCAGTTCATCTTTGACATGTTAAGATACTCACTGAATCAGTGAAAAGTTTGACTTGTTATGACTTGTTATGACTTGTTATGACTTGCTAGTGGGGCAGTTTAAGAAAAGGGGGTCCAATGGTGATCCATCGATTAGCTGTTGACTCGTTTCAGTCAGGACGAATGGTGAACTGACAAGCCAACAGCCTCATCCCTTAAGCATCAATGCCAGCATGGCTACAACAACATCTGAATAAGTGAAAGTTGTGCCTTCTTTGAGAAAGCCACAGTGCAGATGTCCACTATTCCTCCCTCCCTGTACTTTAATACTTTAAACACTCTTTTCCCACTTACAGAAACAGAAATTGTTCGATTACAGAGAGGTAAAAATTGATCTGTATTAATGTAAAACATGCGCGGGCTCTCCCTGAATAGAGCCAGAGGTCATGCTGTTCTGTTCCAGAGGCACTGCTCCAGTGCATTGGGAATTACGTAGGGTAAAAAAAACGAGGGCTGGAGTGAAGGGCTTGTTATTTATTGATTTCTCAAGTGCAGAAAATGCCCTCAGTACTACTTTAAAAACAAGGTACACTCTGAAAGAGAGAGGCATGCAGAGAGGGAAGGTGCACATTCTGAAAATAACGGCAGGCTGAAAGTTAAAGACTAGAAATGTGAGCATGGGGGGAGGGCCCCTTGTTCTTGTCGTTGCTTCTCTCCCCCTTGTTTTTTAAATGGTAAAACTGAAGAGAGAGAAGGTTGCTCTGACAACCAAAATTTCAAATATATCCATGTGCAATTTAAGAACACCACTGTGGAGCTATACATGTGTGAAATGCTTTTTGTTCCCGTCTTTGCCTGCAGGGCTTTTGTACATTCAAGGTGGAGGGCGATCATGAAAATAGCAGTTTTACAGATGAGACAAGATGATGGACCAAATGAAATGGGTTTCACCATGGCCCAAACTGTGCCTGCCCTCCATCTCTAATTCTCTCCTTTTTCTTCTGAGTCTGACTGGTCTCACTTGTACCAATTTCAAACCTATTGTATTTAAAAAGAAGAACAACAACAACAAAAAAAAACCTAGAGAGGCACTGGCTTGAAAATATTTCACCATTAACGATCTAAACAATAACATGAAGAATGGATTTGAAGACCAGACCTCAAAGAATACCATGTACTGCATCTCTCTGTGGCTGGAAATCTGCAAACTCAAGATTATTCTGATTGAATTCAACTTCTTATTATTATGATAATGATTATTTTTGATTTGATTTGATTTTTCTTTGTTTTTTCAAGTGCTTAAAACATGAAGTCTCTGATGCTGAATGAAACCTCTGCAGTGGCCTGGAGGTGATCTCACGCCTCTATAGCTACCAGTTCACACTCTGTACTGGACCGTGCTGGACTTGAATCAGTCACTGTCCTGTTTCAAAACCAAATCCATACAGACTGAGCTCCTGCTGCTCTGTTTCTGGTAATGATAGTCCATAAAGGAATTGATCAGACTTGGAAACATCAATGATCAATCAATCAACAATGCTACAAAGACCAAAAGAGTGAAAAAACAAGCGGTCAGATGATGACACAGGTTGTAAACTAAAGCAAAGCTCATTCCTAAAAGATCATAGTTCAGATCATAGTTTGCCACACATCACCAGGCTATCTTGCCCACTAGGGACTGACTTCTGCAAACAAGAATGGAAACTGTTTCACAGTTCCACCTGGCAGCACCAACATCATTCCCCCCTCATGTTTACATGTTACGTTTGGATCAGCTGTTGAATTTGTTGTGGAGGGCAAAAAAAAATGGTAACATTTCAAACTATTTGCTGAGGAACACCAAATATACTGCGCTGCAGGGCTCGCCAGATTTGTTCACGTACCACAGCCAGACAGTCGGCTCATTATTCAACAACCTGTGGGTAAGACTCCTGGCTGTCTGCACAGTTTGGCGACACTCACTATTGCTGTTGGGCTGACTGCTTAAGAGCTTATACTGTGCAGTAGTGTTATTTTTGTATTTTTTGTATTTCTTTTTTTTTTTTTTTTTTGACTTGGGGCCCCATTGACCCAGGAAAAAACATACAGCTGTATGGATGAAAACTTATAGGAAATCCTAATTTCCCTTTTTTGATATAGAAAAGTATTAAAAAGGTAATCTTTCCCTTTTCCACAAACTCAGCTTGCAAATTGGACAAAAGCGACAAAATGCAGAAATGGTAATAAAGCACCAAATAACAAATCATGTCATGTTTTATATGTTTTGTAGGTTATGCATTAATAAATGTATAGATCTATTTAGTTTGTCAAAATTAATGGACAGTGTGTTACAGAATGATCTTTGTGTTCAGGGTCAATTCAACACCAGAGCGGACAAATTGCCTTTTAGACCTGCTATGAACAAACTGTGATGCAACACACACACACACACACACACACACACACACACACACACACACACAATGTGCCCAAAAAGACCTGCTGTAGTTTCTGCACTATTCCTGTCGCTGTCATTCCCACTGAACCAAGGACTCGATCTGACTCACATTACAGTCCATGTAACCCTGAGCTGCTGACCCTGGCTAACTCTATAAAAGAGGAGAGGGAAGTGGCGCTCCACGGTGGACACGTAGTGAGGCGGCACTAGCACTTTTGTGTGAATGAAGGCAGAGTCATGTGGCTCAGGTACAAGCACTCGCACTCATTAATCTCAACAACATGAAGTTCCTTCAAAACAACAGTTACTTTCTTCATCTTGGTGAAGAATGAGTAACTACAGAAGAGCTACAGAAGCTGAAAGTCTTGTAGCACACGCCACAAAATGGTAGCACAAGTAGAAAACATCTGTTACCATTTCTAAAAACAACCACAATTAGTGGTAATCATTTGTCAACCACTGACTGGTAAAGGATATGAATGTTGCAAACAGAGCACCATCCAAACCTACCCAGAAATATTTTCTCACAAACATTTTCTTTATTTGCTCATAATGGTGAATTACAGGGCTACAGATCTCTTGATGTACAAAACATCTATATATTACACTTGAAATAAGCGGTACAAATCTTAGTACATTTCATCATCACACATGACAGTGTCATTTATATGAAATTCACACTGATCATACATTACAAATTTAAAGCAGCGCACAACTAAAAACGAGACTCCTTGAATTCTTTGTTCTTTAACGGAATGCAACAGATTCAAGTTATTGGTCACAACCAGGGTCTGTGAGCATCACTTAACAAGAGGACGCTTTTCCCACTCGCTGTTATATAGATACATTTGCCTTTATCTTCACTTGGCAGTGTTTCATTTGTTGCATCACAATAAAGCCTTTTTCATGCTGCACAAAAAAAAATAAAAATAAAAAAATCCACTAACAGCCACCAACAGCCGGAGTGAGGTCATTATTCATTCCCAGGTCAAACGCCTCTGCAGTAGTCACGGGTATGAATCAGCTCCAGCTCTGATCAGCACTGATGGAAACACGGCACCCAGGTGGACGTGTTCTTTTTCAGCCCTTTTCCGGTGCAATGATGTTGAAATTCTGGATGCTGGTGCATAAATATTGCCTGGTATCAGACAGAACTGTCAATGTCTTCCACTCCATTTCCATCTCATCATCATCATCATTTAGTAAAAGATAAAAATAGTCACTACCATCTTTTTATGAGACATGAGTCAAAACACATGCTATATTCGCCCATTGACACACTAATAGCACAGCCACCAGGAGCAATTTGGGGTTCAGTATCTTGTCCAAGGAGATGACATGCAGAGTGGAGTCAACCGCCAACCCCCTGAACCACAGCCGCCATACAACAGAATCCTCGTTTTTGCTGAGGAAGGTCCCTGTCAGAGTGAAATGACCTGGAAGTATCTAAGTGGCAGCGATGATTAGAGATGTTTGGATTCTCTAAATGTGAAGAAAAGGTGCTTCAATGCTTCCTTTCAAATCCTGTTCAGTATAGGACCCACTGGACCATCCTTTACAATTCCAGCATACATATAGTGTGTCAAAGCAGCCACAGCAACTTCACAGCCAACAACAGGGACCTAATGCCTGAGAACTGCAAGGAGATGAAGAGGGATTAGACAGGACTTGAGATGGGACCCACAGCCAGCTCATCATAGTTTATAGTACTGCAGCTCAGTGAGGACAGAGACGTTTCACAGAGGAGACAGCGTGTAAAACGCAGATCTGTCTGTTTGTCACTGTTAACAGAGACTCCAGTCTGCAGTGCGTTCATGCACTTCACTGATGAACCACACAGCTGTAGAGTAACATCAGGCTTCATGACCAAAGTTTTTATGTCACTTCCGTCCATATTCTCACACTCGCTCTCTCTGTATCACACGCGTCTCTCCATTAACAGTTTTTATAATGCCTGCTTTCTCAGGGAGCTGCAGCCCCCTCAGCATCAGCTTCTCCATTCATACTGATATTCTGTCTTTTATTTCAATTCTAACCTCGGTAATGAAATGTTCATATAGCCTGCATGAAACAGCGCAGTATGAGCACACAGGGTGAACAACCTGGGATGTGCAGTTCACATGTTCAGCAGTCCATCTTCAGATCTTTGCAGGAGCTTAGTGTAAGTGCAGTCAGAGGCTCTTTGCACCACAGTTATCTTTTCCTGAATCCTGATGAATTCTCCTTCATATTTTCCTTGACCTCATGACATTCTCCATTGAGGTCAAAGAAAAGTGTCTGGAAAAGACACTGGGTGTAATTTTTTTGTTTTAATTCTACGTGACCAGACCCTTACTGCATTTTTTGGAGCCTGTTTTTTTCATTGCATGTGTAATATATGCCACGCTGTACATCCCCGACCTGAATAAATTGCTCATGGCAATGGTTTGATGATGAGGCCATACACAAAACATCTGAAACCATATACTCAAAAGAGCATAGTGATGGTTTTGAGTGACCATTAAATTGTGTGCACTGTGAAACATTTTCACAGCATATTATAAGCTTTTTTTTTCTAGGACCCCTTTTCTGACACTAAGTATGAATCTGTGCTTTCATTAGGTAATTTCCATACAATTCTATCAATGAGACAATGACTTAATAAGTCAGTTAATGACCTTGTCTCATGCAGGCAATCACTATCAGCACCGCTCTCGCTGAATGAATTGATCAAAGTGCTCACCTCATGTGCTTTGAAAACAAGTAGGCTTAATGAAATGATCCAACAACACAATTTCACTGCACGGCTAAATAACAGCTGACGCCGTATTCTGAGAGACTCTCGGAGAGCTCCTAACTTAGCCTAAACATTCTAGCGAGGAGTCCGAGTTTAGTGAGTGAGTGATTCAGGAAAATAGTTATAATAGAGGAATTGAACTGTTGGCAGGCATGATGCATACTTTTAAAAACTTTGAGAAACAAGACGTGATCTAATTGATAGGCCAGTTAACAGGGGAAAATAACTTAGCTTTTCTCAGTTTCCGTGATTGTTGGCCAGTTTGGATAAGCAGCTGTGTTAACTGACATAACTGATGATATACTGTCAATTGCACCAACAACAGCGGGGAAGCCCACATCGTTCATGAATGCTCTTTTGTGAGTTTGCAAGGAGGAGCCACCCAGTGGAGAGGGGATGAACTGCGCCACAATATGAGGCCATGAAAGGGCTCTAATTGTTTGTGCGATCGCTCTGCTGATGAAGGTTGTGACAGACCCAAGTCTTAACTGCTGCACTGCTGCATTTTTCTAGCTGCCAAATATCTTGGTGTTACGATCACTTTCATTTCTGGCGTTATAGCATTATTGCGTTGAGTCCGGGGGATGTCAGCACATCTCAAATGAGATCGACCGCAAACATTATCCCTGCGCCATCTAATCTGCAGCGTTTCATTAACTCACTGTCATTCAGCGTTCAGCGAGAATATTTCTCCTGCGTCTTTCTCTTTCCACCATGTTGTCCTCTGCTTCAGAAACTCTTCAGCCTCTTCCAAGTCCTCCTCACAGTTTTTCACCTTAGGAGCTCACTTTAGGGCTAAGATTCTGGCTAAGATGCTCTGTGAAGAACTTTTATATTTACCAGGATCTTGTCTTAACTGTGGGGGAAATTAAAAAAAAAAAAAAACATAAATCTAAGAATTTCTTAGAACTGCATTACTAGGAGGAAACTTTATTAACACAGCCCCTATAGACAGTTTGATAACTGTCTGTCTGAGGTTTGTATGACTGCACTCTCTTCAGTTTTGAGTTGCTGTAATTGTAATGAGCCAGTTCATGTTTCAGTAAGATGTCAATCCATGTTTGAAGACTGAACAAAGATGGACAAAAAACAGGGTTTAGAACAACCAGGGTTTTTGTAAACAAAAACCTATATTAGTAGTTTTAGGCATCATTTCTATCAGTTATTATAACACAGAATTCACCAAAGTAATTTCTGAGATCTGGAAACAGCAACAACCAAGTCAGAAGGGGCAATCGCCACAAGGGTTCTACTGGTTGTAAACAAGGCAAGACTTGAGTCAGATTATCCTCAGCGATTCACTTGGAGGTAAGACGGAGAATCAACAGTCACAATTCACACCATCGCTACAGGCTTTTGTCAATGGCAGGCTCAATAAATATAGTTTGCTTTAGGCACGAGAACAAACATGCTGTTTTTCTTGTGAGGATAGATTGTAAACCTGCGTTTAATGATATTTTGGCCACTTGGGGGCATCTTAACACGCTGCACAAAAAAGCAGACATATTCTCACCTCATAAAGCTGATGAACACATGAGCAAGCAGTTAAACATTTACAATCCAGAAGATACAGACCTGCATAGCATGCATTTGGAGTTGTGTTTCTGGCCGTTGGGTGAATACATTTACAAAATTCACTCTCCTTTTAGCTGTTTTGGTCTCCTGCTGCTAACTGCTAAAAGCTGCATTACTTTCACCATGCTGATGAGAGCTGTGTGATGGCTGTAAACCCAGAGCAATGAGCTGAAAGATGCTGAAACACTGTAGATCTAAGGCACTGGCTCCCAGCCTTTTTCCTTCAGGGACCACTTTAGTATCATTCAGTGACTGACAACTTCTGACTGAGTGACATGTTTAATGGATGTGTCAGCACTAACAGTACAGCACTGATCCTGCACCATTAACCCAAACAGTGAACAGAAGAAATGCAGTTTGTGTAAAACGAGCAATTTGGATGAATTTTGAGCAGATTATTTCTTGTGAATGTTGCATCAGAAATGAGTCTCCCTGACATTTTCAGACTTTTTTCATACAATTCTCTGATTGTTTTATGCCCCCCCCAAAAATAAATAAATAAATAAATAAATAAATAAATTAAATTAAATAAATCACACAGATGTAATAAATCGGTTTCTTTTTTTGAGTTTTTTTCTTCCTGACGCTCGTCCATTGTTGCATTTTAGTAACATAGTTACTAGGTCGAGGCTGTTTACAGAGAGTGGGGGCTCTGTGAATACAGCTTGTGTTCAGGTCTTCATAGTGCAAATTTATATCTTAAAAAATAATCTAAACTTTAAAAATTATATTTTCATTTAGTTTTCTTTACAGCAAGGAAGGAAATACTGATATATTAGCTGATTGTACACTTAAAAAAAAAAAGTTTTCTCATGCCCCTTACAGTAAAGAAGGTCTCACAACCCTCTGTGAAGCTTTAGTGACCCCTAAGGACCCACAGGTAGATCTTTCATGATCTAAGGAGACCTGAGGACATGATAATTCTTTGTGTGTTAATCAGTACAGTCAGTCTCTTTCACATGAAACATTTCAGCCATGGTTGGTATGAAAATAATGATAAGAGCTTTAAAGGCTATCAGCTTGTTTTATGTGAGTTGTATAAGAGTAACCCTTGGTAAGAAATTGAAGAACTGTGCCTTAAAAATCCCAAACACCCATTTTTATACCTAGAAAATAAAGTAGAGTTACTATCTAGCTTTTGGAAACAAGCTTTTGAAAACCCTGAACTTCTGTTTTTAAGATGCACTGATAAAAGGATAACAAGTAATACTCTCCTTACATTTTATCAGCCGCTGCTACTGCATGTGAATACAAAATCAGCAACACAGCCTTGTTGTCTTGTTTGCGCAACTAACTTACCTCTTAGCATCTCCTTATTGATCATGCTTAGAACACGCAAGCACATGTTTATGCACATAAGTGACACACACAAACACACACGCACACACACACACACACACACACCTCCAATAAAGGACTCTGCTTCTCACACTTCTGCAAAGTAAGACTAAAACATTTTGTCCATAAATGCCTGAGAACTCTTTACATGTCATATAAAATTTCATACGCTGCCCAAATCAGTGTAACAGGCTATAAAAAGCTTCATTCAAGACAAAGGCACACTGTGTTCCACAATAGCTCACATGGATTGATGCAGGATACATATATAGTGTGGTTAGAAGATTTTTGACATGTAGTAGCAGCTGAATCCAACATACACTCTGTATTTCATGAACACAGCTGAGACTGTGAGATGTGGTTAAAAGGTTTGGAAAAAAGAGAGAGTACATAGATCTGAAGTTAACGTGTTTTTGTCAGGCTGCTGTTTTCAAGGTCAAGAATTAATTCCTTTATTGTTAGTTCTTATAACTTCCTCACAAGAAAAATTACAACATTGGCAAAGGGTTACAGTGGTGGTAACTGCAGCACCGCCGTAGATCTACAGCACAGGGTTTGATTTACAGTTTCCCATGAGATTACACCCGCTGATTGCACCACGACAACTTGACAGATGATCGCATGTAAATACATATCATGCTTTAAAGCTGCACTAATCATTTTTTTTCATAATAACAGTGGATAAAATTACTACTTGCAATGTAAAAGGGGCCGCATATAATGCCCACAGAGAATTATCATCCAACTCTGCAATCCTCCACAGCTCTGCAAAGGATTTTAGTATCGTTCATTGATTCGGTTTTCCAGCCTGCAACTTTAGTTCAGCCTCACTGTCGCCATCAACCTTGTCTCAAGCAGCAGACAAATGAAAAAAGGTCTGATAAACCCGCTGTACAGTACCTGCCCAGCAGCAAACAGCAGAAAGACAAAGTTAGCAACAGGCTGTTGAACATGGTTGAGCATTTAGCAGCTAAAGAGCGAGATATTCTTGTCAGGTGTTGGTGGCGACCAAAACAGAGCTAGATGGAGAGTGAACGTAAACAGGAGTTGTATAACAGGATGTATACACTCATACCAAAATAGTTCCTCTCAATCATCACTTATGACCCACGAGAAGTGTGTGTTGTATCCGCAGAGACCCTGCCCTCTGCCCCTGATTTCTCACTCTGCTGTGTTCAGGACATTTCTGGGTGTCGACATTTGGGCAGTGGGTGTGTCGCCCCCAGCCAATGACAGCGCACAGGGTGTGAGGGCAGGACTCTATAGAAACACGGCGACCAGGGGCCAGATTGTATGGATGGAGCAGCTGAGCCGAACTTTGACGTAGTGTTTAGAAGCTGCATTTTGCCTGTAACAAAGTTTCTGATGGACAGCCACGTGCAGATTATAAACATCCTGATGTTGCTCCATGTCGTGTGGATGAGTAAATGGTGACCTGTGTAAAGTGTTCCTCCAAAAAACTTTATTAGGTGATAATATGTAAATGTACACACAGCTTATTGCACTGTCCCCAAGTGGCTAAAAAGATGTGGCTTTAGATGCAGCTTTAATTATACAGCCTAGAATAGACAGGAGATGACTGTCATGCAACCAACAGCCAAAGTAACCACGTGTATGAGCAACATATTTTGTTGTATTGGTGTAAAGGCCCGTGATTTTTACTCGACAACTGCAGCAATGTCAGTCTGCATAACCTGCACGATCTCCTAAAAGCTGTTTCAGAAGGTAGTCAAATTGAAAGATACTATCAGAACAAAATAAGGGCTATGAGCAGCTTTAATGGCAGATTTATCCCTCCCTTCGCTTGCCCGCTCATTTCTTTCTCGGCTCCTCTCCTCTCCATTTCCTCATCTCTGTGAGCAGTGCGGTGACCTGAACCACGCGGTGGTGATTGCCTCTGCAGTTCAATGCGGGGGTCTCATTTCCAAAGCCCTGTGACTATTCCTGGAGGTGCAGCTCCACTATGATTGATGCTTTATTAAACCTTTTTTACAGTTGTGACATTTCAGGGAAAACAAGCAGGGTCTGAACTTTCCATCTGCTGGGTCCACCTGCCTGTACCCCCCTCTTCACTCAACGCATTCTCTCCCTCACTTACCTATTTGTTTGCTCCTCACCTTTAAACTCCCCTTTTCCCTCAGTCTTTCCCCTTCCTGTCTTCTTCCTTTATATTTCTCCCCACCCTTTCAGCTCTCCTTTCGTGCTCAGATTTCATGGGCATTTGTCACTTAGGACTAGGAAATGAGGCAAATAGAGAAATTACAGCAGGCGATCAGCTGGACATATCAGAGTCTTTTAGGATCTCGATGAAGTAATGAAACCCACTGCTTCTATCTACTTGCACATCAGATGAGCTTTATTTTGTTTTGGTTAATTTTACTTGCATTTGTCTGTTTTAGTTGTGAAGCACATTGTGTCTGTGGTGAAGTGAAACATGGTACATCAAGGTATTTTTTATTTTTTTTTGCTTTTGTTTTTCTGCTGTGGATCACTGCACTGTGGTTTTGGTCAAGTTAATCTACAGTCTCTGTCCATGCTGTCATAGTGTGTCTTTATTCGCCACGGTCAATGACAACGGATGCTGCATTCGTCAGAGTTTTTAATACTATTTTCTACCTCATACAGAGCATTCACGCCAGCATCCAAGTTGGAATCATAATTGGGAAAATTTCCTTAAAAGCTCATATATTTCTGACTTGGTCCAATCTGAAAATCACAAATCACATCAAGCAAGTCCACCATTCAAAGCAATTCAACGGAATCAAACTGAGTGGATATACAGCCTCACACAACCAACTCTGTAATCGTTCCGCCATTTTGAGTCGTCTCATCACGTGAGCGTTTGCACGTAGTAAACATGGCAATCTTTGTCATCTCTGTTATTAGCCCCAATGACATTACCACGGCATTAGACTAGGGGTGGCAAACCACGTCCCCTGCAAAACAAGCACTTCAACAGGTGATTTTCCCGATGAACTCGTGGTGACAGTGTTTTACAAGCTGGTTGGTAAAAAAAATCCGACTGTGGAATCTGTATGTTTATGACATCTGGATGACTAATTGTTTCTGATCTTATTAATCTCAATGACAGTTGTCCCTTGCTGTTTCCTGTTCTGGTACACGTCTCATTGAGCATAATATTGATGTTGAAGATCCTCAGCCCACAAATACAAGCACTTAGAATCTGACATTTGAGTCAGAGTACTGCTGAACCTTCTTATTCTTCACCTTCTGAGGTGATAGCAGCAGGTCTGTTCAAGCTCATTAGATTGAAGCTTTCATCACAACCTCTGGGTTGTAGGCCCATGCTGTCATGTATTTTGGATCAGGTTTACTGCAACATCCCTGCTGCTTACAAGGCTGTAGCAGCTCCACACCTGGGCATGTCAGACCACATCTCAGTGGAACTTATTCCTGCCTACAAGCCTCTGGCCTGCAGAACAAAGCCGACCACCAGGACAGTACAGATATGGACTGAGGAGGCCTCCTCTGCACTTCAGGACTGCTTTGAGCTTACAGACTGGACTGTGTTCAGAGAAGAGGCAAACCTGGAGGAGTATACATAATCTGAATTGTCCTATGTTCAGTTCTGCACTGATGTGCCCTGTTAAGACCATCACAGTGTTTTTCTGAACCAGAAACCATGGCTGGACAGCACAGTGCGGTCCCTGCTGAAAGCCCGGGATACTGCCTACAGAGCTGGAGACAGGCTGGCTTATAGCAGAGCTCGAGCAGAGCTGAGGAGAGGAATTAAGCAGGCCAAGCTCCGGAACAAAAATTAAATTGAAGATCACTCCAATAACAACAACCCCCAGAACATGTGGAGAGGCATCAGAACCATGATGGACTACAAGCCTAACACTCAGCTCGCCTGCTTCGACACATCAGGCAGCAGAGAAGCCACACACCTACCGCGGGTGGAGGAGCAGCAACACCAGCAGAGCTACAGGACCGGATAAGGTGTCAGGCAAGACTTTGAGGACATGCGCTGACCAGCTAGCAGGAGTGTTCCTGGACATCTTCAACCTGTCCCTGCAGCTGTCTATGGCTCCTGAGTGCCTCAAGTCCTCCACCATCATTCCGGTACCGAAGAAGACACACCACAGGGTTGTGTGCTCATCCCGGCCCTCTTCACCCTTTTTACTCACGACTGTGATGCCATCCACCTCACCAACACAGTCGTGAAGTTTGCGGACGACACTACAGTAGTGGGTCTCATCTCAGATAACAACGAGACCCACTACAGAGAGGAGATACACCAGCTCACCCAGTGGTGTTCAGCCAACAACCTGGTGCTGAACACAGGGAAGACCAAGTGGGTCATTGTGGATTTCAGGAGGTCCAGAAAGACGGATCACGCCCACCTCCTCATGGATGGAGAAGTGGTGGAGCGTGTGGACAACATCCTGTTCCTGGGCCTCAACATCACATCTGACCTCTCCTGGTCCATGAACACCTCCCACCTGGTGAAGAAGGCACAACAAAGGCTCTTCTTCCTCAGGAAACTGAAACGGGCTGGACTCTCCTCTCGGTTGCTCGTCAACTTCTACAGGGCCACAATTGAAAGCATCCTCTGCCTCAGTGTGACAGTGTGGTATGGCAGCTGCACGGCACAGGAGAGGAAACAACTGGCACGGGTGGTTAAAACTGCACAGGGCATCGTGGGCTGCCCCCTCCCTGACCTAGACTCTATATATGAAGGCCGGGTCAGGAAGAGGGCGAGATCCATCGCCACGGACCCCAGCCATCCAGGCCACAGACTGTTTGTACCGAGACCATCAGGAAAGCGGTACAGGAACAGCCGCACCACCACCACCAGACTGAGGGACAGCTTCTTCCCCAGAGCTGTCAGAGCTATCACCCCCAGCAGCCCCCCACTGGAGTGAGAGACTGTGAGGACTATGAGCCACTGCACACCGCACTTTTACACCTACACCTGCACCTTCTGTGTACTTAACATTGAACTACACACACGCTTAACTAAATGGTCAGCCATTTTGCACTATAAACATTTTTTTCAGCTGCTGTTGAGTATAGTATATCTTATGCTGTTGGTTTATTCTATGCTGTGGTATATTTTATGCTGTTGGTATATTTTACTGTTTATTCTGGTATATTCTTATTACCTGAGTATATTTTCATTCCTGGTATATTTTTATTGCATTTATGCATATTTTTAATTGCATGTTAGTTTAGTTTATTCTAGTATCTTTATTTTATTTTATTATTACCTTCTTGTATTTCTTATTGTTTCTAACATGGGGGTTGCAATACAAATTTCATTGACATGCTATGCTCAGTGATAATAAAGACGATCTTGATCTTGAATCTTGAATCTTGAATCATGCACGATGGCATGAGTAACATGCCTGCAGTGTCTCTCTGACTTGTGAGGTGTGTGATAATTAGTCTGGACAACTGAGTAGCTGACCTTTACACAATATAATTTATAGTGAGACATGGTCCCAGTGTGTCCAGCAGAGGACTGCACTGTTGTACAGCTTTGCAGAGGTGGGTTTGACATTTGGTTCGTCTGGCTAAGAGTGGATTTGCAAAGACCATCTAGCAATTTATGAAAATAAGAGGTCAAGGTGAAGAAGGAGCTGAGACTGTGACTGTAGGTCAATATCTGCTACACCCTGCCAAGCAGCAACCAAGCAGCAACCATACCCAGAAAGCACATGCTTTCTGGGTTTGGTTGGCAATGGTATGGTTGGCTGGTGAAACAGTTTCTGTATGAACGCGTCTCCAATAGTGGAAGCTCTGGTCAGGCAGTGCTTAAGCCCCATATGTTGGTCCAGCTGCTGTGTAACTGCAGGCAAAGAAGCAGTGTTGATTGACTTGTCAGTTATTTCTCTATCATGCTCAATTCTTACCTGCCCAATGTTATGTAATGTCAGATTTTAACATTAGTTCAGTTTAGCTGAAGAGGGACAACATCTATAATTTAGGGTCCTCTCGGCGCTACAAGGTTTGCCACTATGGCAATTCTTTCTGGATCATACAAACTCTGTTTACTCTTTTTTTCTGAGATATGCTAAACCTTGTCTTCCTGTTGCCCTGGTTTTGAATTTTGGCTATGTGCTCAAGTCTGCTGCTAGTGTACAATGTGCCTGCTTTCTCCTCCCCCTCGGCCAGGTTGGGTCTCAGGATTCTAAAGGTCTGAAAGAGCTGGACCCCCTCTGAGATGATTCTGATGTTCCACTGAGCTGCCGTGTAGCACTCCATCCCAGCTGCACAACATGTGGAACAAACAGAACAAGCAACAGCCTAAGTGCAGTCACTCTTTGAGCTATTATGTTGCTCTTAATTTACTGCTATGCAACTGAGATGCTCTAAAGGATTTTGGAAAGGAGACAGGCAAAGCAAGGCACCACCTCTCAAAGTAACATCTGCTGCTGTTTTGTGGTTTAGCATGCAACCACAATGGAGCACCATGGGAGCAGGGACTTACCCCAAGACATTAAAGCCCTGTGGATCCAAGGATACATCCTCTCATCAACTTGATCTTTTATTTGATATATTTTTGAATCAAGTAGAGTCCAAGCACAGTTAAAAAAGACTAAAGCCCTCATTTAGTCCCTACATTTGCCGACATGTTGGACAGTCATTTTGCTGGATTGTCATTCTGTGAGCGTGCACGCTCTGTGATTGTGAGTTTTACAGAACAATGACTTGGGGTCCATTTCAAATTAAGACCGTGACATGAAAAATTGTCAGCATGGTTGTTGAGGGATGAGCATATCTGGAGGGGGCTTTTGTTGTTTTCTATGGCTATTCTAACATATTCCCATGGGAAGTGTCTATGTCGTCTCTTTTGGGCTTTAGCCTTTGACCTTCAAACAAAGCAGACATTTCCATTCATCTTTCGACATATTGTAGAATTGTAGAATTTAGAAATAATCATATTGTAAGATGCAACAATATTTTGAAGGTCACAGAATGCTTTTAATTTTAATTATCCAAATTCTAATGAGTCAGCTTTTACAATTGTGCTTTGTCATGTAATTTTTGGTTAACGCATAATATTTTTAGGGCATGGAGAGAACTCCATGGCTGACATAGAATATAATAGTATATTTCAAACCTGTAAAATTCATTTTACAGATTTTACAGCTGCACTTTTACTATTCTGTAACTCTTTCTGTGTACAAATTAATCTAAATAGATTTTTTTGAGCACTTTGATCACAGTGGGATATGGCCCTCTCATTTTAGCTGACTGTTAGGACTGTAAACTCGGTGTGCACTCCTCTGTCATACAGATGGCTGGCTTTCTGTAGCACTACTAGCTGTGTTTCCAAGGGGACTTATGTACTGGCAAAGCACACGTGTGGTTTTGTGTGTGATGCCTGTGTGTACGTGAGTGTGTGGGTGTGTGAACATATGTCACTGCCATGCTGCCAGTTCTAGGTAGTAAATTCTCCATCATGACTATCAGTATGATTAAATAGAGGTACCTGGCCACATCCATCATGACACATAATCACTGAGAAGGTCACACAGGTCATGGACTATAGGGGAGGAAGCTAATGGAGTAGATCCATTCAGTGGGAGTGCATGACTACATAACCCGTGTTGTCTATATTGACTGAAAGCTCAAACTAGTTTTAATTAGTCCACAACCACACATCGAATACAGTGAGAGAGTGACTACTTCCCTCCATATTAAGCTCATCATATCAACCCAATAATAACTACATACTTCTTCTCGCCTACAAAGCAACTGCATCTTGTTCTCACAGATTTTGACCTCTGAAAGTTCAGACTACTGCAGAAATTCCTCAGATGAGCTGTTTTTGACTGCTCCACGATGGAGGCTGGTGGGTGAGGGAGATTGTGCCTTTGCAATGGCAGCTCCAAAGCTTTGGAACAGCCTTCCAGTTCTGCTCAAATAATCATCCTGCACTGACACTTTCAAGACAAAACTCAAGATGTTTTCAATGGCCTTCAGCTGCTCTTAGTGGTTTTAGTATTTCAGTATTTTAGCATTATGTAATGGTTTTATTCTGTTTACAGTTTTACGTTTGTGCACATATTTTCCTATTCCCTTGTATTTCATCATTGCCATTTATTGCCGTTGTTATCGGCCTTTTAACTACTATCTGTGCCTTTTTTTTGCTACTGATGTCATTTTAGTCGTTTTGTTGTGCTGTTCAGTTTAATTTGTACAGCACTTTGGTCGACGCTGGTTGTCTTTAAATGTGCTGTATATACAAGGTATGAGCATACAGATAGTTGATGAAATGCTCTTCTTTTCAGTAATAGAACATACAGTATATTGTGATCCAGCAAAGCCATTTCCACTCCAAACCTTCGGCCTACTGTAGCTGTTGGTCTCAGAGTGAGTGAAAAGCATCATTACTTTACACAATGGATACTATGGAGCCTATACATCTGACTTCAGCAGCCACAACATGCTGGAGGCTATGCTGAAGTTATCATGCCATGTTTATTACGTCAATTTTTTAGTAGTAAATGGTCTCAAAATTTGAGTCATATTACAAATTTGAGTCTCAAAATAGAATTCTTGTTTGCTGAAGCTGGAACAAATTCTAAACAACTACTCAAGAAAATATCTTTCTAGTTAAATAGTTTCTACTTACTGTACCAACTTGGATCTCTTCTCCAGTGGCTGTGAACTGGAAGCACCAGCTCAGGGTCTATTCATAGGCTTGTCTATGTGCCCCATGTGGACCATCTTAAGAACAGGTGACACTGCACATGGAGGTAGCTGTTGTGTACTCATGCATACTGTTAACGCTTCTGTCCTGGAGAAAAGCCGTGTTTTAAAGACGTGCCTGTGTTGTGACCTACAGTGGCAGTCACAATGTAAAGCCTCCCTCCATGTGCTCCTTAAGTGCATGTGATTAAGTATGCTCCTCAGGGTGTGATTCTGTGGCAGAGTTGCAGAATGTACTGAACATGCCCTTTACACATGATCACACACTTAAACAGTTCCTGAGCAGATGACCAAAAACAGAGCACTAAATCTGAATTAGCCCTGAATCTTCTTGCTACCGGACTGTGCAGTGTGTCCATTTGTCAGTGTGATAAATGTCTATATGGCATTACCTAGAGACAAATCGAGCTGTTTCTCAGGTAATGAATGGAAGATTCTACTGACACTACCTCTCTCTCTCTCTCTCTCTCTCGCTCTCTCATGTATATATATATACTTGATTCACAAAATAATGAAAATATATGAAGAAAGATTTTACACACACGTAAGCTATCAATAGCCAAATCTTTCTTCATATTGTTTCATTATGTTTTTGTGAAGAAGGTAACTATGAATAAAAAGAATCACTGGCAATTAATGGATGCTGTCAGTCTAGATTAGAGTGTCATGGTTTCACAGCTTGTTGGTTAAGAGCAGCTACTAGTAAGAGTTTTTTTGTGTTTAAAAATGCAATTAAAGCACACAAGGATACGGACGGCAGCAATAATAAGATTACCCTGACCCCCTTCCCCTTCTTTAGGTTCCCAGCCTGTATGCTATCTGACTTTTTCAAACCAAGCTCTGGCCCCTCTCAACCCCTTGTCAAAGGTTGCACATGTCTATGAAAAAGCAACACCCTCATCAGCACAGTTGCTGCAGTCCTCTGTAAACTGCATGCTTCATCCACGGTGATGCTGTGCACTAGAACCACTTTGGCAGGGCTCCCAGCTCCATACACAATCAATGCAGTTAGCGAGAAAGTTAAAAATAGTGTAAAAAATATGCATTGGGTCGCAGCTGCGCATGTGAAGTACAAGCTGCTACACTGTAAGTGCAGACAGCTGTATTGCGTAGCTACCACTGAGGATACCGAGGTCATGTCCCAGTTATTGTGTATATGGGAATGTGGGGGTTTTAATCACCTTAGCATGACCACTGACATTCTACAGTTACACTGCAATTGCTTTTGGTTTGAATGCTGACATGTTTTCTCAACTTTGACTGCTTTTAGGCAAAAAAAGTATCCAGTAAATTAAAACTATGTAGATGAGTTTAAGTATGCTCTACATGAATTATAATCCTGGCAGTGCAGGGAGGGCCTTGTTACGGCCTTAAAGCCATGAGTGTCCAAACTACAACCCGTGACCTATGGGCAGGCCAGTGCCTTTACTTACATGGCCCGTGACGTATTTTCAAATTACAATTATATCTGGCCTACATTAATATACTGTACCACTGTGAATGCTAGATGTCACTATCACCATATGGGATTATTATTATTATTATTAAGACTATATTAATAATAATGATTCCATATGGTGATAGTATATCGGTCACAGGAAGCATTCTGCACCACACATGTCCAGCTGGCTGATGTGATGTGTGACTTGGTGAAGACTATTAATTACATCCAATCAAGAGCAGGTAATCACCACAGGTTTCAAGCCTTCAGGTGGGTTATTAACGCACAATACTGAGACGTAATTTAGCACTCAGATGTTAAGAGACTTCGTCATGAAACAGTTCACTTCACTGAGATATGAAATTCCTTTCTGAAAGGAAACGTCACCACGTTTTTGAACTGAGCAGCGTTAAGTGGATGGCAGACCTTGCTTTAAATTAGTCTTTACTGATCTGAACACGTTGAACAAAACCTTGCAAGGAAAACTAGACTTGTGTTACAAATGTATGCTGTGTATGACATCATTTATTGTAAAGCACCAACATTTTAAATCAAAAGAGTTTCGTCAAAACTTCAAACATCCCAGATCTGAAAGAAACTATTTCCAGTTTTTTTTTTTTCCAAACATCATCATTTCTGTCAAAATCGAGAAATCTGCGGCTATACTCAGATCACTGATTGCAGAACCCAACCAGCACTTTCAAGATCCCACTACTATTGAGAGATGCTTTCAAACCCTTTCTCTGTTGCTATGGGAGGAGTACAGTAGGAGGTTGAAGCTCATTGAAATGCAGTGTGAAATGCAAACTCTCCGTTGCCACCAGCAGCTCACAATGTCAGAGTTCTACGGGGTTCGCAAGGCTCCATTTTGGCGTCATGCCAAAAGGACGCTCATTTTATTTGTGAGCAAACATTTTCTCTGGAGACACTGAGCAAGAGCAGACTGATGTCCAAGACGACTGACAGTCACTTCCATGATTCAAATCTCTGCCACAAGACTTACACTTGACCTGACAGCAATTCATCAGTCCAAGGCAATACTGCCAACAGTACTAGCAATAGCAGAGGGTTTACACACCAGAGCAACAGAGAAAGGAAAAGGGCAAGAGACCGAGACGAGAATAGACAGTGAAAGAAAGAGAGAGAGACTTGGAAAGAAAAAGGCAATCTCTGCCTCCCCTCTTTTTTATAAACTCCCCAGTGACGGAGTGAATGAAATTTAGATTAGCCTTTATGCTTGACCTGTTAACTCCCAATGACATAGAAACAGATTGTAGCTGCAAGATAAGGGTGGAGGAGGGGCAGAAAGACAGAGGGAGGAAGGGGAAACAGGGAATAAGAAGGATGCAGATAAATGAGGAAGGAGAATAATGTTTTGTAACGACTACAGAAATCAGAAAAAAGAAAAAGATAGCGGGGGAGATGAGGAGATAGTGAGGTGAGGGAGAGATAAACAGACCGGAAAGGAGATTAGGAAAAAGGGATGATGGCAGTGTTGATGGGATTAAATATGTGGATGAGGTAGAGAGAGACAGATGCCAGGAGGTAACCTCCCCCTCCCCCGACTCTTTCTCTCTACTGGAGGAATGCACTTCCTACATCATATGTCAAACACACACACACACACACACACACTCAGCGATGCCATACACATTTTCATTCACAGTATATTCTGTTTAGAAGGCTTGACAGAGCCATTGCCATTGTGCCATAATCAGTCTTTTTGTATTAACTGTGTGTCATTTATCAGCCAGAAAGACGAGCATGCTCTGGCTCCTGCTTGTCAAATACGAAAGTATGCTACTCCTCTTTGTGTATCACTGTAGATTTAATATCTGTGTTTCTTCCATAAAGTGATTAAAAGTTGTGTTGCTAACTGACACTCTCTTCTTACATTTTCCAAAGGAAAAGGAATTAGAGCCATTTTATCTCTGGACGGTTGTCCTATTCAGCCCTGCCACACTGACAGTTACACACATTCACATCTGGAAGCTGCACAGCACAACCACAGCCTGCTTGCTGCAGGTCAGCTCTACAGGAATATTTTCTCAGGCACCTCAGAAGGGCTCCACTCCCCAGAAGATAAATCAGGTAACTGCTTTTCTGCCCTTCAGACCACCACTGCCAAAAATGTTTCCAGGGTTAAGAAAGTGAATAAAGATTTTAAAGATCCCCTCCAGATGTTTTCAAGACATAAAACTAAATGGAATTATATGGGTTTTCAGTTCAATAACTAAAGTCCTCAAAGATCCGGTCTTCCCCACTAAAAACTCCAAAACGTATCCAAAGATTTTTCAGTTCAAGGGTTTCACTTCACTTCATTCTCAGTCACATCACATTTATACAAGATGCATGCTGGGCCCTGATTGGCTACCTATTTGTCACAAATCATGCACATACATCTGCATCTTAAAGGACAGATTCATCTTTTCCAAGACTATGTGAATACAAAATTCACTATTGTTGGCTGAAATTGTTCCTCCTGCTCATCATGCAAAGATGTGCCTTCTTATAGCAATTTTAAGGTAAGTGATGGGGGACAAAGTCAGCAGTTCTCACACTGTGCGAGAAGCATTTTAAAGTTTGGCTGAAGGGAACACAAGTTTTCAGCAGTGTGTGTTATTCAAATCAATATCGTCCAAAGTGGCTGCCTTTGTGTTATTATACTATTGTACTATCCCTACAGTGCAGTTCAGCAAGTAAACCCAGCCCAGGCACACACAAAGAAGACATTTGAAATAAAAACACTAACTGTGAAAGGTAAATGATCTGTAAGTGTGTTCTGTAAGAAATGTCTCGTATGGAGAGCAGGATTGATTACAGCCACCAAAACCTGTTTCAGTGCACAAACGGCCATGCTTTTCATTTTAAGAAGTAACAATAAGCACGAAGCCCTTACATGAGCAGCACAAATGAACAATCCCAGCACAGACCTTAACATGCCAACTGCCTCTCCACCAATCATGCCTCTGTCTAAAATACCAATAATACAACTGTTTAATTAAACGTGCAGAAAATGTGAATGGGATCATTAATATGATGCAAAATGACAGTTGTGTCAATAGCATCAACATACAATGGCAGGATGGCAGAGGTGTGTGACCTATGAACACACAGAGAAATAAGTATGCATTACAATGCCAAGAACGTGAGGTAACATGTTGAAAAGGCAGCATGTGATTATTTACAGTATATACAGTCTGCAGAAATATAGATATAAAAACCAGCCAGCAGGCAGTTGTGCAGTCATCACATCACCCACTCACCTACACAGCCACACACAGCAGCGCTGTTGCAGTTTGCGACAAGATCTACATCAGAGTATCTTATGCAGGAATAATCTGAACTAATTGTCTTGACAAGGTGTCAAACGTTGAACAATTAGATGTGTTAAATGGCCCTGTAATGACTGCTGAACATGCTGGCCATATGGATGGGCCCCACTGAGATCTAACTGTTGGCAAAGGGCCCAACACTCTCATATCATCGGAGAGAGAGAAAGCCGACGACTGAAGAAAGAGCACGGAGCAAGGAATTGTAGGTTAAACCTGATTTCACCCCTCTTGTTTCACATAAAGAAGGACTTTACGGGTGACGTGTGAAGTGTGAGACAGACCTATGCATTCTCGGCACGTTGAATCTCATGATTTTCACAGACTGAGATGTCCTGTAATACACTCGATTCCTGATCAAGTAATGGTACACAGATAAAGACGCTGAGAGATGCTTTCTACCCATCAGGAATTTATTTCTGCTGCAGCAGTAAACACTGTAGCACTTTAAGATGAACTGAACTTGACAGCTTAGCTATAATCACTTTTTCACATGACAGCTAGAACACTGAGTGGCAAACCAGCAGATGGCTGCTATGAAAGGGGAAACAAAAACCTCCAAAAAAGTAAATGTCTTCAGAACTGACAATGATCTGACATACTGAGCAGTCACAGATGTCTTCTACATAATACTGAAACACAGGAATGGTGGGGTGTAAAGCTTTTGGGACCACTACAGTGGGTCATTTTGAGACAGTAGCAAGACAAATCAGCGCTCTCGTGTTTTTTAGCTGCATCACTGTACACGGAGCAATGCAGGAGCAACAGCATGTCAGACTGTAAACTTTCTAAACCGAGACCCCAAAATGACCACAAACCCCAAAACTGTGATGGAGCCAGAGACGGGTGATGGAAAGAGAGAGCAGCGTGACACCGGACAGCGCGAGGCCGCACGACTGCAGTCTATTAGCTGCTCCTACGCTCTCTGCTCCGCTGATAACCGCCAGTGTCCGCTAAACCACTTCTGAAGCGGCCGGTGGTACAACGTCCTCTGCTGCTGTCCACTGTGATTGACTCTTTGGCTGAGAATGCTGTCAGCAGCGAGGAAGGACAAACGCTCTGTGGCGCACAGGGCTTTTATCACTGAACTATAGTGGAAATCTGATGTTTTCACATCAGATGGCATTAAAATGCGAATAATACAGGTAAAACACGAGACTGATGCAGGCGGATATAGTCCAGCCATTAATTTATTTTCTGTTTCCTTTTGTTTACGTGTTTTCAATGTGTCAACTGACATTAAAAATGAAAACAAATAGGCTGTCAGAGCTGGATTTAACAGAAACACATGGGTGGTGCTCGTCTCATTATCCTGACAAATACATATGACAGCCTGACATTATGTGTCAGCAAATCAGATAGAAATTAATGTGCTGTTTACATTGCATTAACCTATATCGGAAATGAGTAACCACGGCAACAGGAACACAATCAAAGGGCCCATGTACTATTGATTGCAACAACCTAACATCTAATTCCAACAACGTTTGATTTAATTATTTAAAATGAAATGGTTTGACAAGACTATAACATGAACAAGTGTCATGTAGCCAATCAGTCTGGTGTTTGAAAATGGTATGAGCACGCTAAATGTTGCAAGCCGCATGAAAATGGTCCTTTTAATACAATGTTACACTATGCTGAGTACGAATACCTGCTGGCTTTGGCATCAGCTGACTGCGGACACATAATAATTAATAAATTAAATAAATTATTTTATAAATTATTTCCAACACTGAGTGCAGTCCATCAATACCAAATACGCACGTTGCATCAAATGCAGCTGTGTTTTATTGATTTGTAAATGCTCAAAAACATGTTCCCATGACTGTTGCTTTTGGATATGTTCATGTGGTGAAAGTAATAGCAGTGGATTCTCTGAATGCCAGATAGTTTATATGGAGAGAAAATAAAAGGCCCGACACAACGCACACCCTGTTTCTCCACGATTCCTTCTGCTGGCTGCACTGCGTGTGGATGCTGGTATCACTCCCCCACATCGTTCAGCGATCACCACTCCAACAGACGGCCCTGTAGTGTGTTCAGGTGTTGTTAATGAGGATGCACATGAAGATGAAGAGTCTGACAGGTAAACTGTGAGACTTGACATGTCGGCCGTTACAGGTTTTTATATGGTGTATGGCCTCTGCAGGGGCGCTCAACTGTACAGTAGTTTATCTGGGCAGATGCCATGATTAATGCAGTTTTTATTATTATGTTACTTATACAAAAAGTACCAGTTATAATGTAACTTAACAAATCCTGACACCTGGTCCCGTTTTGAGGCAGCATCTGTGTGTGTCTGTCTGTCTGTATGTTTTGTTGGGAAAACGATGTGGTTATTGAGCTTTCACTGCTCCTTACAAAGTCGTTGCTTTTCTTCTCTTTACACTTAAAGTTTTTAAATTGTCTCTGAACCTTTTCCTGCAGCCAACTGCAGAGCAGGTATTTAACACTTTGCCACAGTTTAACGTGTTATTTTTTCTCTCAATGTAAAAGGACATTTGCATATGCTGATAGCTGTGCGTTTGCTACGCACAGACAAATGCATACTGTGCCATCATGTGTGCAATGTGCAGTCTGTAAAGCCCTCTTTAGGCAAAATTATGATTTATGATTTGGGCCTACATAACTAAAAGTGACATGCCTTGACAGAAGGTCACACATAAAGAGCTAAAAACCAAAGAGTAAATGTTCCTATTGGCGTCAGCATCAACACGAGGGTCTGCAAGGGTTTGTGAGATGTACAACAACCACAGGACAATTTATGACTGCACTTGCAGACCATATAGAGACATAGAATGTAGCACAATACACTTGCCCCCACCCTGCTGTCTGTGCTCCATTCCTCTTAGAGTATGTCAAGGCCTTAAGGAGCAGTGTGAACTGGCACTAGGGGGGGGTGACTCTGGGATGCCGGAGTACACCGCCTAGCCTTCTGGAGGTGTAGTGGGACTAAGTAGGCGAAACACTGTTGAAGGGAGGTTTCCACCTGATGACCCCCAGAGACGTGTTAGGAATCACTGCTCTTTGTATAGAGGCAGATTAGAGCTCCATGGTTCTTCACTGAGAATGAATCCTCTTTTTGAGCACAAGTATCTTGTGTTTAAATTAACTGGCCTGCACAGATAATGTAGAAAATACTTTTACAGTAATAGAGTACAGTCAACAATAACATCTCGCTACTACAATAAGCAGGTGCTAAAATCTCTCTGTAAAGCCTACCATGCTGACATAACACCCTCCACATACACAGTATAGTAGAACATCAGGAGTATGGACACTTTTGTTCATATTTTGTTCTATCAAAGTTAATTTTGCAAGTCTAGTTGATACTTGTTTCCATACTCATTGCAATATTCAGTTGTTAAAAAACACGGGTCAGAATATTAGAAACACACCCCATATAATACTGTCCAGCACAACACTGCCACTATGACTTCAACACACAAACACACAATATCACAAAAGTAGACTTAATGGCAGAGCAGTTGTACTGGATTGCAGTAGATTGTATACCTAATAGTGGCCACTAAGTGCACGGTCCCTTCATCTAGTTTGTTTAAGTTGTTGCTCAGTTTGGTTGCACCTCACTTGCTGCATGTCTCATTCTGTTCTGCTTTGGGGAACTCTTCCAGGCTCTAATTCAGATAATTTATACTTTTGCTTCATCTTTTCACACATCAAAACATGGCGCTGGTCTTCTGACTAGCATAAAAAGAATGTCTAACACACACACACAAAAAAAAAAGCAAATACACCAGAGGAGACTGACAATTGTCTTTGGGTTTCACATCTATGCGTGTGTGTGTGTGTGTGTGTGACCTACTGCAGCATCTAACTGCATGTAACAAAGCAGAAAGCAGTGCTCTCCATTAAGAGCCTCTTATCCCCACCATCCACTAAATCAGCTCTCTCCCTACAGACCCACCAACTCTGATGACATTACTTCAAAGCTGTTTCATTTTCACTTTAATCTTTAATGAAATAATAGTGCTGAAGAACAAGTGATGGGCATTTATGTCACTTTTAAAGGGAGATTTCAGCCCACTACAAAACTTTAACAGGGACGTTGCTCTGAAATAAAACTGTTTAGCTTCTGAGTGGGAAATAGCACTTCTTTGACATTGGACAAAAATAAATTGTTTATTGGATTCTGTCTAATTTTCTTGTCTCTTGACTTTGAGGACTGCATTAAAACGGAGTCATCAGAGCCGTCTGAAAGGCCCACTGGGTGCAAAACAATTAGTACTGTCTAACTTTGTTTCTCTGTGTTTCAAGCTGAAAGCAAGAGGACATGAATACGACTTTTTGACTTTTCAAATTCTGCTTCGTTGTACAGAGCAACATGAAGAAGCAGGCTGCTTTATGAGCTCAACCGCACTATTCAGTTAGTGATGACTGCTTGTTGCGTCCATATGGCTTTATAAACCAATAGAAAGTTGCATTTTCTGTTTTCCTGTTTACTGGTGTTTATTTACCTTTTCTGGGGAAGTCTACTCCACATGATCCACATTTATAAAAAACACTGCAACACCACTTTTAACAGTTTGAGTGAGTTGTTAATATCTACTAGCGCTGTGCCTTACTCTCAGCACAGTGACAGCTAATTAAAATCAATGTATTAATTAAGTGTATTAAGATTTAACAGGCTCCCTGGGTGTCCAGCCTGAGTCAGCCTTGTCAAGCTGCAACAGAGAGCTACTGTAAGACTGGAGGTAATCCTCATTTTACATTCAAATAAATGTGTCTGATACTGCAGGGGAAACAGCATGAAGACGTAATATAATAACAACAATTGGATTAAAACACTGAGACTAAACACATTTGTGATTGTACAGTTTCCATTCTGTTTTCTGCACAATGCTCTCTTAGCTCATCCTGCAAAAAAAGTCCACATGATAGAACCTATTATTTTATAATTTAACCATGATACTGTAGTGGAAGTACATTGAAGTGGATAGACAGATATGTCAGGAGGACAGAAAAAAAAAAACAATTTTCAGAAATGACAAACATATTGTCTCACAAAAAGTAACAGTATTGTAGAAAATGATGTGTATTAACATGTTAGCCGTATTAAAGGAACCTTTTTTCATGATTTTGAAGACAATGTTCTTGTCTGGCCATTTTTCATTTTTCAGTTTCACCTCTGGAACGGTATTTGTGTCGTCTTACGCTGTAAGTTGGCTGGGCACTTGTATGTGCACAACGTAATAAACAACGAGGGCTGCTGCTCCTTTAAAAATGGGGGAAAAAAGTGCATCAGCATTAATTGCTGAAATAATTCACATCCCACAGGATTTTTAAAATTCAGTTTCTATGAACCTTTAGCTTTGACCTTTGAAGGAAAACTCACTAAAGATGTTTTGACTTGAATAAGTGAGCGTACAATTGTTAACAGATGGAGATGACCACAAACAAGCTTGGCTTTGTTTGAACGGTACACAATTTTTTTTTACTGATCTCTGCTGCCTGTGATGAAGCTATAGACCTTCTATAGACCCAATGCTGCAGATTTGGATTTGGTGAGTCCACGATATTCTATGTTGAGAAAACATTTACAATGTTATGTTGAGTACAACATTTTTTTTGTGAATATATAAAAAATAGATATTATACAAAATTGATGATTGAAGTTTTTTTTTCTAAATTGCTTACAGCACACACAATGTGTGTCATTTTTTTAAATTAAACTCAATACAGCAACACACAATATGGTTACAAAAAGGCTCATCCAACGTTATTCCAACCCTAGCCTTTAAAACAACACCCTAGTAGCCTCAGCTGCTCAGAGCATGGTGAACATGTTCATGTCTTAAGATGACTCAACATACCTATCTTACACAGTCAAATGTGCACATAAACCCATCTCACAACAGCCAAACTTCTACAAATATGGGAGCCAAGAATAAAAAAGCAGAAAAAGTGTTTCAGATTCAGGAATGATGATGTGGTTGGAAAGAAAGAGCGTTCACAGTCTCCAGGGCCCTCTAATCGGTTAGCCTGCAGCATCTCTTAAAAGGGACACAAAAATCAGCATTGTCACCTATTTATGCAGCGATGAGTCCTTTAAATGGCACTATGGAGCAGGTACAGGTGTTTGGGGGAGATAAGACCCCCGTCTGTCTACCAGCACCCCCCATCCTGACACTTTTAAAGGGCTTTAGCCGCTAGGAAAAAGGAAGGTGATAGGTATTTCCAGTTGCCGGGCTGTCAGTCATCCTCCATTTCATATATAGACACAGATGTGTGTCTGAGCGGAAGAATGATGGGGTGGAGGGAGGACCTGTCATCTCAGAGTGGAGATGACGACCGAATGAGACAGAGGAAAGGATTGAGGTAGAATTAATAAGTCAAAAATAGAGTGATATAGAGGGAGCAACGCATTAGAAAAGTGAAAATAGAAGAAGCAGGGATATATCTATTCACCTGATGCAGATGACACAACGCTCTGAAGAGTGTACTAAGTCTTTAAGTTCCATATTTATTTTTGCTCAAGCATGACTGGTCTTTTACACATTAGCTGAAGAATAAATGCTATACTACAAATACATTTGTGAAGACATTCACAAAGACATTCTAGCCTAATCTTACCTGTCTCACTGCTCACTTGGCCCTTGTTCTCTAAAGTGTATGGCAAAAATGACCCATTTCATTTAGGAAACTAACTCCTTAGTAATCCAGTTTATTATTAAGGACAAATATGGTTCCTCTTTGTTCACACATAAATTAATATATGATGATACAAAATCTACATCATCTACATCAACATCATCTGGCTGATTAATATCAGCCTGGCTAGACTGCATGTGATGTGTTTGAAACAGCCTCCAAGGGAGTCAGTGCCAATTTATTACAAAAGCTTAAATGTTTTAATGACATGCAGGTGTCTGTCTTTGAATAACTTGTTGGTATGCAGGTGCCAGCAAAACAGAGTTGTGGTGTGGCAAGGGGAATGGTCTGTATGCTCTGGGAACAGAACCGTAACATTTGTCCATATCTTATTGAGTCTGGCAGGACAGTCAGTGTACTGATGATATGCAGGTCAAACACCATCCAGCAGACAGTGGTCGAAGTCACCTGGTTCAAACTCAGGTAGATCAGTATATTTATCCACATCCAATATAACTTCAGATCCATTGTTTACATTTGTTGTCTCAGACCACTTTTGCTTCCCTTCTTCCTCCTGGTGTGCTTGTTTGTGTTTATTGTGCTGTATTTTTGTGCTGTTTATTGTGTATTTCCACCAAGTTTCTCTGACGGCACACAGTCTGTATTGATTGAGTTGATTGAGTCATGTTTTTGACCAGAACGTCCTTCACCAGTTCGTCGTTATTTTTTCCTGTCCATGGTTCAGTGTTGGGCAAGCAAATGATCAGACCAGATGAATGTATTGGTCAGTTTGCTCTCAATTGCCATGAAAGAAAGTGCCTTGACATGTTTCTGTGTCATCTTAGACCTCAGCTCATTTTGAACCCTGGACATAAGAGAAGACCACTGCTCTGCTCTTCATATCGTGCTTGGGGACTGTTAATGTTAACACTGCAGCTGGCAGGATTTTCCATGGCACTGGCATCAGAAACATTGTTAGTGAAAAATCATTTTTGCAGCATGAGCCTCAAGATGTTTTCTGTTGGCTTGTTGTTTTTTTTTCATTCTTTTTTTGGTTGTTATCCTGTTTTGTTTGCTTCTTGAAGGAAATGTTAGAAGAGGCTGTTAAATCTAGTCTGTGGATTAGGCCTCCACCTTCAGCACCCTCTAAACTTTCTTTTATTGGTGCAGTTGGTGAGAAGCAGGGGTAGGTGATGGTGGTGCGGCACTTGGCAGTTACATGTGGCATCTAGGCCTGTGGTAGCATTGTAGCAGCTAACAATAGCTAAAGCGGTGGTAGTATGATAGCATCTTAGCAGTTAGCATTAGCATTTAGCAGTTAACATTAACAGTATAGGTGAATCTAGCTGTATTGTCTTCTTCTGTTCTTCTTAGCAGTTAGCTGTTGGCATTTAGCATTAGCATTAGCTAAATGGTAGCATCAGTACTGGCCACTACCTGGAGCATCTCCTAAACAGGCCTGGGTCAGTTGAACGTGGCGGTGCTGTTTGGATTGTGTAGGAGCAGTGTGAACTGGCACTAGGGGGGGTGACTCTGGGATGCCGGAGTTCACCACCTAGCCTCCTGGAGGTGTCGTGGGACTCAGTAAGCAAAACACTGTTGAAGGGAGGTTTCCACCTGATCACCCCTAGAGACGTGTTAGGAATCACTGCTCTTTGGTATGTACACAGACAGATTAGGGGTCCAAGGGTCTTCACTAAATATTGAGTAAAAATAACCATTGTGGAAAAGAGAAATAAAATACACAACCAGGAAAAAACGAAAACTATAGACATTATTGAAATGCCACCATTTCATAAGCCTTAAACAACAGACTGAGATGAGTCAGTAGAGCAACACTGCTGCTTGCTCGTGAGGCTAGTTACTGTAGTCAAATTGCACAATATAATGTAAATGAGACAGAGAATAGGCTCATAGCTGTCACTTCATTAAGACACAGTGGGCAGACTGTTCATTGATAAAATTGTGTTATCACACTATGTAGATTTTACAGTATTTTCACAGATCAGCCTCATGTTCCCCCAGGGCTACAGTGATGAAAAATCTGTTGCATCACTCAGTCTTCATGAATCCCATGAATGAATCTCAATGCACCCTAATATGGGATGATGAATTTCATTAATAGTTGATTACTTGATTCTTCTGATGTAAGATAGCTGGTCTTTGTTGGAGTCCGCCTTTAACCGCCAAAGGGGGGAAATGACCTGGAAATGCTGCAATTGTTTATTCTGCTTCTGACAAACTAAATATTTTATGTCTGATGTAATGAATCATCAGAAAGCACAAAGGGAAAACAAGGCTCTGCTGGTCTCCGACTATGTCACTCTGTAAAACCCTTGTTTTACTTGGCTGGTGTTAAATAAAATGTGTGTTCATGTGCAAAAGTATCACAATTGTGCAGGAAATTGTACTTTGTAGGATTTTGGATGGTTAATAAATGAATAGCCTGGTGCAAATCACGTAACACAAGCTTGATTTATGTTGCACTTCTCCTAATAAGGTTAAAAATGTTTTTACAGAGAGAAGAGGTGATAACGAAGCGATCATAAAACAAGCCACAGTCAGAAAGGGAAATGGCAACATTGGAATGATCAAGCCTGGTGACAGAAATGTTCAAAAGCACTTTTCTATTTAAAAAAATGGAATGGGCAGACTGTTCTAGAGTCTAGGAGCTCTAACAGGACAGGCCCAGGTACCTTTGGTCAAAAGCCAGCATCTGGGAATAAAAAGCAGAGTCAGTCACTAGTCCACCAATCTAAGAGGGCAAATCTGTTGGACCAAAGACTATATGACTTTGCACATTTATCTAACATGCTGGAATTACTAGATTGGAGAGTGACATACAGGTGTGTGTCATCTGCATAACAGTGATGGGAAACACAAAGGCTCTGAATAATGAGAAGAAGCATGTATATTGAGTTAGTGGGCCATGGATGGACCCTTAAGAAACACCACAGTTGAAATGAGCAGCTGCAATTGGATATAACAGCAGAGATTCTATCAGACAGATATGAATGTTGTAGTTGTAGAGCAGCTCCTTTAAAATGAGCCCAGGTTTCTAGATGCTGCACGAAAACAGAGTGATCGATTGTGTCAAAAGCAGTGCTGAAGTTCAAGTCTAAAAGCATGAGGAGTCACCTTTATCTGCTGTAAAAATATATGTCATTAAAGGGACAGAAGGGTTGTCACTGTGCTATGGTGACCTCTAAAACCAGACTGGAAACTACTGAAAATATTCAAGTTAATAAAAGGGATTAATGGTTAAAATTACTTTCTCCAGCACCATACATAAAAATAATCAAATGGGTCTGTAATTACTGAGTAACAGAGAATCCAGATTAGTTTTTGTCAGAAGTGGTTGAATAATTGCATGTTTGAAACAATTAACCCTTCTCTAAACCCCTCCTCCACACAGCACATGTCAAATCATAGCTTAGTAACCGTGACTTGGAGCTGGCAGTCCTGTCAAGCTTTGCATTTCTCCACATGTTAATGCAGTGTGCATGAGGCAATAAACTGAGCAATATCTCCAGTGGTGGTCTTTCAAAAACCTAAAACACGAGAGCAAACGTGTGAGGAATGGATTTTGGACAACTTACAGTGGTGATCGAGCGTTTTGTCCAAAGGCAGCAAAGATTTCTATATTACTTTTTCACAAAGTTTACATGAAAAAAAACACCTGTCAGGGCCGACAGCAGCTCAGTCCTGCTCTTTTTTCCGGGGAAGTTCACACTCCACCAACTGCAGCCAAACGTGTGTTTGATACCATCACATTACCCAAAGTCATGGCTTATTCCTCTTATCCTCAAATCCTTCTCTCTTGTAAGAGTGAAGCACACTGTTTGAAAACACAAACAATAAAGCAAAGCCGAAATCTAACCACTATATTGCATGTCCAAGTATTTCTTCCATAGCAAGCATCCAGACAATTCAAGGGCTATGTTAGAAAGAATTATATTTTGAATATATTTTATTATGTTGACTCTTAAAACCGTGCTATGGTTCGAATTAGCGCAACACTAAAAACAATGCTGCTCCCTTTTGTACATGACATGGATCAACAGCTGGTGAGGATGCTCATGTTATGCCTGGGCCATGTAGCTTGAGCCTTAGTCTTTTAGCATTATATCTTGTATGCAGCCATTCAGTCCATATTTAAGACCCTTTTGCAGGGTTCCCATTTCGAAATGTGTCCGATGGAAACGTCAGCTGGATGCTAACTTCTCATCTGGCTCACAGGGTTTAACTGCCATAGTTATCACTATAAACTCATGTGCAGTGCAAGAATGGAAAGCTTTACAAGTGTAGCAACAGTAACTAAGGAGGGCTAGATTGAGAAAGTTGCCAGAAGTCAATCAATAATATAAAAGGGCAGACAGTGGGAAAAACTTCTTTTTAAGTCTTGTCACAAAACAGGTAAAAAACACAGGACTTCAATTGAGAAATTCAGCCAAATATTCTTTCAGAGTACTGTGGATAACTGCTGGCTCAGTTAGCTTCCATTTGCATTCATTTTTTCTGCACAGTAGTTTCAGGGATCGGGCGGAAGCCATGGGAAGGTGTTTCATTTTAGCTGTCTATCTTTCACTAATGTGAGAATGGAAAGACAAATTGGCTGCCGAATTAGCAGTAAACCAGTGATACTGAGTGATGGAGTGAAGTTTTAAGAACAAAGAAGTTGGTAAAAGAGCTTTAAGAATGACTGCTGGTTGCAGCTGTCCTATCTAGTCTGGAGCACACAAACTGAGGAAGCCTACTGGGATGAGAGGCGAAACATCTTCCAAGACAAACTTAATACTCCAGTTGCGAACGACTGAAGGCTCTGAAGTTTACAATGACCTGGATGAATGAGAATATCCACAGGCATACATAGACATTAAAATCACCCAGAATAAGCACTCTGTCGTCATTAGATAACAGACATAAGTTCTGTACTAACGTTGAACAAAAATTGTTTGACTTGTGAATGAATTAAAATTATTGGAAATAAAAGGGTACTTAAAACAATTCTGATAAAGAACAGCTAACCCACCATCTCTCCCACAGGGTTCAGGAAGATGAAAATGTTTACAGTCAGGGTGTGTAGCCTCCACCAGTCAGCTGGAGTCCACCATGTACATCCACCTATGTGTCTCTGTAGGCCTCTTCTACAAGTCCTACAAAACTAACCAATCATGGCATATACAGTATTTTATAGATGGCCAAAACAGTTAGCAATTTTACAACCCATTTTGGCCAGTTGTCTTGGTTTTATTAAAAGTCCCAGTTTGTTTGCAATCAAAGACAATGACCATACTGTACATGCTTTATTCAGCCCAACATGTGTGTCATGAATCACACAGTATGATGCCAGAGCGACACTGAATGTCACAATGGAGGACACATGAATTTCTCCCAATTCCTTCTGGCCATATTTTGTCTCATTTCTTTTCAGCTTCCACACACACACACACACACACACACACACACACACACACACACAATATCTGAAACACATGGAACCTCATGATGTGTCCCTAATATAGTCTCACCTCTCAGAGGACACAGACGTTGTTAAACTCAGGCAGGAAATGAGTTCGGTGCTATAATGTATGACACACAGCAGTTGACAGGCCTCCCGGATCGCCCTGCCCTTCAAAACTGATGGATACTAATGTGTCACCACATGAAAATGTGTCATGAAACAGGAAAAAAAATGGAAACACCAACACACAGAACGATGGCAAGAGGAAATAGAGCAAAAGTGACCCACCAATCTATCAGGGATGCTTTAAAGTGGAAAAAAAGAAATGTCTCTAAAAATGCCTGTGCTCTTCCAGTGCCTTGTACCTGTACAGTGAAAACATCCTCAACTGAGAGTACTACTTCTTTGTTAGGGCTGTGTTTTTGGTGCATGCAAAGAAAAGAAAGGTAAAATCACTGCTAGTGTCTTTCCTGTCCATTTTCTTTCCCCTGCATTTGAAAGCAGCCATCTGAAGGGAAACGGCTTTTTCCTATTTCTGCCTCTGAAGACACGTCAGGGGCCTGGGCGTGAGTGCATTGTTCAGTGGAGCAAGGCATTTTCCTGCTGCAAATGAAGACCAAAATCCATCCTCCAGGCTGAATTATTAACAACACACATGCCTAAGAATCCCAGGGTCCACAAGAGAGGAGGAGATGGAAAGGAGAGGAGAGGAGTGGTGAGAGGAAATGGAAGTTGAAGGAGAAAAGGGGCAGACACAGTATGTCGGTTAGCTAAATTTCCATTTGTCAGATTTAGAGGACACACACTTGCTAGAGAGTCCATCCAGTGACAGCAATACTAAACAAGTCCTCATACTGAAATGACAAAATCCAAATCACCATTAAAAAAGGATTTGTGTGAGCTTTTTCTCGTCCGCTGCTTCTATTGTTAAGGTTAAAATCAAGCCAACTAAAACTGCGTTTGAGGTTGGGGAAAGTAATCGTCAAGAAAGCAACGCTGACCACTGGTTGGACATATGATGCAAACAGCAATCTCTGGTGTCAAAAGCCAGATACAACAAACCCTTTGTGGTGGTATAATAATGTCACACTACTTCCACGTATGCTTCTGAGGGAGGACAGACAACATTAGACAGAAACATGTACACAAAGGTCATTTTAAGCATTTTAACAAATGACCAACACTGTCATCCTTCTGACGAGGACAGTGGCTTAATAGCACAACACAGATGTGCAGTTATCTTACTGTCTCAACCTGACACATGCTGAGGACAGTGGGACAACTGCATCAGCCACGTCTATGCTTTTGCTTACACAGCAACCGAAACTCCTGCCAATGCTGTAGGTGTAGTGTCCTCGATGTGGGTGTGTTATGAATGATCAGCTGACACTAATAAATGACCACCTGTGACAGCCCACTGGTGAACAGATCTCTATCCACATTTGTACAAATTATAAAAAGCATAAGTACAGTTGTGAGTGACAGAGAAATGCCAAAATACTGTCCAACAATTTAGTGCTGCCCTTCTGTCAATTTGGAGAACTCGCGATAGCTTTTAAAAAGAATGAGGATCCTTGACTGGAAAATGGCCACTTCTTTCAAATTCTGTGCACCCACTTTGAGTCTCCTGCCGAGACAAGACCAGGTCGTGCTTGATAAAGCTCCCCCAAAGCCTCAAAACATGTTGTGCAACAGTTTTCAAGTGAAAGGAGTAGTGCTCCTATTGAAAAGCACGAGAGGTTAAAATACAGTTTATTCCAATGTGGTTTTGTTACTAAGCCCAACAAGATACTTTGTACATTAACTTCTTCTAAATATAATAGGAGTATTATAAAGGGCTTAAAATGATAAACTAATTGAACATACTGCTCTGGAAAAATGTTAATTCATTCAAGCTTGTTTTAAGTCTAATGTGGAATTTAATCCATTATGGGATGGAAGGATTTGCAGCAAAGTCTTTTTTGTGCTATAATGCTTTAGTGTGAGTTAGTATTTCAAGTTAAATCTTTATTATGGTGACTATCCAAATTAGCTTTGTTCTGTGTAATATGTGGAGCCCTCATATGGGTTCTATAGGCTTGAGCTCACATCTCAGCAGAGCTGCTTAATGGACTTTGTATATACTGTATATGTGATCAGCAAATCAGGATAAGCTGTTATATTCTCCAATGGCTCACCATATTCCTATGACCCAGGAACTCATTTATTGCCACCATTTTACCAGTCAGCCCAGTAAGAAGCTAATTTCTCTCAACCATCCTACATGTGAATGCAGAATGTGTACAGCATTGATTTGGTGTCGTGGCTCTGACCTCATAGCTTCCCACAATAAAACACGAAGCTTAGCACAGCTAAGCTGGGAGTGATGACAACGTCTTAGACTCAGAGCATCCAGGTGGATGCTTGGGTGCAGGTGGGCTGATGAAATGCTATTTGAGCAGCAGCTAGTGTCAACGTAGCTTTGAGGCGAGCAGCGTGGCAGCAGGCATGGCAGCAAGAAAGTGAGCAGAGTGCTGCCTTAACCACCGTGATGCAGTGATAAGACAGCGCCATGTGAGTCAAGCAGTGACTGGAGCTGAAGGCCTGAACGACCTCGACACCTTTGCTTCATTAGACAGCACTCAGCACTCTTTTTAATCATCATATTTTGGAGCGATTAGCTTAAAGTGCAGGGATGGGATGTACTTTTACAAATGATCTTTCTATATTGTTTTGGACAAACTGTGCCTCTCCCTCATTCCCAGTGTTTCTGTGGTTTACCTCTCCCTTGTAGTTTTTGCTGGTCCCTTGTTTGTTCTCTCTCTCTGTTTCTGCGTGTTTGTCTGGCCGTGGTCAGTTCACCTGCACACCTTCAACCCAGCCACTCTTCAAGCTCATTCAATACATAAATACAGTATATATAAATACATAAATATATATATATTACAGTAAATACAGTAAATATACCCCAGCTCTACACTCCAGTCCGCCACATTGATGTGGCACTAACACCAGGCATGTCAAACTTCATCTCGAGTCAGTGTTTTTCTCATATTTCCTTGAACCGTTATAAACTCTGTGTTTACCTGTGCTTCAGGTTCATTTTCCTCCTGTGATCTCTGTCCACCTGCCTCACCAGTCCACCGTCCAGCCAGCAGCTCAGCCCCATCTGCCTTCCTGCTCCACTGTAAACTCTGGCTCAACTCCCCAAACCCCATCTCACCAAATTCTTCATAAAACTGCATTTGAACCTTTGCAAGCCTCTTGTTCGAGTCCTGCCTTTGGGTGAATTTTTTTTTTTTTTTTATTGGAACAGCCTGCACAAAACAAGTCTACTGCATGAATGTAACGTAATGCCCCGCAAACAAAACCTACACAGCTTCATTTTCAGGTTCTTACATGTGAAGTCTTAAAAACTAATGTTTGGTGATTTGATGACAGATGTGTGCCCTTGTGTTTCAGATCTCTCTGTCGACTTGGTTCCCACATTCATTGCATCAAAGTTGGATATACTTGAGGAAAAGACTGCATTTGATGCGGCCGGTTATCTGTAATGGATACTCGTTCACTTCCACTCCCTCCTCGATTCCCTCGCGTTCATTTCCTTGTGGGAGATATGTGGAGATGAGGAAGCAGAGGAGAGAAGCAGTAGGAAAGACAAATGGAGCTCACTTCAAGTCTTAAGACAGAGAAACTGGTTAAAAGTCTCAGAGTCATAAAAGTAAGTGTAGGGTGCAATCTGTTACGATCTGTCACATATTTACAAAACTGCATGGCTCTCCCAAGATGGTGATAACTCCTGAAGTCTCTGAGAGGATGAGGCCTGTGTGAGACAGACTGCCTGCAATACAGCAACCAAATAAAGTAGTAAAGGTAACATTTACTTGAAAATATGGTGGATTATTACTTCATTGCTTATTCATCCTGATCCTCACTCTACTTCTTACTGTTCAATAAAAGTAAAATGACCTATATTCCCCGAATTCAACTCTCTTCTTCATGCCCTGAATGTTTCCGTGTAGGGCTTTTGTTGGCTGTAAACAATGGGCACTCACACACTTAAACACAAATGCACTTAAGCGATTTCTTCTGGAAAAAGGGGGTTTTTCCTTATGATATCTCCTCACGCCATAAACACCCTGTCTATCCTGTGTTGTTTCAGAAATGCGCTCCACAACAGGAGTGGCACTGAAGAACACTTAAGGTGGCCACTTTTCCAGACAGCACAGTGGGGAGATAACAAAGGCGGCTGCAGGAGTCAATAAAGAGGCCAGGAATAGCAGGAGGATATCACTGATAGAGGTAAACAACCCTGGAGAGAAAAAAAATTTGAAGAACAGGGATTGTTTTTAAATCTGGTCTGGGATGGCTTCTGAAGGCTCTGTTCAGTTGGTGAGCTCATTCATATTCTCAACAGTGCTTTTCAAAGCTCTTTGTATACAGCACATTCTACACACATCCCCGAACTGACCCTAAACACCCGTCCTGGCCTTTTTTCCCCCCTTTTTTCAATCCAATGTCTGTTCAATAATACATGTAAAAAAGCAATCGTTTAAACCTGGATTTAGTCCTTTATTTATTTTTTGTTTTAAATTCCAGACTTGTTTGTAAGTGACTGACCTGTCCCACTTTTTACTTTGAAGTTAACACATTTTATACAAGCCTTTTTATGTGAGTACAATTTCTTTAAAGTTCTTTAAGCAGTTCTCTTACTTGAGGATAATATTCTAGTACTCTTTCCATCCCTGGTGTTTTAGTGATATAGAATATAATAAGAAATTACAGTGTATGAGTATCACGGTGCACGTTGTATACTAATTACGAGGCAGTGCAGCGCTGATGGTATTAAATAACATCAACAACAGGTTTGAGGATGTGCAATAGCCTGGAACTAGTTTACAGTTTTTTTTTTTTTAATCCCCTAAAAAGGTAATATTGGGAATTGTTCTTCTGCATTCAAAATCACCTTGTTAATGATTCTTAAGTGCAGAGATGGAGGAGTGTAGAGTCTGAATCAGTCCCTCTCAGGGAGAAGAGGAGCACTGTTTGTGTGCCAGTGTAAACCTCATGCACCATATGTTTGGTCACCTCTCCACCTGTAGCTCGTCAGATGCTCTGTTGTAGAGTCAGAGTGGGCTGTCATGTGTGATATAATTATCATGGCGACCATCATTCAGACTGATGGAACAAAGATCTGAGGTAAGCACATCAAGCTGATTGGCGTGCCAGACACACTTCGGTCAGCACAAATGAAATGACGGAGCTGGAGGACCTGTCTGCGTCCTGAGAATCAGTTGTTCGGGAACAATTCGGGTCCCCGGTCAGCTACAACAGTGGTGGAGAGATTTGTGGGTGAGGCGAGGAGAGTGTGTCGGCAGCTCCACCATCGTAGGGCTCGAATGGAAACACATCACACATGCTCTTTTACTACTTCACACACATCAATGCTTTGGTGCTGTGTTTAAACACAGCCAAGGTGGAACGAACTGAAATGTTACTGAGAGAGATGCATGAGAGACGCTTTTCAGCTTTATAGCCTCTCGTGACCTCATTGGCTTTCAGGAAAGTGAGTGTTCAGTGTTTGTACTGTGTAACACAAAAATATTCCTTGTTTCTTACAATGAAAAAAGTATACCAAAGTTGCCAGTGGGCAAAATGCTGCCTCAGTCCCCAGCCAGAGGAAACTGTGCGTCTTTTAACACAGAAATGTATCCTCTTGCATTTGTTGGCTGTCATGCTGTATCTAACTCGCACCGAACACTGACTCCTGAACCGGGTATGAACCAAACCACGACTTCTGCGTGCCCCTACTTCATGACCAGCCACCACATTTACATTTCACCACGGAATAGGCAGGCTACTGTGTGTAGGAGCACTGAATGCTGGCACTGGATATAAAGCGTGAGGTGCAGAAACATAAACATGAACATAATTCCTGGGAGGCTGGGCTGCTGTTCATCCTATTTGCAAGTGCCAATAATCTGGTTTGATGAAAGGCCACATGTTGGAGAGCGAGAGGGGCACAGCTGGTGAGAGACACGGAGAGAGACTGTCATTTACATGCTTAAACCCCCCTGCTAATTAGATTATAGCACAACATGTCAAGCATGCCATTATGATGGATGGGAAATGTTTTCTCCTTATTACCATAATAAACTCCTCTTAAATCAAATCTTGTGTGTGTCTGTGCTCATGTTTTTATTTGATTAAAGACATATTTGACATTACAGTATTGGCAAAAAAAAGTGTTTAATGTTCTGTAACAATAATGTAGGAAATGCGTATTTATCTAAACACTCAAAATCTATCACTGTGGATTTCATTAGTCACAGCTACGCTTCCATTTCCAGCGTAAAAAAAAGGGATCGAGTGAAGCTGGTTTTTCAGTTCCAAAGGGCTCTGGAAGAAAAAATGCTCCTCCTGTCCCTGCTCTCCTCACTGGGTATTTTCTTTGTTTGTCACTCCCCTCCTCTCTTTGTCTCTCTCCTCGCTGTGGGAAATGTGTGCCGCAGATGCGTCTCATGCCGTCGTGCCGTCCTGCTCAGTAACAAAGCGTTGATTTGAATGGGCTGACAGGTCGTGAAAGTTTCATCAGCATGAGGAATGTCTGTTTTCCCCTCAACTTTCTGTTTACTGCTATCAATAATTTGTGAACAACAAACAGCAGATGTCTCACCCCCTAACAAAGGCTCTGCGCGTGTGTGTGTGTGTGTGTGTGTGTGTGTGTCTTCTGTGCCTCGATTTGTTTACGTATGTGTGGATGTGTGCATGTTTTGGAGCTTCATTCGGTGTCTATGTTGCGCACATGAGTGTGTGTGTGTGTTTGTGTGTGTGTGAGTGTGAAACAGATGTTCCTCACTGCTAGAAGCAGACAAAGATGGACTTTGAACACTGGAGCTAATTGTGAATTAATCAATCTAGTACCATGGAGGCTGAAGGGAAAAGACCACAGCGCCAGCACCAAGCAGAGTCACACCGCTGTTATTGTAACAGTAGTGCTTCCAGTAACTGGATTATGGGCAGAGGGACACCTGGCCGCTTCGCAGAGCTCAGACTGGAATGTGCTGCTGCCGGAGAGCACATTCATCACACATTCACACCGAGAACACGAGGAAACAAGGCGCTGAAGTGAACCCACAGCTTCAGGGGTCTGGTCCACCTGATTCAAACTCACACTGACGTTTGAGAGAATAAAAATGGTTTGAAATCCAGGATTACTACCAAAGAATACACGGCACAGTTCACTCATTTTGTCTACCCAGGGAAATGCAAAAAACTTTTCAAATGTGATTTGAGCTCCATGCTAGCGTCTACATGCTAACAAGTTTAACTTGTGTAGCACCTTTTTTAAAATAGATAAAAAGTTCACAAGAAAAAAGAAAAACAACTAAACACAGCAGCGGGTGGTAGAGCCACTCCTGCAGCCACAGGAGGGCATGAGACTGACACACACAGAAAATCTGTTTTTAATATTTCAGGTTTATAAGTCCATGTTACTCTCTTTGTGTTTTACAATGTGTTATTTATAGCATTTAGTTCATTTTACGGTATTTGTGTTTTTAATGTTTTATTTTAATTGAAAAGCACTTTTTAACTGTGTTTTGAAAGGTGGTATATAAAGAACGATTATTAAGTGCTAGCAGGGTGGTGGGGAGAGCTGGGATGAAGTGCTTGTGCAGTGAGAGTGAAAATTGATGAATGAGAGCACTCACATGAAAACACAGCTGGACAGATTTTTTAAAATTGTGGATGTGTGGTTTCAGGACCAAGAAAATATGATGTTATATGACAAAAAATTAATAATGTAATAATTTAATGCTACATAATGTTATCATGACAATATCTACAGATTAGCAGGAAAAAAAAGAAATGAATATGAAAATATGCTCACTGATGAAGTCCTAAAGTCATCCTTTGTTTGTTTGTAAGTGGTCGCATAAACTCAATCATATTTCACTGGAAACAAATCTAAAATAACTAAAACTCTGACATCAAACTACTGAGTGAAGTTTAGAAAGAATGAAAATCAGACAGGAGTCGGTATCAGTTCCTCCTCCTGTCCTCTGTCCTCTGCTGCTGGTGTAGTTGACCAGCTGCAGGGACCACTGCAGAGGGAGGGGGGGCTGCCATCTCAGCCACTAGCTAAGTTTACAGGAAGTTGCCAGATTTTTAGGTGCATGTCAGACGAAGCCAAACAGATCAGCTCCATTCAGGCAGCTTTCATTTTAGCTCGATCAAAACAGTTTTTGCTTGACAAGCGCACTGTAGTTGTGTAAAACAACAACAACTGCAGACAAAGCAGGTGGAAATATCGCTTGTGTAAACGTTACCTTCACTTCACCTGGTTCACTGTTTCTGCCACAGCCTCTCTGCTCAGCTGTCCTCTCAGTGTGTGTGTGTGTGTGTGTGTGTGTGTGTGTGTGTGTGTGTGTGTGTGTGTGTGTGTGTCACTGTTCGGAGCTGAGGCCCACTCTCGGTCAACCATGCAGAAGAGAGGACAGAGAAGCTACCGGGACCATAAATGACAGCAAAATGTGGTTTTTGTTTGCTGGTCGTTCAGCTAAGGCGCTGCGCCTCAATGCTATAATGGTCGGATAAACGTTGGTGGCGCTGTTGTCAGCGAAGTTGTCGATGAGTCGCTCACCCTCTTGGATTTGGAAAGTGTTACAACATCCAGTGCAGTCCAGTGGAGAGGTGAGGGGACGCCCCAACCCTGAAGATATTTCACTCAAAAGCACAAATGTCAACCTGCTGGTGGTGTGAGAGGAGAATGCAGGGGATCACCTGTGATTGGGATCCATCCTCTGGAGACAATGAACAGCTATACACTCGGCTGGATGGGAAACAGTGCTACACAGGTGCCACTTCATACTGCACTGGCAGGTGCAACCAGAAGTCAACAGAAATGTTTTAACAATCACATCTTTTTTTGAACAAAGTGCCTGTTTTGTAGTCGACTGATTTGCAATTAACATTATTGCAACATATTGTCCTCTTCCACAACAAAAAACGACAAAAGAGCTTGTTTAATCTTTTTAAAATCATGGGCTCTGATTCTGCAAATGCTGCAATAGATACGGAGAGACTGAGTTACAGAACCTAGCGGAACAGCATAAAGTCAGAGGGTCTCGGAAGTTCCCAAAGACCATGAACGTGTATCACATTGCATGCAAAATGCAGGAAAGCAGTTTAAAGTTTTACAGTTTTAGTTTGAAGACATTTTCCTCAGAATAACAAATGTTGACCTGCTGGCAGTGCTGGAGGAAATGTTACAGGATCACTGAATCAAGTCAGTAGGATTAATGATGTGGGCACCATGGATAGCAGCATACATTTTCATGGCAATGCATGCAATACTTGAGTCTGGACTGGCCATTGACCACTGACCACTGACCACTGACCATTGCCATCCATACAGCCATGGCTAGCATGGCTAATAACCTAAGCCTGCAGAGTTATTCCTCTATTGGAGGCTCTGGAGACCTGAAGTGGTTATTGACACTTCAGATGAGAGAACTCACTTAAAACAAACTTGTTGAAAAAATAAAAACCTGTTGTATTTAGCTGCAGCCAAACAACTCCAGAGGCTATTGAATATCACTGTGAGCTGAAATTGCAGCATGCTGGGGTGAAATAAATGGCTTAAGCTGTATTTTCCTTTTGAGAAATGCTCCAGGGGGGGCATGTAAGGCAAAAGGCTGAGAACCAGCAGATTTGGAGTTTTACTTCTATAAACATTTCTCAGAGGCAGTGCTGTTCTTCAAGCAGAAATAATCTCATTGGTTGAGTTAAACCCCAGTGGGTGCAGCAGGCTATGAAGGGAGCTCAATAGTCCTCATGCGGTACTGTATTGCATTCAGAAACCAGTGGGCATGTTGCCAGGGTGAAGAAGACACATCTGGACAGTCTCTTGACCTCAAATTTATGCCTGTTGTCAGCATATACTGTACAGCAACTTGCTGGAAATGCAAGCAAACAAACAAAAACCCCACTTTGGTTGAAGTAGTATAAGTTTTTCAACACACTTCATATATGCTTGTTTCTGATATGATGAAAGACTCATTTCATATCGATCAGGCTAAGCACAGCATCTGTGCTCCTTTTATGGTGCTGAGTAAACTGACTCTGCAGCTTCCGTCAAATTATTTTTGGATGAACTTAGTTGCTATGGTGCTTTGTTCTGCTAATGAATGCAACAACAAAGTGTCCACACCACTCTGATCTTCACCTCTGACCGGCTTCTTCTCTACAGCAATAGCCGTCTGAGGCTCATGGGTACTGTAGTATTGAGAGCTATCCAAACCATGCCAAACTTACAGACAAAACACGATCTCAGTTGAAATCATTAAAACCAGTGATTTTAAGATGAGTATATATGATGGTTACTTTATCTAAAATAGTTAGGTAACAATGAGGACATTCTAAATCTGAAATGGGAAGAAAGCATTCCCTCTTCACAGCTCTATTATCCTCTCTGGCTAGTAGCTGCTGTTGAGCAAACAGTGCTCTGGCTTGCCGTTTCTCATAAATGGACTCTCCATGTGTCACAGTGCCAAAGCAAAATCAGAATAAGCCTCAGTTCAAGTCATTTTCACAACTGACACCTTGTCATAGTAGGGAAAGCACAGGTGCTAGTAATAACATGTTTCAAACATGTTTCAGTTCTGTCCGTGGTCCAGTAAGTCATGAATGACAGCAGGTTTGTTTCCATCCACCTGTTTAAGAAAAAAAAAAAAAAGCAAAAATTTAAAAAATAATCTTGAAATATTGCAAAAAAAGTCCATAAAAGCAAAAGATGCACTGGACACAAGTAAGTTAGAAGTCATCATGTACATAAAGCATGTGACTTCAACGTCCACTGAAGAGATGCAGCAGAGTGAAACATCAGATCTGTGTGGAGCGATGAGAAGACTGTCACGTTCATCATGTTCATACCGGAAACAGAGAGAAATCCACATGTCCATCATGTTTTCATCATTGTTTTCCACTGTTTCAGGTTTGACTGACGCTCATTAATTATGTCATCTCGTCGACGTCTTTGTTTAATGTTCTAATGTTTTTCAACTACAGAGTTGGAACATCTGTTGCTTATCACAATGAACCAACTCCTAGTAATGGCATTACAGCAGTGGAGGGAAACAAGCATTCATTTTCTTTTGCATTTAGTTAAAATTTGTGATCCATTTGGATGGAAACCTAGACAGTAAGCATTAACCATACCAGGAGCCATCGCTAATCTGGTATGGTTGATTACAATCTGTACAATCAATCCAGTTCAATAGCTCGACTAAAAATACTGCCATACGACATATTCTCGAGAGAGAAGTCATACAAATCAATGTCCGCCTTTTTCCAATGCTGGGACAAAAATCATCAACCATCAATTTGTTGCTGGTTGTTTTGAGCAACACAGAATGTCACTGAACCGTGTGATGTATTTACTAGCTAGGCAAAAGTAACTGAATTGTTTCATGCAAGTATCAGTCTGTTTTTCTTGGTTTGGTGCCACAGTGGCAACAAGGTGATCAGGTGCGTAGCCCAGCACCTTCCTCTGGCTGGTAATGGTCCAGAGTGCTAATGCATTCCACTTAATGCCAATAGCGTGAACAGTGCTTTGGAGTGTATAGTACAAGACAGGGAAGCACTAGAACGTTCTCTCAACTCATAAATGTGGCTCTTTGCAGCCATCATTGAGGGTAAAGTCAAGTCAAGTCACCTAATCCTCCTATGTGCCCAGAGCCAGTGGGAAGCACAGGGTAAAAAACACCGACCTCTGTGACTCTGTGTACATGGAATACACAGTGCAGATCTAGAGGTAAGACCAAAGCAGATGTGGTGTAGGTAAAGAGATTGTCTCCTTGGGAGGACTATAGTTTAATCCACTGATTGTGTCAGTTGTATTTGTGGTGTTGGTGGGAGCGCAGAGCATCTTACAGCTCCAATCCCTGACCTGTGGCTCCCACACTGAGGTACAGGTGCTGATTACACACCATGTGGCCATCTGTGGGCAGAACACACACATACAATTATACTGCACTCTTTCCACACACACAAACACACACACATCTATGTATGCACACAATTGCACCTACACAGAGAGAGAGACACACACACACACACACACACACACACACACACACACACACACACAACACGAGCTCTAGGTATCAAAGCAGGTACTGCTGAGTCCACTGACAGTCTAATAAATCTGATGTCAGAGGTCCTGAACTCTGCAGCAGGACAAAGAGAAGCTTTAAGAATACCAACAATGAGAAAAGAGAAAGAAAAAGAGCAAAGGCCTTTAAGACCTCAACAGGAAAAACACACACTCTCTTTAGCAGAGTAAATGCTAGTTAACTAACTAAGTATAACTGCCAAACCCTGGCTGGCTGCTTTTCCAGAAAAAAAAAACAGAGAAATTCAGCCTGACTGACTCTTGACTTGTCTTTTCCAAAGCATAGCAGGGCATCATTAAGACACTGTAGAAATTCATTTAAGCATAATGAAATTACAGTATAGTTTAAGTGGTGCTCAATAGAACTGCTTCACACAAACATTATGATTGTATGGTAATTATTATAATCAGCGGGATGAGATAAACAGACTAGGACAGGGAGCTGAATGCAACTATATAATTAGTGACATGATATTATTATTATTTTTTTTTTATTTCTGCTGTATTGTGATAGTGGCAGTTGGAGAGAGACAGGAAAGGCAGGGGAGGGAGCGGGGATGACGTGCAGCAGAGGGCCCAGGCTGCTGCGGTGAGGTCTCAGCCTTAATACATGACACGTGCTCTACCAGGTGAGCTACCGGGATGCTGCAACAGGACATTACATTAAATGTCATTTCTTGCAGTGTGCCTGATAATTGCACTGTATGCAAAACATTTCTTGTGTGACAGTGAGATGATCTTCACATGAGGATGAGGGTGCTGTTCTGCTCTTGATTTGATTCAACTAAATGAAAGTACAATGTACATTAAAACCATAATGTGAGAAATGTGATTTATTCTTTTTAGATTGTATGATTTATTGATTGATTATGATTTTTGGAGCTGCCTGCTCTCTCTCTGCCCGAGAGAACAGCAGCATTCATGGCCGATTAACCTCTGGCGAGGTGAGCCGGTTCAAGCAGTTTGTGAGTAAACACTAAAATAAGGTGGATAACTAAACACAATTAAAATTGTGAAATTACAAAAAAGCTACTAGAAAAAAAGGTAATGTATTCATTCAAATCATTTCAACAGGCAAATAGCCTATGTTTTTTATATATTTTCTTTTTAGACTTGGGTAGCAGCCAGAAAAGTTGAAAACACATTCCTTTATAAAGCTGTTATGGCAAATGTTGGCCAACAACAGACACAGAGCAACATTAGCATTTAGCTGGACGTGTCTTTGATGAATGTGCGTAAGGCAAGCCACTCTTTTAGCTCTGTTTTGGTCTCCACCTGTCTTTTTGATGGCAGGTTGTGTACAAATCACTGTACTCTGCTAAATGCCATCTTGAAACAAGGTTAATGAGAGCAGTGACACTGAACCACAACAGTACGGATGCAGGCAGTAAAACCAAAAAACAACAAGCTGAGGAAGGCTGAAAAGCTGCGTAGAGTCCAGTGATGTGGATTCAGCACAGTTGTTTATTTATTCATTTGGTATTTACGTTTATTGGTTCATAGGATTAAACATCTTGCTAAATTCCCGTGCTCCATTTGTTAAGAAAATGAAGCCTGTAAGACAGCTGCTAAAACCATGTCTGCACTCTGCACCAATGTGAAGTTTTCCACTTTGTACATATTTGATTGGTGCTCTATCACTTCTAACCCACTGTAGCATAACATCTGACTCAAGCTATTTGTCAAGTTAAGGAAAAGCAGCAAGAAAGTCCCCGGGGAGGCGTACATTTGACATTACTTTGGAGGAACTATAATAGTATGTGGCATATGAGCGGAAGGCAGGGAGTTTGATGGAGCTGAAGGGCAAGACAGGGAAAAGAAAAAAACCTGAGAAAACATCTGGGCGCTCTGCTGGGCAGACTGTGAGGGATTCAGATGGGAGTAGCCTCATAAAGATGAAAACCTGTCTTTAAGTAATGTGGCAGGAAGACGCACCTTTAGGCCTTTCCTCTTTGTACATTAAGTGCAGCTCAGCTGAGTTTTGTGACAGCTTGTCAGCTTACCTAATACCCACTTCCTGTTTGTGGCAGGTCTTTTCAACACCAGCAAGGTGAGATTGCCTGGATTTGGAGCCCCACTTCTCAGTTTTAAGAAAAATCTCATTTTTCCACCTGCCAGACTATTATTTATCATTTCACTTCTGACATGTCATCTTTTACATTTTTTTTTCTCACCTTTTTATGCACGGAGGTACTTTCTGTGTGTCCGTGTCTATTTGTGTGGGTTTCAGTGTGTCTGTGTTTATGTGTGTGTGTGTGTGTGTGCCAACTTGGCAGTGCAGTTCCAGTATCCTGCAGAACGCCACTTATCATCTGGGATCCCCTTTTTTTGCCCCAGCACGTAGCACAGGTAGGTGCCATCTCTCTCTCTGTGTGTGTGTGTGCGTGTGTCTATCATTGAGACAGTCCCTGTATGAACCACCCAGACTCAATTCCCAGTTTGTCACAGTATTTCCTGTCATGTTGCCAGGGATCAAACTGAACAGCGATATACTGAACTGCACAAGTTAAGACTACATTGAGCAGCAAGTGATGGTGAAGCCACTCAGGTAAGGTCTAGTTTTATAAGGAAACTGTACTTCTCTTTGGAGGTACAGTGACTTTAATAGTTCACTAACTCTGTTTTTTTGGTCGTTACTATCAAAGATCACAAATCTTCTGTACTTTTAATTCCTTTGAAAAGTATAATGCACATTTCCTTTTGCCTGGAGATGAGTTTTGTCCTCCCTCCCATCAAGTCCTATCAGCCCAGTCTATCGTGCAGAGCTCCAGACCAACTTTTTCCACTAACAGTACTGGTGCTACATACTGAAAATTTCTAGGAGCACAAAATTTAGCAGTAGCACTTCTGCAGGACGGACGGGTAAGTAGAGACACGCCGGCAAGCGCTGCCAAAGCCATTGCTGCGAGTGAGGCTAAAAAAGAAGAACTAACATCACCTTTCTGTATACAAACAGTCATGAAAGGAGCTGGTTTGCTGTGGGCGTACTATATGGATCTGTTCAGCATCGGGCCATGCGGTCCAAGGTCGGCCAGCAGCTTCCACAGTAAATAAAAAGTAGCGTGTGCTGCTAAGCATTCAACAGGAAAGACGTGTTCAAACCACAGGCCAGTGTTATGTTTGTTTTCATGCCATCTGAAGGTGACGAAAGGCCTCAGAAGTGGCACATAGCTGTCTTTGTAGCACCCCATCATCATAGTTGGTGCAGTAAATACAATGACACAGTAAGTAATTTCAATCAAAGAGAAGTAACAAAATAAATGACACACACTAATATACAAAGCTGATTTCTGATCTCTGCACGTATACAGTAAGGGGTGTTGAGTCAAGATCATGCATCACAGTGGTTTTGATAAGCCTGACTGTGAAAGAGGGAGAGGAAAAACAGTTGATGGACAAAATGTTAAGATCAGAATTTACTTTGGTATAGACATAAAGCAGTCAAAAACCAGACAGGGATACACATGACACACCCAGGCACAAGTGTACACACACATGCACTCACACACAAATATACTGTACTGCTTCAAACCCCCTCAGGACTATCATTACCATCACTGGGTTTATTTATGATGCTCCTATCAGTGCTGGGAGGAAAAATAATGTAGCGGCTTCTCATAAAGTCTCCGTAATGGATCCCTAATGGATTTGTCAAATTGACTGGGGAGGAGAGGAGCTGCTTGGAGGGAGGGAAATGGACACAAAGTGGTCTTTGATCAGTGTATGCGTGTAGCAGTACACGTGTGCACATGTGTGTAACGCTTGTTTGTATCTACACTGGGCCCTGGTTTGTTTAACTCAGTCTTCATGTCATGCATGCTAAGCCATTTACTGTGTCTTAATTTGTCAGCAGCCATCATGAGCAGTTTACTTGAAGCAGACACGGAAACACAAGGGAGACTGAAACTAATTGTCACTTTTTACTCTGTATTTCTTAGCAGTACCTTAATACTGACATACATGTTTTTAAAAGAGATTAGGCTTTCTCTAAAAATGGCATTTTTAAAGTCTTAATAATTTCCTGGAAGTCGAAGTTATTTCAGATGAAAGACCGCCTCACATCGTGTGACAGCCCGCTCCTTGTCAGGGCAGGTTGTCACACATGACAGTGTGTGCTGTCACATAGTCAAGTGTGCTGTATTTGCAGGCTCAGTTCCATTTCCTTTGAAGTATAATTACACGCTTCATCTCAGGGACTGACACCCACCTCACATGAAGTATCACGTCAAACTTTTTCCAAAATTCAAAAAAAAGAATGCAAAACTGATCCTTACTGAGTAAAGCATTAGGGGAACCATGACAACAGGCTCCGAAATTAATGTGACAATATGCCCTGGAAGGCATTCCTGAAAATTGACTGAGCATCTTCATTATTATTAGTTAAAATAGTATATTAAAAGAAGTGAATTAAAAGATTAAGCTAAGTGAGTCAGCCTGACTTTTTCAGGTAAGTTGTTTCAAAGACCCGTGCTTGACCCCAGGAATTAAAAGATCAGAAAGATAACTTGGTCGAGCCCATGCAAATGCTCAAAGGCAATCAGTAAAATCTTAAAATCGATTGTAAAAGCAAAGAGCTGATTAAGAGATATAAAAGCACGGGGGATTTGATCCCTGTAGCATCTCAAATGGGTGAATGCCTCCCCATCTCAAAGCTTATGGCAGGATTCTGGCAGATGTGCATGTACATGAAGGGTTGAGGGCATTGACTATGTAAGAGTAGTCAGGATCCAGGTTTAGGACTGAACAGTCTCAGCAGTGAGCGCATACACCTACGTGAGCCCAGAGGAGGAAATTTGTCAGTGAGTCACCACACAGACTGTTAAAAACAAGCAAAAATTTGTCACACACACTGTCTGTAATGCTCCCATGTTACTGAGCACCAGACAGCACAGACGATGTCAGCGACTAGCTGGTGAACACAGGGCAGCGCTGAGCAGCTGAAGAGCCACATATCTTTTATCAGAAGGTGGTGGAGATGCTTGCATTTGCCAGGTGGCCATGTCTCCTGGATGTGTGAAGAGATAACTGTTTGCCAATGTGTTTCAAATGTCAACTCACAGTTTCAGTCCTGTCAATGAGCGTGTGGCCATCACCCATTGACAAGCAGCGGGCGCCAACAATAACAACATGTCAAAGGAAAACATGTTAAATCATAACCTGCCATTTAGTCTGACAACAAGAGTGACCTAAAAGTTGGCTGATTCCATGCACCCATGCATTACAGCCCCATCCTAAAATTATAATTAAGGATGTTTGTTTTGCCACGCAGAACAAAGAAGACAATTTTGCTGCAGCTCTAAACAGCTGACCTTCAACTCCTCTGAACATCCATCTGAATTTCAAAAGGTTTATGTTTCTTTCATTGCAGTCTTCTTCCTCTCATGACACATTCAAAACAGGCTTGTCAAATCAACTGAAAGACCTGTTGTGACAGTGAGCGACTTCCAGTTTGAACCCTTGACTCAGATTTGTTGATTTCTTTATGAGGGGTACATTTTAAACCGTTACCACATTCATATTTAAATGGTTTGATGTGAGGTTTCATTCCTAGAGAAGTTTCTATATCATTGAACCACATGCTGCCAGGACTGAAGTGATCCTGTACATACATACATTCATAAATACTTTCATTCATTCAGCCTTTACCTTCACTCAGAAATACATTGAGGAAGAGACCTTATTTACAACATGAGTTAGAAAAACAAAAGACAAAAGATGCTAAACACCAAGAAACACATATGCAGAGCTTAGTTAAACATGGCGATAAAGGTAAAATTAATAAAAAAAATAATGAAAGCTTGGGAATAAATAAAGCAATTTAATTTTAAAGCAGATGAACCAACTAACACAAGAAAAGCTGAAAGTGAAATAGGATGAGATTAAACATTTAAATTGCCCAGAGGATAAAAATTAGGTAAAGCTTTATATTATTCCGCATTTAATTCCAGGCTGCAGGTGCACAATGAGAATAACAAGATTTTCCAAATTCAGTAAAGCAGTTGGCAAGATATATTGTAAGTGGGTAAAAAAAAGAGGAAGGAACACTTTAATGGAAAGAGGGGCTCAGACCAGAGATGTAAAAATATACTGTATATTATACTATAGTTTAGGTGATGATGACTGATGACAACAACATAACGATCAGGGCAACGGTCAGGGAACAACAGGGAAATAAGCCACATTAAAACCACATTCATCCGGGGACAGGGTCACTGTGGATGATCACAAGCTACACTGTACACCTGACTGACTTGCATCGTTCAAGATGCGGACCAAGGTCCAGACTTTGAGAAGGCCTGCTATAGTTTTTAACATAATCTATATTGTCTTTTATTATTTTTTACATATAAATGCACAATATACCAATGAAAAAAAGCAGTCAGCCCAGCAGATGTGCTGATGAATGACTGTAGCCAACCATCTTACATTAGGGTGGCGACAAAATTGGTCGCTAAAAAAGGTACCACTTCCCCCACCTGGCAGCGATTTGGGGTTTGGCTTGAAGGGAAAAGGAAACCAAGAGATGCCTCTGAAGAAGTGAGCAAGACTTGCTAATGTGCTAATCCCCACAAAAGATAAACCTTCATGAACATTTACATGTACGGCATCAAACAACAACACAGCCTGGCCTAAGCAAAGCAGCTGGCTACCACCAACCATGCAGGCATGAAGGTGAAAGATGGAATCAGTGCGCTGATGCTGCAAATCCAAGTTAGACATGGAGAGGCAGACATTTGACAAGCAGCACGAGATGCCAGGTTGGAGATTCTTCTGCATACCTGAACATGAGTGACTTGCATAACTACGCTTTGACTTTGTGTGATCATGTTTTGCTGACAGGTCTGTATGACACAATGGGGCTTAAACAAGAAGTGGTGGGGAGAATATTTGAGACATGCACTAACGGTATTTTGATTTAATAACAGCCCGAACCTGTTTATACATTTCATGTTATTTTCCTACACTGTAGACATTCAGTTCTGAATTTATAACAGAAAGACAGACTTAAAGTAGTCTATGAAAATGGTAAAAAAAAAAAAAAAAAAATCACCATACTTAATACACCTGAGGAAGAGGATGCATTTTACGTTTCAGTGAAAACACAACAGTAATCTTAAACAGAAGCCAGCATGAATTCACTAATGTATAGTGAATAACACACACACACACACACACACACACACACAGAATCAGAAGTAAAGGTCACTGAGTGGCTGCAAACGTCTGCAAGTCGCTCCAAGATAATGAAACAAACAACTCCCTGTGCTTGGTGCAAGAAAAGAAACAAAAAAACAAAAAACAAACCCAGAAGACTCTAACACACCAAAAATACACACAATTAAAAATAATTTAGCACATTAGCATCTCCACCTCCATCCCATACACTGACCACCCGAACATTCATACACACACACACATTCCCCACAGTGCCCGGCCGTGTTCACCCGACTCGAGTCTAAAGAGCGCTCCGGTCACAGCTCAATTTGTCTGTTAACTAAAGGTCATGCTGAGTGCGTTTTGCCAAGGAGTCGCTTTTTTAGAGCTCATTTGCTGCCTTTCACCTCCTGCTTCCAACTCACAGCAGTGAAGGTAACAACTTACAGACAGAGAAAAGCAGCAAGAAAGACACATTATGTTTCCGTCTGACAGTCAAGCCAGTTTCTTCCAAACTATAGAAACGATGAAGAGAAAAAAGTCACACAGTTAGTCAGCTCAGGCTGAAGTGAAGTCCATACAGACACTTTAAAGCTAATGTAAAGTCTTTTTTTTTCGTATTGGACGTTGTTGTTGTTGTCAATGATGTATCCAAAATGAGGTCCAGGGTTAGGGAAAGAATCTTGTTTTGTCATGAATATATATATATATAAATTCTAAACTGAAGACAGATTCCTGCTTTATTTTATGCTCTGCTTTAGTTTTTGGGATGCCCTTGAAAACAAGATGATACATCTCAAGGGGTTTATACTGAGATACTCAATCTCAGCAAATCTTTGTCAATCACTACCATCACAGCCCTCTTGGTCTCTGCTAGTGATCTGCTATGTTCCCAGAGTCCAAATTAGACTAGGAGAGGCAGAGTTTAGAGTCTAGATTTCCCTTCACTTTAAAACGTCACCTTTGACTGAATCTTAAGCACTTCACATTATACATTTTGGGCTTGTGCTGATTTCACTGATCTTTCACGTTATGAGTCTGAACCTTTGTTTATATGCTTTGAATTTGCATTGTATTGTAACAATGGTTAATGTGGTATTTTTAAGTAAATGCCTTCATCAGATTTGCGGTCTGGGTAACAGAGATGCATACTTTAGCGTTAACAAATCTGTATTGTGTGTCTGTAGCTGTATCTGCTGTTTCGTCTGCCACTGTTTTTCAACATTTAGGTTACATGGAACGCATGTGTACATGTGCGTTATGATGTATTGGCCTGTTTCCACCATGTCACCGTGTTTTATCAATGAAAGGCATTTTGTTTCCATCGACGTGTCCTCCACCACTCACATACGTACTTGTGTGTGATCAGCCTGCAGATCTGTCTCTACCAATCAAACTGCATAAGTGCCTGACTGAGCCTTTCCAGCTGAATAGATGAGACACGGCCAAACATTTTCAATTTATCGTCTGTTTATTCATTTGGTCATTTATCTCTCATGTGTCATTATGTGATGCTGTAACTGCTTCAGGAGAGCCCAGCTAATGGAGATCCTGCTATACTAACCTCACTGTGAGGCATTTCATTGTGATCTACTTTCTATGGAAGTACAGCAACGCACAGTTTCTCAAATGAATCTGGATTGTAGACATTTTAACTGACAAGTGTAAATGGGGCTTATAGGACATATGAGCTGATAACTTCAATTGAAATAGCAGGCAACATTGTATTTATATTACATCATTAAAATATTCCATTTTCATGTAGAATGTTTCCACCTTGTGTCAGAATCCCACTGTGGCTGCCATGCATAAAACATAAGAAATGCATATAGACTGTATATAGACAGTATACCATTTATGTGGCCTGGAAATAGTGACAAAGACACAGAGAGACAGCAAGAAGCTAAAGCACTGACAATCATGTATTCTTAAAACAAATGTCACAGGAGTGAAAAGAAGGTTGACATTTGAATTCTATATTGTTTGGTTTCCACTCATCACACTGGGGAGCAGCTTCAATGGTCTGGGTGTTTTTCTCTGTTCACTATGTGGTTCTCCTTCAGTGTTCTTTATTTGACCCATTTGATGCGCCTCTTTTTCTGAATTAACATGCAGGGGCCACTCGAGCAGAATTATGAGTTACCGAGGCAGATAAAGGTCGGGGCTTCACAACACAGTAGAAGGGAGTTGCAGTTCGATAGCTGCCTGGTCACAATATTCACATAGCAGTATGCTAATGCAATTAGCCCTCTTCCACAGTCGCACACAGCACACTCAAATAAAAAAAAAAAAAAAAAAACCTAAACTTTTTCTTAATTGGATATTTTCTTGTGCTTTAAACCTCACTCTTCTGTTTTCACATAACAAACAACTTGAAACCCTATATTCCCAGAGGGATCCCTCACTGAGGATTTTGGCCACGCGTTTGTTGTTGTTGTTTTTTTTTTTTTTCTCCCAATCTACACTGTTACATTGAGTTTTAATTAGCACAACAAAGGATCAACTGTCCTCCGCAGACATCACTCCAGGGACAAACTTAGACGCTCCCAACAGCTCTCGAAAGGAAGTGAATTCTTAGAGTTGCTGCAGCTGTGCGATATGTAGAAGATGTTTCATGAACAGCATGTACTACGAGAAGTGTTTTGGGCTATTTTGTACGACTTGTGCATTTTAACTATACCATAAAACACATTTTCATCAAATTTGACTAAATATATAAACATTATAAAGTTATTGTAAGACATACAGCACAAATTTGAACCTAATTGACAGAAAATCAGCAAAAGAAAATGGGTATTAATGCGCATTTCCATTCACTACCAATGACACAGTTTAAAAACAGCACCAGGCAAACCTCAAATGATAGAAAACAATGTGAAAAACATGATGGAAATGTGGCGTTTATGTTCATTTTCATCAGCCCACACATACATGCACCTGTAGTTTTGTCCGCTGCTATTTTTCCAGCATTCAGGTTACATACAATGGATATGTACACATCAGGACCTATTCACTGAGCCCATTTCCACCGTGTCACATTAAGTTAAAGCAAACAGCATGATCACAGTGGTTCTTCCATATATAGTGACACGGTTACTCACAATATTCCTACCCGTTAACAGCTACCAGCCCACAGGTTGCTTTCTCTACCAATCAAGCTACAGAAGTCCCTGACTGAGCACCTTGGGATTAGACATGGCCAACCATTTTCACTTCCTTACCTGCTTATTCCTGTGTCAATTTATCCTACGTGTGCCATTATGTTCGATTGTTAAGTCTTTTTGAAAGCCCAGCAAACAGAGACCGTGGCTTAAACCTCATTGTGAGGCATTTCAATGTAATCCACTCTCTTTGGAAGGACACCAACAGACTCTCCACACTGGATAAAACTGAACAACAAGTTCTGCAGTTTATCTTGACAAACCATTTGAAAAGAGCAGTTGCTATAGACTTTTAAATTTAGTCATTTTTTGGTGCTTTGAATACTGGCATCCAAACGCCATTGGGCTTCATTGTACTGAGGTGAGCTTAAGCTTTCACTGAAAACCTCAACAAAATCCCACCAACACTATTATCTCGTAAGAGAATAAAGGGTAAAGATATCCCCTGGCGATTTTGGGCCTGAACACATGGCCTCAGACATGCGCGCGCACATACACACACGGCCTTGAGGTATCAGCTTGCCTTTGTGCAGAGATGAGTAGTCATGGCCGTCCTTATCATTGCTTGATGATAATAAAGAAGGTGGAATGCTTTTCTCCCACATGGAGAGCAGATAACAAAGAAAGTGCTGGACTGTCTGAGATACTGTGCCGCAGACCAGCCTCCCATCCTCTCCCACCGCCCTCCCCTTCTTTTCCTCTCTTCCCTTTTGTTGTTTGAGAGACACATCAGATCGTGTTGCAGAAGAAAAAGCGAACAGACGACAGGTGATACCGCGTCTGCTTGCAGGTAAGGAATGTCAGATGGCATTAAGCAGAGAAAAAAGCTGAGAGAGAAAAGAAGGCAGGGGAAAATCAAAGAGCAGCAGGTGCATAACAATGCCAGGAAGCTGGAAATATTAATGTAGCATTGGTATGAAAGGAGCATTCATAAAGTGCTTTGTAGAAAATCATTTACAGGGTTTTCCATGCCTATCGTTGCCTTTGTTGAAAATTCAGACAAAAATGTAAAGTTTTTTTTTTTATGTCAAAACTATTGTGCCTTATACCGAAGCTGTGCACGTTACACACAGCAGTCAAGTCAAAGAGGGAACGACTCATTCTCAATTACTGCAGGATCAAGAGAAACGATTAACCGCTATTGTTTGTGAGGCAAACAACTGTGTGTTCGTAATGAAAGCCAGGATAGATTCAGTTACAGAGGTAAATACAACTGATATTGAAAGTTTTGAGATGGCTATTCAACAAACATTCACTCTGGAGCCAAAGGCATCTTCTTAGTTTCACCCAGCGTTGGCTTTCAGAGGACAGTTAGCTCCCCTCCGAGCCCTCGCTCTTAACCACAGGGCTTTCACTTAGGGACCGTCAATAAATTACTGTTTGAATGACAAAAAGCCAATGTCATTATCAATACCTTTATCTGAATCGTGAAGAACCATCGAGGGCATGCCCTCATTTCCAATGATGTCAAGGGTGCAGTTAAAACAATACACTCATGTAGAAGTAATTAAAGAGCAAATAAACAGACAACAATGCAACACAGTTAAAAACAGTTGCATTCAAGAGCGGAGTCGTTTATAACCATGCTTTTAAATCGACCTATGGGGGCAACTGTGTTCAGTTTTAAATGCGCGTTGTAAAACAGACACACACACACACAGACAACACACAGACAGTGTGTAGCACAAAAGCTAAAAGCAGTTTTTCCACATTCAGTGTTTGTACACACTTGATACGATGTCTGTTCAGGGTGGTAATATGCAAATCATTGTTCACATTATCTCTGGCTCAGTCTTGTTTGTATTTATATCTAATTTCATGACAAAAAGTGCATCTTTCAGTTTTGAAAGATGCCCACAGTAGTGAAAATGTGACCTAATAACTCCAAATTAATACCAAGTTACTCGTATTACTACACTTGACAAATAGGACAGACCTTTTTTTATTGTATTTTAGTGCTTTGTCTATTTAATTTACTTTATATTTATATATATATATATTTTTTTTTTTATTCAACATTTAATTTCAATAGCTTCCATGCCATGTGATCCACCTGTAGTTGTCTGTTCACTAGTCCCATTGGAAAGCTTTTTTCTTATTTCATTCTTTTTTCCAGGTGATTATATAGGAATGAAAAACATAATTATGAATGTTGTTTTCTATTTTTGTCAATAGATCAACCCTTAACCCTACAAACCCAATCACTCAGTTTGTGCAGCACTCTAAACATGCATGCACAGACTGTGTCCGCCGTGCATGCCACACACGTTCTGCAGTCTTTATCACTTTTCCAGGGAACACCCCAGTTATAGAAGAAAAGAGTCCAAAAAAATATGTGGAAAGCAGATAACAGACAAACACAGATTTAATGATGTTTATACTGCAAGTGGTTTTAAAAGTTTATGGTTAAACGTTGGACAGAGATGTGATGTGTTCTTAAACTCCCAACAGGTCAGTATGACTTCACGCATAATAAAGCTTTAGTGAAAAAATCCATACAACAACCAGAGGAGACTGCAGAAAGGGGTCAGAAAGGTCAAGCTACAAAATTAATTTCTTCTATGCACCACACACACACCTCAGGTCCACAGGGGAAACTGTGCACTTTCTAATAACAGCAACAACTGAAGTTTGTCATGTTTCACCGCTGTTGGGAAAAAACAGGAAATGAATCAAATAAAGAAAACTTTTCTTTTTACTTACTAGTTTTTTTCCATGTCACAACTTTGTGCTATAATGAGCAGCCAGCTGTCCTAAACTGTAATGTGACACCCTCTGGTGTTGTGCTGACTCGTGCCATGCTACAACCTGAGAAGACTTCGGGGGTTCGGATTATGTGGCTGCATTGGCCCTCATGTACTCCAGACTGGTGGTGGTTTTTGTTTCTTCATTAGTGTGTGCGTATGTGAGCGTGTTCTGCAAATGTGCAGTCGACTCTTCTGGGCTGCAGACATCCATGTGGACCCTCGTGGACATAAGCAGATGATGAAATGTACGTCACGTGGACCCTCACAGACCCTCATGGCTACACAAATGAGTAGGGATGTAAATGAGCCCGGCTGCTCAATAAAATCAGATTCTCAGCTTATCCACCTCGCAGTGTTTACTCTCCCTCTTTAAACTTTCATTCCCTGCACTCATGTTTCATGTCTAAACAGAAACTCCTTAAAATACATGAAGCCAAAAACAACTTTCTTTTCTACTTTTAGTAGAAGTAGCTACGCTCACGCACTGTGTTTTATGGCACCAGCACGCTGTCATGTCCAATGCAACTGCCAGTTATGACTATTTAAAGGAGTTTTATGAACAAATCAGTACAGATTCCAATGGAAAAACCTCACATTTTTATGCAAATTATGCCCAGTTGATGGTACTTGTAAAAAGAATATAATAAGATCTTCTGCAGAACTTGAACCCCTGCATCAAATTTCAAAACCATCCATCCAATAGATGTTAAGACCATTTCACTCAAAACCAAAATGTGGACGTTTGGGTGATGCAAGAGGAGAAGTCATTAGGAATCATCCTCTGGTGACAATGAAAAATGACACATGATGTCTATACAGAAATGCCACGGCAACTGACGCGCTGTTTGTCACCCTCCAACAAAGTGGTGGAGGGACAAACAGTGCAGTCCCTCACGCAAACACCTACCACATTAAACTACTCACTACAACTTCAATCATCTCCACATGAGCAGCCACACCACTGCAGTCTTACAGACTACTTGGCAACAGCCGGTTCCTCTATAGATTCCTCTGGTTTTTAGGAGATTTCTGACACACCCTTCTGACACAGCCTATTAATTTACTTTGTAGCTGCCAAAAATGGGATTTTTCTCCATTCAGCCTTCCTGCAGGCTTTGTGCATCCGGGATTCATTTGCACTCAGCTGTTTTGCCTTTTCGTCTTCATGTGCAGGTGAACCAGTGTGCACCTACTGTGCAGACACAGAATTCAAACTGATCCTCAGGCCGAGCGGCGAGCCTCGGAGGATCCTCCTCTGAATGTGGAAAGGGACTTCGTGGTCAGGGGTAAACAGAGTAGAGATCTTTGACCCTGTGCAGTCCAGCAGACAACTGGAGAGTGTACAGTCGTGAGGTGGGCTGAGCTGTTATGTAGCATTTAGACTACATTCATCTTTGTCTGTTAATATGTTAAAATGGTGACTGCATTAGATTAGGCAATTATAGTCATAAAAATCATGCCATGACTCGAGAGAGACATAAAACGTTGATAAACACGATGGTCAGCGGCCAATGACAGCTTGCCATCATTCACAGCCTGCGTGATGTCATTGGGAGGAAGGCATTAGGGACCGACTTCTATGAACAAGAATGTAAACATCTATGATACTGGCTGTTTGACTGAAGCTCAGGGTGTAAAATATGTTTCTGACCTTGACTCATATTTGGGACAAAAGGAAGCATACTACAGTCTCTTATACTTAGTTATTATTGGAATCATCATCAGTGCATAATCAGGACCCAAACGGGGAAATCAAATCCTGGCGACTGACAGAAGTTTATGCAGCACTTTAATGCTTCTGATGTGCATATTTATGTTCTTTGGTGTCAAAAAGAGCCAGAAGAAATAACTGATTTAAGCATTATTGGACTGCAAGTGGAGCGCATGTTAGGAGTAATGACTAACAGGTAGAGACAGGATGAAAAGGAGCCGTCTTGTACAGTAGTGGTTCGGGGATTGTTACTGTACATTTGCTGTCACACGTTGGCTGACAAAGCAGGAAAAATACCTGCGTTGATGTGCATGCCTGTTACCATGGTGGCCAACTGATTTACATAAATACATACATGGCTCAAGCAGATCAATTATAAGATTGCTTCCTGAACAGACTTCACAGTCAGCACACGGGTTTAGCTCAGCTGCTGGAATTGTGCAGAATGGTGGTTGGTCCATTTGGTCTCCCTGCTCCAGGGATTGACTGGAAGTGAGCCGAGACCACTCTTTCTTTGCGATCTCGGCCCACTTGTCTTGTCCTGCGTCCGAGTGCTGTGTTCACATCCGCCTATAGAAACCGACTTTTTGACAAAAACACTTACGACAAGGTGGTGAAAATGACGTATAGGGTAGTATAAAGCAGAGTACAAGTACCATCAAACTTGACGAAGCACAGTTTGTGAGTACTTAGTTACTATCCACAACTGAGCATCAGCCTCTCATTCTCATCGTGATTCCTTTTGGTGCTCATTTCTTTTGAGTTGCTATCCTCTGTGCTCATTTTACTTGAATTAATGAATCAGGTTTTAGACGGCAGTCTCTCTCCCTTCCTCCTGTTTGTCTCTCTCGCTCACACACACAGAGGGATACAGTGCTACCAGATGCCTGCAGCCACAACACCTGTTAAATACCAAGCCCCATCTCTGCGTGTGCACGTGTGTGTACATACTACCCCCGACACATGCAAAACACAGTCAGACAAAACCGCAGCAGGCAGGCAACACTGTGCTGCAGGTCTTTGTACTCTCCCTCTGTCCCTCTGTTAATGAATGTTACTGAGGAGGATCCTCAGAGGACAGCGTACAATACACACAGCACACAGTCACAGGGCTGGCCTGGTGTGGTGTGTTGCATGGTAACCAGTGCACCTACACACTCATTATCAGCTCCCATCACTTGGTTACACAGGACGCAAATGAAACTCAACTGCAATTACCTGCTAAAGTCTCGCTGGAAAACTCGGCTTCTGTGGCTGCTTTCACTCTTCCTTTCCACTCTGAAACTCGCACTGCATTATGGGTAGATTATGATGTCAAACATGACAGCGAGCATCACTTCATTTCCCTCCTGTGTATTTGAGTTAAGCTACTCCTGCTCATTATTAAACAAGGAAATATTGTTAACTTGTTTACTGGACTGGGTCTCAAAGCAGCAAAGATCCATGTAAATGGATTAACCTGAATGCGTGTTTAAGCAGAGAACGACCAGCGGCAGGGAACCACAGCCAGTGATGGATGCAAGAAAGCAACCAATTAACTCAATTTAGAAAAAATCATGAGCACGCATACACATTCACACATCCAGCACAAGTTTTAAGAAAAGGAATCCATATATTTACCTTGTAAAGCTGAGCTGGTTGAGCGCCCCAGTATTTGCCTCAATCCGTGTGTGTGTGTGTGTCTCAAAGAGGGGGCAGCAGAGGATAAAGGCCGTTCTATTAGCTTCTTTCCTATGCTGCTGCGGCTGCTGCCTGTGTCTCTGCTGCTACAACACACAGCAGACAGGGAGAGCTGCCTGCTTGTTTACCTGACACGCCGCCTGCAGACAAAACCCACTGCCTGGTTACTTGTATGACTGCCTGCCTACACCTTCCTGACTGTTTACCTGTCTGCAGTAACTGCCTGCCTCAGAGTTCAACCTTTACACCTGTTAGTGTGCCCTGGCTGCTAGCCTCTCCCTCTGTGTGTGTACTGACATTAACATAGCCCTTCCTCCTCTCTTACCTGCACCCATCTAACCTGTTTGGCAGCATGTGGCCTGCATGTGTGTGTGTGTGTGTTTGTGATTGGACTGTTTTGTTTTGCTTTTCTTTTTTTTTTTTTTTTTTACACACACACACACACACACACACACAGCTAATACATGGCTGACTGTTGCCACAGTATTGTAAGCACATGTTTATTCATTGTGGAAATGACTTAAAATTCCACTGAGCTCTCAGTTTGTGTGTGACTGAGTATGTACTGTCGAATTATATTTTTGGATTACTTGCTTATGTTTGTGCTCTCATGTTGAGCATTTTGGATAGTTAGAAAAGCCTTCTGAAACTTTGGAAAAGACACATCCTAAGAGGCCAATGATATGTGTGTACTGTGCTCTATGTCCTGCTCCTGTACTGTTACCATAATAATTCTGGATATTCACAAATGCAGAGGGGGTAATGAAACAAATCTGCTTGATGATTGTCAAAATGGTATTAACCCATCTTTAGGTGAGCATTAGCCATGTCGATCAAAGCAATATGACAATTTAAGAGCTTCTGTAATTTCTGTCTTGTTTTGGTGAATGTTTTTTTTTTACATGTCTGTATCAGTCCCATTGTGATGGATTGTTTTTTTTTTTTGTTTTTTTTTTTAGAAAAAAACTCAGATATGGGTAGTGATTCAGAGGTCTGGAACCTGGCCAGCAATTTATTGTAAAATGGTACACAGAGGTGTTGATTTAAGTGGAGTAAAGTGTCCTGAACAGGATACTGTTAATTCCGGCTTGTACGCTGAATAGCATGTAGCACATTATCAGCAGCAGTAGTAGTAGTAGAAGTGGTGGTACTAAAGGAAGTAGAAGCACCTGAAAAATTATTGGAAAAATAAATATGTTTGATTATCAGATATTTTTAGAAATGTAATCTATTAATTCTTAAATTCTTATTTTGTTTGTCAGAGGTATTACCTCTAAATCAGTGTTTTTAGTGTTTCAACCTGCTTAAATTCTGCACATTATTGTCAACCATGTATTTAATCACTAATCAAATATGTTCCGAGACATGTCTGATTCTCACTGGTTAGACTCATTTTACACTAATTCCAATTAGTGAACAAATCTCTCGACTAACTTTTCAGAAATTGGCTCTTTTGGACACACAGAGTTTTCTTCTGACTAGGCTAAATGTTTACTCCTGCACAAAAAGGACTGCATTATGTTTTACCCAAGTGTAACGTCATCCACTGATTAACCACACTTCCTGTGGGTGAGACTGGATGGGCTGCTGTGGTGTTATAAATACATGTGGCTCAGACTCATATCTGTACCATTCAGCAACTTTTTGTTTTTAGTTTAAAAGTTATGTTACATGTCACATAAAACACAGACTTTCTCTTGAAGGGTTTCTGAAAGAAAAGCATCCTGTAAAAAGTGTTTTGCTTTTCCTGAAAGAAATTCAATCTAGTCTTTAATTTGTGTCATGAGCAGGTTTGACAAGGAGCTGACTCCATGTAACAACAGCATCACAGCAATCTGGCTCTGAAATAGCATTCATTGTAGAGGTGTGAAGAGTGACTCATACAGTTAGATCACAGCTTACTCCTCCCTTCAGATTGGACACTGGATATGGGCATGGTCTGAAAGAAACTGGTTGTAGTAGTCCAATAATAATGGAAAAGGCAGGGAGGCAAGTCCAAGGGGAGTCGAAAGGTGACATCTTTTCAGATGTGTTCTCATATGACTTTCTCTCACAGAGAGAATAAGCAAGCATGTATGTATTTATTCCTATTCTTTATTCTTATCTATCTACCTATCGATCTACCTATATCCAAAAACTGTATAACGGACCTGAAGACAATCTACAGTTTATGGCAGGCCTTCAGAATTTTTGCTTATTCAGGATCGCCATGCAACTTAACAGATATTGAACAATTTTACAAAGACTAATAGGTGGAAGTTGCAGTGTCGAGGTGGGACAAGTGGAAGGGGGAAGTTATCCTAAAAGAAGGATAGGAAGGATGGAAAGAGGTGAAAACAGCGACCCTCTCTCTGTCCAAAGGTAAAAAAAAAAAAAGAAAAAAAGCCTAATGGCACCTTAAGATCACTAATTGATATGACACTCCTTCATTTATCCTTTTCGAAAACCTTTAAAGTGTAAGGGGACAACACTTTACCTCCACTAAAGGGGACTAAGTGCTTGACAGTCCTTTTGCTGGGAGCAGCAACTTCCTGGAGACTGTGGTCGTCTGGCAATGGACGAGCACTCCCCCTTTATTTCCAGTGTTTATGCTAAGCGAAACTCATCACCTGCTGGCTCCAGCCTCAGAGTTACCATGCAAACACTAGAGTGGGTCCTGTCTTCTCAACAAACTCGAGAAAACAAACAGCACATTACCTTAATGTTGAACTATTCTTTTAAACTTTGTTTTTTATCAAACTCCTGTTTCCAAGGTCAAGACAACACTTTCACACTTTCAGAGGCAGGGAGGTTGTTTTTAAAGGTTTTCTATTATATCTCAACAAACAAGCAAATATTCTCCTGAAGATTAGTTTAAGTAATTAAACAGGCAATTACTGCCACTCAGGGGATCAAAGTGCTCGTCTTGGAGTGTGGAACGTTAACCTCATCGAACTGACTGAATCATGATTTCAGATCAGTTCATGTTTGGATTTCTCATAGCGGTATAACTCTGTTAGGACAAAGATCCCTCACTCATTGCTGCTTTATTCATGCAGTCATTTCTTGTGTTTGTGAGTAATGGGGGCACAGTTGAGAAGCTGGAGGCTCTCCACAGCTCTGACGGCCAGGACAAATAATGGGACAGACAGAAATCAAGTTAGTGTAACTCATTGTAAAATATGATGTTTTTCATTTGCATTTAAATGTGAGATTAAGAAGAAAGACAGAGAGGAATGTCACACAGATATTAACTAAAAAAAACCACCAGCGAGGCCAAGGGAGCGGCGTCTAAGATGATTATTCCATCCTCGCTCCTCAGCCTCTTGGCAGTGCATGTCTTTTTCAATTGTGTCCCTGTTGCAATGATACTGTCATCAGGCCCTCAGTGGATCAATATGCTCGTCTTTAATAGGCCTTTCATTAGCAACTCATCAATAACCTCCCAGCAAAGGACAGCCACTCGATGCCCAGCTCCCACAATGTTTTGGTAGAAAAAAAAAAAAAGTTTAGCGGGTCGAAGAGAGGTGACGATGATTCATTCAGAACATCTGGCAAACGGATGGTGAGAAACACTGAAGCTGGAAAACTAATTTAATGAGATTTCACATTAAAGAGTGATAATACTTTTCCTACTGTTAAGCTCGGTTTTGAGCTTTGCTGCAGCACAAGCCGCTGAATATGAAGAGAGATAAAGAGACGAGAGTCTGGGCGAAAGCTTGGAAGTCTGAACGCTGTTGTAGGATATTCTTCAGCAGAAGCCACAGATTTTTAATGGGCCGTGCCAAAAGGTTAAAACCCCCTCCAGACGCCAAGGCTGCTAGTTCCTGCCTTACAGCTGCAAAAGACCATTTGGGCTCTGACCAGAACAAAAACTGGTATTTACATTTAAGAGGATCAAAGCTCTCCTGGAGGAGACAGAAGACAGGACTGGTTAGCGACTGTTAGCGGCCCTGGTTGAAGTTCCACATGATCCCCTGACCGCAGGACGATTGGACCGCTGCCGTGCCCAGCTCCTAACAGCCAAGACCTTGTTTTAAACCTACATGGAATTTCTCAGACAGAACAATGGAGGATTTCTCAAAATGGGATTAAAAGGAGAAATAATCCAACACAACTGCTGGAACACAACCAGAAATGAAACTGAAGCAATAAATGTGTGTCTGAAACACACAAACTCACAGGGACTCCCCCCTTTGATGAACTTTTGCCTCTCGTCCAAACAAAGGAACTCTTTTCAAAGAAGTATGGTGCCTCTGAAATGCTATAAGGCCATTACTCTACTACTGTTGCTGTATTCATGACTATTTAAGAAGTTTTCTAACACTTCAGTTAAATGTATGATAAATCATATGAGGATCAGCATTAAAGATAAATATGGCATGTATCATTGAAACTCAAACCCCAGATCTTTAGTCACTGGTTGTTTAGTAATGATGTACAGTTATTTAAAGAAAAGAAAAATCAAAACGGATGCTGGTATCATTTCCCTGTGACACCACCCATAACCCGCCTCCCCCGGGACAAGCCGCCCTAGGACTGGACAGAGACTTTTTGAATCTCGTCATGGAACATTCAAAGCAGATTCATTTCTTTATGGCGTGTTTTGTTTACTGGTACAAAGATCCCCCGTCCCTGCTCCAACATCAACTTCAACCACTGAATCTTCACCTGCCTCTGACTCAGCTGCTGAATTCTGAGCCATTCAAGTCAAACCTTTCTACACATCAGACTTCAGAGACAACACAACCAGCTGCCACCTCCAGAAGATCTCAGATGATACAGCCATCGTTGGATGTGTATCGCAGGGGAACGATTTGGAATATAGGGAAGTCATCACTAACTTTGTCGACTGGTGTGGACTAAATCACCTGCACATCAATGCCGGCAAGACCAAGGAGATGGTGACAGACTGCCACAGGAAAGCACCACAGACTACACCGGTATGCATCCAGGGATTTGACATTGAGATCGTGGAGGAGTACAAATACAGTACCTGGGTGTACACCTAAACAATAAACTGGACTGGTCCACGAACACTGGTGCCTGGTATAGAAAGGGCCAAAGTTCATCTGCTTCATCTTCATCCGCTGAGAAGACTGAGGTCCTTTGGAGTATGAAGGACATTACTGAGGTCCTTCATACCAACAGCGGTCAAATTATTCAACTGCAGCATCATTTACTGTGACTGTGTTGATGTTGTTTGCATTTATGCCAACATACACTCATCATTTTATGCGATATTACATATTTCCTTTACATTTTGTGCAGTATTACATATTTTTTACTTTTTATATTTTATTCTTCTGTGCAATAGTATTAACACTATTTATTATTATTATTTTGAATCCGAAGGCAGCTTAAAATTTTCTTTTCCACAGTTATTGTAGCAATACATGTTTTTTATATAGTTTTTTCTTTTACAAAAATTTCATTTTGCTTGTATAATATGAACATATATAGTCTACTTTTTTTATTTTGTATTTCTTTTTATATATATATATTTCTCCATCTCTGTTGCTATTTTCTTCCCACTGCCATCACATGCTGCTGCAATGCCCAAATTTCCCCGGCTGGGGATAAATGAAGTTTTACTTTTTATCTTATCTTTCTGCTAACTGGGTGAATTTCTTATCAGAAATGGCTTTCACAACTAAGCATGGTTCCATATTTTGCACCACTTGCACCAGCTGCTCCAGTGATAGCCACTACTAATTTTATTCATTCATTCATATGCTGCGTACTTTTCCCGCCCACTCTGGTTTCACTGTCAGTGATTTGTTCACTGTCTCGTCACTGGATGTTTAGTTTAGTTCATCATTATTGAGCCAGTTTGTATTGGCAGTTTTACTAATAAGTTCATTTGTGTTTAAGGTAAATACTCTTGCCAGATCAACAAAGTTTGGTTTTATTATGCAGACTACATATTTCCCCAAACACAGCAACATTTTTGCTACAGTGTGAAATATTAGGATTTCCTGTCATCCAGCAGCCTCCTGATCACACTGACTAAAAAACTATATCTGGAGGGACATTTTGACATTTTGAATTTTGGCCTTTTCCAGGTCCTTGTCACATTGTAGTGTAAAAACTTTTAGAATTTTTCCCTCAGCTTCGGGTTCTTCTTTGAATTTCCAGTCAGCAGTCATGCTGAAAGCTGTAAGATAATGAGATAGCATGCGGTTGGGGGGGCGCCTGAAGGTTTTAGTGACAAATGCAACAATGTCAACATGCCATTTCACTTTCTTGTCCTGTAATGCCAAATCTATTTTGCCACCAGTGGTTGCATATTGCACCCCTAAATGTGTGACTGCCATGTCTTCCTTTAATGAGGGCCCTGGCCATATTCTTCAATGATCACCTTGCAGAGATTCCAACAGCCCTAACAAGCACAGGGTACTGATGGGCGAAGTATCATTTCCTGCTGACTGGAATATAAAGCAGTGTGCACAGAGATGAGCTACGACATAAAATTACATATGTCATCTTTTCTTGCCTTTTTGCATAATCCACAAATCAACTCATTGTTAGTTTAAAGTCACATTTGACCTCACTTAAGGATACCAGGAAGAAAACATGCCGTAACATTTAGGGAGCCCTCGGGGCAAGGAATAAACAAATACACAAGAAAAGAAGAAAAATAACCCAAGAAAAAAATAACTTGGAGAAGAGCTGCAGAAGCTGAGGGAGGGATGATGTGCTGTGGTCAGGCTGCCAAGCAGGCAGTGGACTGCCAATAGTGGAGGAGTCTGGTTTCTCATATTTACGCCACTAGGCATGAGTTCAGGGATACACTCGCACTCTGAATTAAACTGGGGGGGCACATTCAGCAGATCTTCCTCAATCTTCGATCTGCAGTGTCTCAAGATGCCAACATTTGTCATGTCAGTATTAAGTCCAAAAGTCATCAGAATTTAAAAAAAAAAAAAAAAACAGAAAAAAGACATGGGATGCTATGCCCATATAAAGCGAGGCTAAAGGCAGTGATGGTGATGAGTTTCTGTCACGCTGCCACAGAAGTGAGCCACAGATCGCCAACAGTGGAGGAGGCTTGTCTGTCCTTATGCGCCATTAAAAGCATGGATATGCTAATTTTGTAAGTATAAGACTACATAATGGGCCAACAGTGGAGGAGGCTGCCTTTTTTCTGCCTCATACATCCATAGGCATGAAGGACAAGTAACTAAATGAGTCTATAAACTCCTGTTTGCTATGGTCTTACTGGCAGAAATTATATTTGACAGTCATTTGAAAAATGGCTTCACACCTTTCAGCAGTCAGAAGTTATTGGACATCCTGTCTTGCAGCACTTTTTGTTCAATCTTGAGCCAAGTAGTTGTAATACCATTTCAAAAACAAAAATGACCAAATAGTGAGTATAGGTGCAAGTTAACAGAATACCATGTGTGACCTTTCATTTTATTAGACAGGACCCAGATCCTGAGCGCTAATTAAACAACTGTATAAATTTTAAAAGGTACATGCAAAACTGGTTGACCTCACCACTGCACCTGACTTTAATGCACACTCCCATCTGAGACCAGCTGATTAACATGCATTTTTAGATTTATTAGAATGGTAGTGGTTCATAATGGCAGTTTGGTCCCACAGTGCAGAGTGCTCCAAGCATCTCCAGTGTGCTGTAACAAAGCCAAACCTACTAAATCATAAAGACTCAATGGCTGAAAACAGCTGAAGAGCATTCTCACACACCCTGTATGAGCCGCTGAAAGCTGTTGATGATAATTATGATGCTGCTGATGAGTTGTGCTGCAGTTTCCAGAGAAGATTGATCTGAAAAGTGTGCGGACAGTCTCATAATGTTCATAAAAATCAGTCTGGACATGAAGTTCATCTTGACTGAGGGAAGTCTCACGCTGCTGCAGGCTGATGTACTTAAACCGGAGCAGAGAAACCATAAACTGGTTCCACTCTCTGAAAAGGTGGCCACTGTAAACGGTGTATGAATGGATTCATCAATGGTTCATTTATCATGTTAGCATGTTTATCATTTTTAGCTGACCCCTTCCGTCTTTCCCAGGACTCTCACGTATTTTACTGTTCTCTCCTGCTGTCCTCCAGTTTAACTATTTCACAGTAAAGTCTCCTGTATTTTCAAGCCATAAAATAGGAAAAAAAGTTTGGCTATTAGGTCAATAAGAGAAATAACTGCATATTTAATGCATTTGCTACATTCCCCACCAGTACAGCAGTACAGCGTGTGTAGAACATTAGCAATATCTAGAGATGAGATGTCATTCACTCGAACGGCACCTGACAATAAAAAGAAGAAGAAGAAGAAGAAAGGGATGGAGCTCCTGCCCACAAGACTAACAGTCAATGCAGTATCTCATCAAATGGGAGGAGGCTTCCTCGTACTTAATGAAGCAAAGTCGGTCAAGTGCAGTCTGCTGCACCTCTGACCACACCCACCAGTGATGTCACAGCGTACTGACCCTCTGATGTACATGTTTCCATCACTGCAGCACAGTACAAAGTTCAACCCCAGGAGGTCAGCAAAAACAAGTGTTTCAGCTCCTGGTTGCTTTTTGAGCAAAGACGAAGAAAATCTTGTGAAACTATGTTACTTAGGGTTAGTATTTGCAAAACAATTTGAACCTGTGCCTCAGTGCAACTTTAGTTGAGTGAACTTGGTAACAATGAAATTTCTTCTTTTGCTTCTCAAAAAAATGTTCATCACACTAACAAGCTGCTTTTAGCTCACGTTTTAGCACATACTTGTTTGTGCATTGTTGTTTATGACAAGTGTCTGCAAGAGGAAGGTAATGGACAACAACAAAAGGCTTATTCAGTCAGATGCAAAAACAAGACCCTTTGGCTCAATGTGCCCCCTCGCACAATGCAGGCAAAGTGCTGAACGAGTGCATCAGAGTGGGTAAAGTCTTGATGTATTAAAGAGGGCTCAAGGAGCTCCAATCCCTTTTGTACTGGAAACCTTTGTCCTGGCTCCTTGATGGGGACCAAAGAAGGTGAATACACTGTGTCTTTGTGTGTGTGTGTGTGTGTGTGTGTGTGTGCATAGGTACATGTGAGTGCTAATGTATCTTCACAATAAGAAACTACCAGTGTTGGAGCCAGAGCCCTGTCACATACAGCTCCGTCATCAGTAACAGGAGTCCACTCAGGCATCCCTACACACACACACACACACACACACACACACACACACGCACACGCACACGCACACAAACTACCTTGTATCCCTAAATCACATTCCCATGCTGTATCCCAACCATTCACCTGAGGTGAGTCAATAGCTCAGCGAACAGTGCAGGACTGAGTTCAGTGACAGCACTTGTTCTCCCAGTGAGAGAGGAGACACAGGGACACATTCAGCAGCACACAGCTAATCACCATTAAAGGCTTACAAGAGAAAAGTAGAGGAACGGGACCAAGAGAAGGAGAGGGCGGGTGGGAAAGAAAGACAGAGGACGGAAGAAAAAAAGAGGAGGGGCCGACAATAGGAGAAAGTTACAATAGGGCATCTGTTCCAGTGTTGGACAGCAAGAAAGAGCTGAGAGTAGAGCAGCACAGAGCAGGCGGACACTGGACAAGAGGCTTCTATGAAACTCAACCTCTCCCTGCATGCAAGATGCAATAAAACAGAGTGACTTACTTTCTGTTGGGCTACTGGTGACAAATCTTCTCCGCCTGCAAAATGACAAAATCAAAATATGAAGCTGTGCAGCATATAAATTATCAAGGACTACAAATCAGACACATAGAAAGGTAAAGAAGGAACTGTATTCAGACAAACTTAGCATGACAGTGTTGTTCACGTTAGCTGTTGCCAGAAGCAGTTAGTGTTTGTCACGCTGATCGACGAAACATACGGATGTGAGAGTTGTTATTTCCACCTGTCAGTGTACAACGGCCTGTGAGGCCGTGTCCATCCTCTCCCTCGGACAGGAAGATAATATCCCCAGTCGTTAATCCCGCCTATAAAGCTCTGATCGCTTCCGTTGTCTTTGATTAGAAACAGAGCTGAATGGGCACAGCATCAGATTTGTATGACTGGCTGCAAAAAAACTGGAGAGGAGAGCGATTCAGACGCCTGGGACCAGTCGAGGACAGGCTGGAGCTGACTGGAAATCTTTGTTTAGCAAGACTGCATATTTTTAGCTTGTGGAACGAGCACAAGGATTCTCATATTATTAGCTACTGTACATTCTCTCTTTGCTCTTGTTTTGGCTTGCCCAGCTCTACCAATAATGTCATTTATTATTATATTTTTTTTAAGTTTTATTTTTTTTATTTAAATATTTATTCTTTAAAATCATCCCTAAAATCAACTTTATTTACCACACTATAAACATACTCCTGCACTGAAAATTGATGAAATTAATGGAAAGTAAAAGTCTGTCAGTATAAGCATGAAAGCGTACTTATTATTACTCATGGATTAATGTCAACGCAGGACTTTACTGTTGGAGTTGATTGAGATTGAACTTATTTTGAATTGTTGTATTGGGCTGCAATTAATGATTTCTTTATGATGTTTATTTTTATAATGAAGAAATCTGAATCTGAAGTCTTTTCTCAATCAATTGATTGTAGTACATTTACAAAAATATTGAAAATGACAATTCCTTTTAAAATAATTGAAACACCAAAGCATCATATTTTATAAGCTCTTCATATGTTTTGTATGCAGAAACCTAAAATAGTAACATAGCTAAAGTTGTGAAATAATTGAAGTGAAGTTAAAAGGTCAGTATTGCCATCCAGATTATCGTGGGGTACAAGTGGTAAGTGTCATGAAAAGACAAGTACAAGTACCTTGAATTTGTTCTTGCATTTTACAATTTTTTTTTACTAAAGTACTTGAGTAAATGTACTTTACTTTCTGAGTTACACCCCACAATTGTGTACAGTAATACTCTCGCTGCACACTCTATGCATCGTGGTTCTCTCATCTCTGTTTGGCGTGAAGCTTGGCAGACTTACGCAGCGATTAGTGCGAGAGGTGAAGAGTGAAAGTGAGGAGGGGGTCTTGTGAATTCACTCCAGCTTTCAGTCTCAGATGGTTCAGTGGTTCTTGATTCAACACCCCATCTAACACAAACACACACACACAGTGGTGCGCAGAGTGCTGACAATCCTTACTCAAGCAAAAGTACAATTACTCCCATAAAAAAAAATATCCCAGTGAAGTTGTTCTGTATGTGCAGACCAGAGATCTTCACAATCATTTTATGCAAGTCTTTCAGCTGGAGTCTAGGTCACGTCTCAAGTCTTTGGTGAAGAGTCTGAGCCAAGTGTCGAGTGTGTTTATGGAATAATAACTAACATCTGCTGTGCATCAGGTTAGAAGCAGCCACTGTACGTGTTTTTTTTTCTTGGGTTCCCTTTGCTTTGCATGTTGATTACCTCTAATTTAGCTATTGATAAGATTACTGTAGAATATCATGCTTGCTAGCTGCCTTGCCTATTGCAGTCAGGTGCTACATGTGATTTGCCTTCTCTAGGAACACAGGCAGCCAGTACAGTTATTCCTAAAGCATCTATAAACATAATCCTTACAGCATAAATAATTATTGTGGCAACAAAACAGAAGCAGCCAATTGTTGAACAAAGTGGGGCAAGTCTATCGACAGAGGGAGAACAGTGCATCGGCACAGCCCATGCAGACTGTGTTATTCACCCATATTTGCTCCCCCCCGTGATCCTCAAAATGATTGCTTCCAGTGAAAGCCAAGATCAGTTTCACTGTAACATCCTCGTGAAATAATTCACCATCAGGCAGGAATACAAAACAAATGGCAACCAATGCAAATTAGAGAAAAGAAGTGGTTAATTTCCATCAAAGAAAGCCATGCTCCACACAACAAGAGGATTCTGTTAATACATCCCAATCAATCCAGAATTCACCTGACTTAGATATGCATACAATATGTAGCCTGCATTTGTTCTGCATTGACTAAACATGCTTGTAATACACCATTAAAAAGCCAAAGTATTTCTGCCAGCTTGTGGAAAGGCGATAGAGGCTTCTTTGCTGCACAGCCACAGTGTGCAGTTACTCGATCAGACTTAGAGTTAGAAGAAGCACCAAACAACAAACTGAAAAGGTATGTGGCTGATTTTCTCCTTTTTTTCTTTTACCCAGCTCATTAATATCTGGCACAAGTGCACATCTCTTTGCGCCACAAGGGAGACCGATCAAAGCTCTGCGGAGTAACGCAGCTTGGATCATAGCTCATTTTGGTTCATGTAAGAAATGCAGAGTAGATACCAGACTAGTTGTAGCAAATATATACATGGCTGGCCAAAGAAACACCTCAGCACAGAGAACATTTGTTTTTACTCGCTTGCATGACTTGTTACTACTCACCCCTGCACACACATTTTTCCTAACAAATGCAGCAGTCATGTCCTCACTCCTCAGCCATAATAGGTAGAGCTTCTTTTGTGTGTTGTAGACTGGTTGTACTCTCAGGCTGGAGTTTACACATCTGGCACAAACACAACAGTTCACACTGAACAAACTGAAAGTGAAGCAACCAGCTAACTACTGACATGAGCCAATACCAGTGGCTCTGTGGCAGCGTCAGATGTGAGCATGTGTGTGTTTGGCTCATTTAAAGGATAACTTAACACTAGCAAAGTACATGTACAGTCACTTTATCACACTATTGATCTTTGCTTTCATTTTATAGTGTTTATGTCAGGAAGGTGGGGACTTAAGGGAGACTATGAGGGGAACTAGGGGTGAATTTAAGGGTTGAACCCAGGTGCAGACACAACGGGAAGCATGGATTAACAACATGCAACACAACGAGACAAGACTAGGACAACACAAGGAACTCACTAACACACAGGGCAAGACTATGGATAATACAATAAAAGGAAAACTCAATCAGGACATGAACACAGACAAACCAAGGGACAGGCTAGATTGTAATTAATAAATTTATTGAGACAACGAAAACCTACAACTAAGGAAACTAATTAACACACTCAAACACAACGGGGCATGGATGGAACAGGGACAGCACAAGAACTAACTAACTAACTTAGAACAAGACTACTAAAGACACAAAGACTAGCAACAGGAGGTAACATAGAACATGACATAACTAAAACACTATGGCTACAAAACTAGAAAACCAAAAATGCTCCTTAAGGAGGAAAACCCAAAAGGCTATGAAACGGACTGACCAACTGAAGAACTTGGTAAGAGAAACTAACAACTCAAAATGCACTCCTAGCAAATTGAGGAACAAGAATCTGAATAACAAAAGTAAATAAACAGAAAATCGCTCTAAAACGAGGAGAATAAATCGGCTAAACTATAACTTAAGACAAGAACACAGAAACTAGATTATAATGTAACAAACAAATAACACTATGAAAAGAACATGGCAGGGAACGAAAACTAATGAGGGAAACGCAGACAACAATAAGGACGGGGACTCTACATAAGACAAGACATGAACAAAGACAAGAACAAGCCGATAAACAAACCAGAACTGTGGCAAGTAAAGACAAAGTCGAAACAAGGAACAACTCAAACCTGAACAGAAACACGGACAGGAACAAAGGAAACGCAACATGAAACACTTACATGAAACAAGACAACACTCTTGGAACTGAGGAACTAGGGTAGCACTATGACCATGGTGAAGATAGTTGGCAGCAAGGTTACACAGACAATGACCCGACAAGGACAAAGGGAAGACACGGACTTAAATACACTAGGGGCAAACACTAATGACGCACAGGTGGGAACGATCAGACAATCACACGGGAGGGAAAACACAGGAAGTAAAGCAACAAATGACACATAACATGAACCTTCAAAATAAAACAGGAAGTAACCAAAACCAGGCAAAGACAAGACACAATGGGGAACTTAACAAAATACGAACAAGACAGGGCAAAGGTACAGACTAAGACAATACAGAACTCTAACATAAAACATGGCATGACTATGAGGACATTAGGAATACACAGTAGAACAGAGAAACGAACCTGAACAAAGAAGACACTACAATGAACACTTACAAGGAACAAGGCAAAAGATCAACAAGAGAAAAACTAAACTAAACCGCCGTGCATGGCACGGGTCATGACAGTTTATTGTAAAAAGAAGTTTTTATATACCAGAGAAAGTCCAGTAATTCTGTTGTATTGTAAATGAAACTTGCACCAAGGTCAAAAATTAATTTACAGTTCATAGGTGGCACTAAGATTAAGCTGCTGCTTCTAAAACAGAAGGTATTTATGTTTATCCCTCTCCTCCTCTCTCTCTCTATCATTCCATCCCTATATGTCTGAGTTGAGCTCTGTGAAATGGATCTTACAATATCACAACAGAGCAGAAAATTATAACAGTCGACACTTGATTGGTCACTAAAGATAAAACACTTTGACTGGTGCTAAATTAGGAGCGTTATCAGAGAGCACAGAAAGAAATGTCAATGCTGAAACACTGTTGATTTAATTCTCGTAGCTCAGCCTCAGTGGGAGGCGGCTGTGCTTTGAAATTCAATATTCAAAAGCTGTCCCAGAATAACAGCAGCCATTGTGTTGAATTTAAACAGAAAATATCAGTCGTATGATGTGGAAAGATCATATTGCCTCTTGAGCAGCCTGCCATTAATTTGACTTGACTGCGACCATGATCCCCGAGCACAGCATTTAATGCGAAATGACAAAATATTACAATCAGCTCTCTCAAATGTCGGCAATCTTCCCCAGTGCAGCTCACAAGCCTCGGTATGCCTGCAGCTGTTGGACTAACTCAGATATGGATTAGATGGCAAAAATGCACACATGAGAGACTAAGTAACAGCTTAGCAAATGATTTGACACGGAATAGATGGTGATACAACAGCCTGCAGCAATGCTGAAACCCAATCGCGTCATGCCCATTCAAGCCTGGGGTCATGTGGCCCACCAGATCTATAATATCTGGAATTTTTATAGTTTTAGTTTATTTTATTTTCTATAGCATTTTATTACATTTGTTTTTTTTGGCAGTTACAGTTATTTTATATTGTGAGTCAAACATATTCTTCCAATATGTCACAGATAGTAATTCTAGAAGTCATACACCCCCTGTGTCCCTGTTTGTTTCTTCCAAAAGTTGCAGGATGAAAAGAGGGAGGGTCTGCAGCAGCATGCACACAGCACTCACTCTGCTGTGCAACAGTGCAGGAGGAGATGTAGGCTACAGTTTAACAGTGTGGTGCTGAAGTGGTTAGAGGAGCATCAATCCCTTTTTAAAACATGTCGAAATGAGTTATATATACTTAATTGTATTTCAGAAATATCGGCATAGTTCGCTTTGTAACATAGCTGGCTGGTACGGAGGAATAAAAGACTCCATGTCTCTCATCTCAAGTGGTATTGATATGCTTAATAGCAATTAGCACGCTTGTTGTATTCCTTGCCCTGGAACACTTGCACTCTTACATAGTTGGACTTGGTATGAATTTACATTTCTCCTGCACTAGTTACGTGAATACACAGAAGGTTAGTTTGGCTATAAATTGTGAGATGATGAATTATCCAACATTAACAGAATTTCCAGGGATACTGGACTGAGACATTACCGCACGGTAAAAGCAGGAGAAAGCCCCTAGTGCTTCACCACAGATGAATATATGTTTAACTGAGTGAGGTCAGGACATGATGAAAAGCCACTACTGTTTTTTTCAGCAGGGCACTGGCAGCAGAACGTCAGTGGCACAAGCACATTTATCTTTTTTTGTCATGACCTTCTCAATGAGAGCAAGAATTACCACAACAGAACAGAAAAGAAGCTACATTTGTGCAGAGATGCTACCTCATGAAGTGTTGTTATCTGAAGCAGAGGTGTGCATTCGGATTCATGATATTCTGAAAACAACCCTCTCTGACACCCAAGACTCAGCAAGTTAGCATGACACCAAAGGCAAATCTCCATAAAGAGTGTTACATCCTCATCACAGTTAAATACTGAACCATGCACAAATCTGGAGAGTTAAAGAGGGTACAATACAATGAGTCAACACTAACAAGTGGCAGGATGAAGAGGGAGCCGACAGCTTAAACTCCATATTCAAAGTGCCAGTGGCAAAAGGCAAGACGAAAGCGAGTATGGTTTTGTTAAAAATGGAAGGCCCTTCGCTGAAATTGAAAACCTCACTCAATAAGAAAACTTTGTTGCATGAAATGATAACTACATCTGTGTTGTCAGGCTTGAACTCCCTCCCCCACCTAACAGGCTCACATTTGCTGTTCACAGCTCAATCTTCAATTCAGACCACTGGCCTTTTCCAGGTGAGTCTGCTCCAGCTAATCTGCTCCTGGAAGGGGATGTCTAACTTTAGTGCATGGAGCGGGCGTTTGCATTCAAAGACATCAGGGTCACTTGACAAAATTTGTTGAAGAAGAAAAAGGTGGAGAGAAAAAAAAGGAAGAGCAATGAAGAGAAGAGAGAATTAGGAGATGAAGTGAAGGTGTTTGTCTACCTGAAACCATCGAGGACAATCCTTAGAGATCAGTGTGATGGACGCACACTCTGAAATAACAACAAATACATCTGAACACTGAACACCAAGTGATGAATATGTCAGCTCTGACATCTGTTGAAACCCACTGGGTCAGAACAAGACCTTCTGGGATCCTGATGATGATTCAGTGAGGTCAAAGCATTGATGTTGCTAATAAATCCGCTGGCTACCATATGAGTCATTCCACTGTACAGATGAGTCAGAATGAGTCAGTGTCAGAAGGGTAGGAAGTTAAAGGTGTGAGACTGGCTCATCAGGCTTTCCATGGTTTCTTTGTCACTGCCTGTGTATGAAAGGTAGAATCTACCTGACTGATGTTGTTGTGTGTCACACAAAAACCCTCCAAACTGCTGCAGATGAGAAACTTTCCCTAAACTTGTCTTATCAAGCAACACGAAGAAGACCACACGTCAGGATAGAAATGAGTCAATCAAGATATTTAAGAAGTCTGACTGTTGTTGATTAAAACTGTTTAGGGGTTGTAAATGATCATTTTGGTGGCGGTTTGTTGGTTTAAGACACACACTGCATAACCCCTTCATTCTCAGTCTGAGCCTGTGTTGTGTAACACCTGCCTACCTCTCAGTGAAGTACATACTACTGCATAAAAGATGAAAAAACATTATCTAATGCTATATTAGTCAGTGTTATTGGTCATGCAGACAGAAGAGGAACTCCACACATTAACAAACAATTGTCCATTCATGCATGAAAGGCCAATATTTGCTCTCCTTTTGACTGCTTTGGTCTCCACCGGCTCCTGAGAGAGAAATGTCTGGATATTAAGCTGCTAAATGTTCTGCTGTGTTCATCACCTTTGTCCGTCTCCCTTTTGGCGTTGGGTAGGTGGAGTGCTGTGGGTTGATCTGAGCTTGTTTGCCAGAAAAAGCTGCCGGCTGGTGCTGCAAACAAGACCCATAGAGTAAATATGACATAAAGCCAAAACAATGAGCAAAGAGGCTAAATGAAGCTCTGTAGAGCAGCAGATTTGGCTGATAATGCTCTTCAGTTCTACACATTGTTTGTTATTATTTGTTTCATTGTCACTATAACTATTGTTGATTACTGAAGCTTTATTTACACCAGCATTAATTCGTTGTTTTTGCCTTTTTACCACCCAGCAGTACGAAGCAATGTTAGCATTAGGTGTCATGTGTCTGACCAGCTAGTAAATGTAAGTCCAGTGGTTACTCTTTGGACTTCACCAACTTTGTGTCATCATGAACGTTCCACTATTTTCAATAGCTTGTCGCTCATTCTGTCTGTCTGCTGTTTAGTGTTGCAAACATGCATAAAATCGTCTCGTTAAACCGTGAGAATGATGGTAATGTGCGCTGGCTGTCAGACAGGTCTCGGTCAGAGGCGTCAGTGGCCTGTCATCTGTGAAACATGGCACAGTGTGCAGCCTCTCAGCACTCTGGCTGATATTACTGAGCTGTTGCATGTCCAATTAACACGATGATATCTTATGGCTGACATGGTCTGCAAGAACAACTTAACTAGGGAAAAAACAACAGCTGACTCACATGCAATTAAACATATGAATATGGATGCACAGCAGAACTTGACTGTCTCATTGTTTGTCTCAGATCTGTATGTACTGAAATCACGACTATCCTATGAAGCTCTGTTAAGTCCCTGGCATGATGCAGTTGAATGACCAAATCTGTGTTCTGTTACTTCAGACATATTTTCATTATGTGGGTGAAAAACTGAATGAAGCAGCTTCTCTGTTATACAAGAATATATATATATATATAGAAAAAACAGAAATATGTGAGATTGTGAGAGACAACAGAGAGTTCCCCTCTGACTTCCTTGGATTAAATGAATTGGGTGCTGATCAAACTTTGCAGGCCATAATGGATGGATTCACAAAGCTCATCACTGATGCAGGCTTGGACTGGACAACAACATGCAGCGAGTGCACAGACGGGGCTGCTGTATGTACAACTGTGCAAAATCAGCTAATTGTAGCGCTCCAACAACAACATCTACTGTCACTCATGCATACTTAGCACTTTCTCCTCATATCAAGAAGGGTTTTCCTTCTATGTGTGGAACACGTCTTATGTCTAAAGTCAAATTTGGATTCTGAGGCTGGAATCACTGACCTCCAATCAAACTGTGGATTTGTGTGTTTTGATTGACAGTAGGGCTGCAACGATTAGTCGACGATAAGAATTATTCAACGTGAAAATTTAAGCATCGACTACTCATGTCATTGTTGTAAATTGCTGTATGATAAAAACACACAGTCCGCTTCGTACTCATTTGTAACTGCAGTGCACTACAGGAAGTGCTGGGGGCAGTATCACTCGCTGTTTACATCGTGCAAGGAAACAGAGAAGAAGAATGAATTAATTAATTAATTATGGCGAAACAAACAGAAGGAGAGGCTCGAAATCTCCGACTTCCAAAGTTTGAACATGTCACAGAAAATAACCAGCGAAACCCGTGAAATGTATGTATAATTATACATAATAATTCTGTGGAGCTCAACTATCATTTCATGGCAGCACAACGGTGATGCACGAACGCCTTAAACGCCGACACCCCGGAGCCACTGGATCAGAGTTCACAAATAACGCTGATGCCAAGTAGATGTTTTTTTATATTAAATTACATTATCACGACCTGGCTCGTAGGCCATGACAAAAAAATGGTGAGACAGGTTTGTAGTAGAGGTTAGCAAATTTATTTAAATCATAAAGCAACTAGACAATGCTAACTGGTTAATTAACTGTCCGCCTATGATGCACGTACATAATAGGTTTGTGTTGTACGTCTATCAGTCGGAAATCATGGAAGAAGCTTGCTGAGGGAACGCTAGTTCACTTACGTTAATGCGTATTTTACGGCAGAAATCAGTGAATCACAGGCGAAGCTGCTTTGACACTGAATGTCGATACTAGCGTTTATACTGAATTGTAAACATCTTTCACTTATCAACTGTGTGATTTGGAGCATATTAATTCCATATTCAAGCTGTAAAAAATCAGTGATAATTTGTTTCAGGTATTTTAACTGCCAACTGTCAAAATGGATGTTTTGTTTTATTTATTTTTTTACTTTTATGGACTTAATTGCTTTAAGTAAAAGCAACTCCTTAGTTGGTTTAAACATTATTGTCTCTTCAACCTGCAAGGCTGGTTAACTGCAGCTTTTTTGAGTTAGTTGTTTACAAAGATTTTTTGTTTACTACCACTTGCACTTTAAGTTTGTATTATTTAATTTATTTATTTTTTGTTGTGGTCACAGTGATATTATATGTTCAAAAATATATCAGCTGTTACAGATACATGTTTTATGTGTCATTATTTTAATGTATATATATGTTTAAAAACGTATCCTGTTAGAGTATAACAGGGTAACTTTCACAGGTGTGAAGGTTTATTAAGCAAGTTAGGTTAAACAGAAGCCCAAAATAGGTGCTTATAAATAAAGAAGATTATCGTGACCAATCGAAAAAATAATCAATAGATTAGTTGACAACAAAAATAATCATTAGTGGCAGCCCTAATTGACAGTGCACGCAGTTGCAACCATTTGCTGTACATTCCATCTCAACGCATCGTCCCACTGCACCTGATCTCAAAAGAAGTTTCTTCAAAGAACAGTGCCACACTCAATGCTTGGTAAGAAGCACACTCCATAATTAAACAACATGCTCACTGCTGTACAGGACACGGGTGTGCACATCACTCCAATTTGAATTCACAGTTTCTTGTTTGCAAAAGGTCGGCATCAGTGGTGATAAAAACACCTGAAATGAATGTGGGTAAATAAGGTAAAAAATGGGACTAACAGAGCAAATTTCTGTGCTAGTCTAGCCAATAGCTCTTAAGCATTAATAAGAAAAAATCTCCACAATAACTTGGCACTGAACCCAGACAAATGGAGAAATACCACTGCAGACGGAAGCAGAATTCTTACTGTAAATGAGGGCTAAAGAGTTCGAGCATTGCCATGATTTACCACTGGTTTCATCTCCCGGTTAATGCTAATCTGTCTCTCTCCTCATTCTTTCTCCATTCTTTTGGTTCATCCTGCTTGCGAGGTATCTTATTGTATCTGAGGCTGTATAGATTATTATTTTTCCATGATCCAATTTTATGACCAACAATAAGAGACATTGAACGTGACACTGAGCAGCATAAAAAAAATTGCATCAAATTGGATATGCGTCTGCACAACGGTGCTGTTGACAGTGCTGTCACATTTATCCTCCAACGCTTCGTTATAAACAGCCCACACTCATCTCTCTAAATGACAAAATGGATCTAACATCGAAGTGACAACTAGATGACATGTGACACAAAGGATATTTCTATGGAAATGAGATTTTTGTTATGTAAAAACAAGGTATTCTTAGTGGAACAAATGTGTGAATGTGCTGCAATCAGCCTGTTGGGCACCAGTGTCCACCTGCTGAGTCTCCTGTGTTAAAAAGCTGCAGCCACATCATTAATAGTGCAGGACCTGGTCAGACGGTAACATTGATCTGGCTGTGTGTGCATGTGTCTCAGCCTGTGTGTAATCAAGGAAGCGTGTAGGTACAGCACGTGTGTGGGCTAGTCTGTGGTTCTCTACGCGTTTGAGTGTGTGTGTGTGTGTGTGTTTGTGTATGTGAGCACGCTAGAGGGGTCGTCTGGATGTCAGCTGGGACAAGTAAGTGGCTACTGTTGCTTCCAGTGGCACCGCTGTGGTCTCCACGGTAACAACTTTTTAAAGGCTGCTTTGCTACTTTAAGGACACACTGACGCAGTTTGGCATTATGGGATGTTTAGCCACACACACATAGGTACAGCCACATCAGATCAGACACATTCCTGAACAATTCCTGCATCAATCACACAACAGAAAGAAGTTTATCCTTAACTTTTACTCCAGCTCTCTCTCTCTCTTTCTATCACACACAAACACATAAACTCACTGTATGTGCATTAAGTTTCTTGATTTTATATTGGCAGACCACCTTGTTTGGCTACCTGTTACTCTATTCCCAGGTACATAATTTGATTGGTCTTATTGGTGCTGCATAACCAGGAAGCTGCTGGTTTCACTGGAATCACTCCAGCAGTAGTTCTGGTGAAGGCTGGGTTACCAACGAGACAAAGTGGTATAAACAGACCACTTCAGAATCTCCATTCTCATGGGCTTCCTCTGTGGCAATCAGGATGTGGTCATTTCATTAATTGCTAATTTTCTTGGTAGCCACTTCAAGACTGAAGAGATGTGTGGCTCTTGTACATGGGGCCCTGTGTTTAACTGTAGTTTGAAGGCCTTGAATATTTCAGTATATCATGTTTGCTACCATTAAACAAAGAGGTATTGGGGATGGTTATTTTTGCATGTTTTAATCATTGCACTCAGATGGTTGTTGTGTTGCTTGACTGAGAACTGTACTGTACTGTTCTGTACTGTAACAGAAGGACAGAAATTGCAGCAGATATCATTAATCAACAAAAGAAAAGAACTTTAGATTTGTGGCAGAATGAGTCAGAAGCTACCACACATGACATCACACAGCATAATGAACAATAAGGTCCCGGGAAAGTATTGAAACAAAGTGGGAAATATCCAGCAGTCCCAGAGCATAACAAAGACTGACACACACTCACACACACCTCAGTACCCAAATTCTCTCGACTGTGCTGGAAACACAGGTACGTTGTGATATCTTCAAAAGAAAATGGACTCAAACAACGCCCGTCGTACTGTATGTGTCCACAGGGTATTGTCTGCTGCACCAAATGACAAATATTAATTTTCATCAAACAATTCGCCCTCTATCTCTCACTCTCTCCCTCTCTGTCTCTCTGTTTCTCTTGGCCTTTCCTCGGCTGTGGCCCCCTGGGACACAATGGGCTGCTATTTGAAGCCCAGGACCTAGATTCACCGCTACCATGGGCCCTGTCTTAGATGCACAATTTGAAACAGAAAAAGGATGAGATGGCGGGAGAATGAGACAGAGACAGAGAGTTTTGTGACTCAATGCAAACTGTGAAAAGAACCGTTTGAGGAAATGTTCCCCTGCAAAGGTCAGCGTCAAATGAAGTGAAATCAGGCCAGTCAAATCAGACAGGAACGCCTCTGTTTTTCATTTAAAAACAGAAAAGCAGTGAAGGTTAGCCATGTGATGAGTTATTGACTTGTGCTGGGTCTCTGTGTGCCCTCTTTCCCAACACATGCTGGGATACAACTCCTGTCCCCTGTCACCCTGGAAGGGAGTGAGAGAATAGATGGAAAGATGGATGGCTGGATGACAGAATATAAAATCTGTAAAAAAAATGCTGACTGGCTTCATCTAATTCTATCAGACCCAGAAACGGTGCCTTCAAAGAGAGGTCTGTAATGTATCAGTATGTAAATGTTCATCATTTTAAACATGACAGAACCGTTATAGACTGTGCTGCAAAGCTTATGTGATGTACTGCACTGCTGGAGGACTGTGGCAATTCAGGATATCATGGAAAAAGATGTCTTCTGTTGTCTCACATGTTACATCTGAGATGAAAATTTACGTGTGGAAGCCTTGACTGATGATCATTACAGTCCAATCCTTCTGTGATATCTGACAGCACCCAAGCTAACCCAAACACTACTCTCTCAACTCCTCTGTTCTCACGTGCTGTTCATAAAGCGTTTTGACATTCCAAAATATATCAAAAAATATATATATCAAAAAAGACACAAGTAAATGCATCTATGAAACATTCAAGACGGACTGAAATCCAGAGTCTGACACACTCGAGCCAGATGCACCTGTCTCTCAGACACATAACTAATGTTTTCTTACTTGCTTCCATCAGTAAGCAGTGTGTGGAAACATTCTCCCTAAGGTCTGTCTATCTGCACCCTGTGATAATGGCAGCTGACATCGCACTGAAATTAGCTGTCATTCTCTGTCAACGAGGAACCAGCTCCACCAACTGCTACATATACAATCAAATACAAGGCACGCTGAGCTGCTGTACTGTTTTATCTGATCCCTGATCAGTTCAAACATTAAATGGTTGGTGTGGATAAGAGCACTGATCTGTATAGGTGAGGGAGCGGCACGAGTAGGAGACTGTGAAGATGACAAAACTCACTTATAGTTCATCAATGTGTGCGTTTGTGTTAGGTTGGATAGCTGGTAGCTAACACTTGATCGTAACGCACTATTTAATAAACACTGCGAGGCTTCAACTCGTTCAAAACTCTGCAGCTCGGCTGTTAACCAGAACCAAGAGGAGAGCGCACATTCGTCCAGGTTTAGCTGCTCTGCACTGGCTTCCTGTAACAGTCAGGATAGATTTTAAGGTCCTCCTCCTTGCATACAAAGCCACATCGCTAACTCCCTCGTTTATTATTTGTTTGATCAGCTGCTGCTGGTCTACTGTAGGTTTCCAGCAACGGCTCAAAGAAAATCGGGGATGCGGCCGATGTTCCCAAATCTCTGGAACAAACTGCCTAAAGACATCAGGGAAGCAGCTTTTAACTTATCTCTTGACTTTAGCCTTTAATTAGCTGAAACAGGTCGGAAACTTTTGCAGTTGGCTTTACACTTCTTTGAAAATGCAGCAGGCTATATTTACTTGATTTTATGCATTCTATGTAATCTGCTTTTACCTGTATTTTATTAGTTTCTGCTGTGATTTGATGCTTTATCCTTATCTTATTTCCTCCTCCTTATTATAATTATGCAGCAGGTTTTATTATCAGTCTTATTTTACATTCATTTTTTATCTGCTTTTATGCCATATAGAAAGACAAGGATGATGTGGATGAAACCCAGGAGTTGATTTGTAGGATGACCAGACCAATAATTTCCTTCTTCTAATAAATCTACTGTCTACTGAATGCTGGCAAAAATCGTTACCTTTTTGCATCCACAGCTGTCAGACCAAAGAAAATTAAAAAAAAGAAAGTCAAGAACAAAAATGATTGCTGAAATATCTACATCCAGAACATCATAAAAAGCCTTAAGTAACACTGGCTAATACTATAAATCCATTTGTCATCTTGTCTTTTCCAATTTATTTTCTCATTCTTCTTCAGTCATGACAAAACAATCTTAAATTTGTCCTCAGTCATGACCTAACAGTGGATTTGCATGAGTAAGAACACAAATTCTGTGCTCCCTTCAATCTCTATGATTGCTGAGCGCCGTAATTGTGCTGCTCCAATGCAGTCCAAGAGCTTTCTAAATGGATGAAGTGATGGAAAACAGGTCTATTTCCATCCTGCTACATTAAAAATTTGCCACATGGAGAAGTGTCATTATTTAAAAAAAAAAAAAAAAAATGGCACACACACTCATGACAGAGCAAGAGAGGAACATGAGACAGAGGTAGATGACTGCAGAGATGGATAGGTGTGAAAGAGAAAGAGAGCAGAGCGAGAGATGAGAGATGAGTATATGAGTTGCAGAGGAGCAGGGAGGCCGGGGACAATGGAGGAGGCATAAATATGCATCGCCATGGGCTATCTTTGTAGAGGAGCTTTGACGTTTGCTGCAAGCTAGAGCTAAGGCGCTTCTGTCATTCCCCTTCCTTTTCCTTCAGCTTCCTCTCCCTTCTCTTCCTCTTGAACCTTTTCCTGTTTCCACACACACACACACACACACACACACACACACACACACACACACACACACACACACAACCATGCACACAGGCACATGTACCAGACAGCCAATGCTGTCTGGTACATCAAAACCAATATCAGCTCTCTCCAAATTAATTACCAGCTCTCGCCCTGGCCTGCCTCTGTAATAAGTCTCTCAGGGAGTGAGGGAGAAGTGATGGGCTACACTGTGTCCTCTCCCTCCCTCCACAAGGGCTGACAGATATTTTCTCCCCAGGCATGGTCCTAATACCTGCCCCCACCACCACCACTACCCTGTCGCCCTTACGCTGCACGGGGAGAGAGGATCAACCTGTGAAACAATCACTCCCTGAATTGGCTTTGTGTCAAGGAGAATTAAGTCATGTTCCATAATGGGGTGTGTACCACAGAATTGCCCTCATGTGTGATGCGTTGGCACAATGTAGATGTAAAACGACTTGTTGAATATCAGCGCGTGCGAATCAAATGCTCAGTCACAGAGAGGCGGGATGTTAATATGATGAAACGGCTCAGATGGCACAGGGTGCAGCCGTGGCGAGACTTTGATCAGTTATCCTCCTGGCTACCTTCCCAACACGACTGTCGATCTGAACAACACACCATTACATAAATTGCGGCGGAGCTGGGTAAACCGAGACTGGTAAGAAATGGATCTGAAATGTTGTGAGGTTGGACTCTCTCCAGAGCCATGCATAAATCTGCCAGCAATTTTCCAAAACTGAGGCATCCTGAGCCTCTCTCTGCCAGCTGCTGAGGTATGAAGTCTCTGGTCTGTAAGCTGCTTCTGACGTATAAAAACCTGTGTTTCCCCTACATTCATTCTGCAACAGTGGTTGTGATGAAGAGACGCTGCAGCCTGTTAGCTTGAGCTCAATTATGAGAAATAAAGTCTGGAAGCGGGTTGAAAAATCTAAAATCTAATGTTGGTGAACTGCCACTGAATAAATAAAAAGCTAATCAAAGCTGCTGAGATCTCTAAAATGCCTCTAAAGTATACAAACTGCAAGATGAAATAAATGAATACATTCTGGGGTGTAAAACCGAGGTCTGTAAGTTGAGAAAAGTAAGAGAAATGTAAGTTGCGTCTGAGGCACAGTGAGGTCAATAAACAAAAGTCTCTCTGATTAATAAGTGTACAAAGTGCAGTCTTCTTAAACAGCAGTCTCAGGCCTGCATGCTGGTTGTGGGTCTCAGCTATGAAGCCAAAGTCTGGAAACCTCTGAAAAATAAAATCTGATCATTCAGCTGTTTTAGGTAGAAAAGCTTTAGGTCTTGGTCTAAGACATTAAAACTGAGTTCTACATGCATATAACCAACTGCCAACTGCCCTCTGGTAGGTCAGACTAAAGTACAAAACCTAATGTTTCTAAGATGTTTCTGAGTTGTAAAATTCAAAATCTCACACCAAGACCTCTCTTGATCCAAGTCCAAGACAGGCCATGGCGTAAGAACTGAGGTCTCTAAGCTGCTTAAGAGGTACAAAAACAAATATGTAAACTGCATTCAGGCACTGAGTGCATCTGCACTGGTATTTTTGCAATGCCGGGCCGACAGACAATCACTGCGGTTGTGCACATAAAACAGAGGAAAATAGACTTGAAGCATCATACACACTTCGGGTCAGATTTCTGCATGTGGAGCCTGAGTAAAACACGAGTCGTTACACAGACCGCTGGATCGATTTAAACAGAAGTGCATCTGTTCCGTCAGATGGACAACTGAAGCACTGAGGGCTCGAAGCAGTTTCTGCAGTCAAAAAATAGAGGTTTGTAATTTGGTTCCGAGGTCAAAAAACAGCAAGCAGTTGTAGGGCGCAAAACATGGGTCCATTAGCTGTACGTGGGTTATAAAAACTTGAAGCCACTTTATATAACCATAGGGCTGTAATTTGCTTTTGAGGTATGACTTGTGTTGGATTTCAACCAAATACACCCCCACAGACTGAGTACCAGGTGTGTGGCCTCAGTCCATTTACCTTAACTGATTTGCAACAGCAATTTTTAAGGTGAGTGAAGTCACAGTGGCTTGTCAGCAAATGCTTTAGTGAGATGCATTTAGAATGAGTTGCAGGGAGAGGTAAAAGCAAATGACCACACACCATAAAAACACACACTCACTCACACACACACATACAGAGGGAGGGAGACACCATTCTCAGGCGTTCGCCCCATTCCATTTACAATAACATTCCAGAAAATAAAACACTAAATATTATTTTAATAAACAATAAAATTGGCTCCTTGCTTCCCACTTAAGCTGTTAACCGAGTGACTCCAGTGGCAGTACGGGGGGAGCAGTTCCTCACTCTAATCCGCATGTAGCTGCGGCAAGGATTTCCAATACTCCATAAATTCAGGGCTTATCTCCAGACAGTGACTAGTAAATGGTAAGCAACGCTATCAATCATGGAGCTTCCTGCTGTGTGATTCATAGTAATGTGTTTCCATTTAAAACTCCCCTGGGGTGGAGGAGAGAGGAGAAGAGGAGAGAACAGCAAGTCTCTAGGCATCAAATTCCCCACAACAATCAATACATGGGGCTCAAACAGCCCATGCCTCAGCCTGCCCAGAGAAAATAAATGTATTAAGGTAAGGGAAAATGCATTAAAGGGAAATGTGTTCAGGTGAAAGGAGAATAATCAGGAATGAGGCATCAAAGCAAAGGCTGGGAGCATTTGGAGGTGCTGAAAGGCCTGAGTGGAGCAGCTTTTTGTAAGCAGCACAGCTAATGCTACATTAGTCTATCGTGGTCAAAGAGAGATGGATGCAAAGATAACAGTGATAGTGAATAAATGTGGACAACCTGTGAAACAGTCTGGCTGTCTGAATTATGTACTTACAAATGATCACCCTCATCTGCATCACTAACAGCTGTCTGTGTTTGGTAAATTTCTCATCAGTGCTCTGATTCAAAGGTCTTGTTTTGTCCAAAATGTTCCATGTTGAATTCTATATGTGACAGAAATGCAGTAAATCCTAACATTTAAGATGTCACAGCCGGCAAATATTTGGCATTTGTGGACTATGATTATCTGCCAACTAACAACTTGTTTGAGCTATATTCAAATATCCTGTTCTCTTGATACACCAATGTTACATTTCACGAACGATAATGCAACTCATGTCAGGAGAAGTTCTAAATAATATTTATAATAACTAGTCAGCAGCAATGTTCTATTAATTGTGTAGGTCTGCTTGGGCAATGAAAACAAAAGGGACTAAATGTACTGAAAACTTGATAAAGTGAAAAAGCACCATATTTACATGGAGCTGCTTCCCATTGAGGTTTATAACCTATTTGCATATATGAATTTATTGCATATATATTTATTGCTTATCAAGCTGTTGGGTAGATAAACCAAACTACTGTACATAGATATGTGTACATACTGTACACATAGAGATGTTCATCTGAAGCTCCCAGGAGATGAAGTTCACAAAGATCATGAATGTCTGCAGAAAAAATGACATTGTAATGATCCAAGAGTTAATGAGACATTGCAATCAAAACCACAAATGTCAACCTGCTGGGGGTGCAGAGGCACAATTAATTAGGATTCACCCTCTGGGCACGAAGGATGCCTGCACCACATTTCATGGCAGCCCATCCAGTAGTGTCAAAATAAAATGGCAGGAATCTTCATACGTGGGTACGTCAGGTGTGAAGAAGTTTGGATGTGCAATTCTCAAGAAATATTACAAGAGAAACACTGGCCGGCCTGCGTGACTTTCAACAACAGTTGGCAACTACCTTGTAGCCAGAGCAACCAACATGGCAGGCTAACCTACACATGTACCGACTTCACCATTCCTAGAGCCTCACCGTTAGCATGGCTTTGAAAAAGATGGGTAGGTGGATGGGTAAGCTGCCAGAACATAACATTGAAAAGAATTCAGTGGTGTGGTACAATAAAGACTTGCTACAGTCTGAGTGATGCATGTGTGTATGATGAGAAAAGAAGGATAGAATTAAAAGAAAACATCAACTCAAATCAGTATTTTGTAGCTGTATAGGTGTTGAGGATGTAGATTCATTGTACGTCAGGCTACTTTTGCAAAACAAAAACACACAGAAAAGCTCTGAACACCGACTTGAAATTGAAATATGACTGTCACAACTATTCGAATAGTCCAAAACGTGGGGCCAACCTCAAATACACGAAGTACAAGTGACACGTCAGGGTTTTTTGAGGGAAATGCGACAACACTAATTTCTTCCTGCTGCACAGCAGTCAGAGCTGTCAAAGCTGACAGTGCTGGGCTACAGCACCATAACCTCCATCTACACAAGCATCCTCACCGCCTCTGTGAGAGGCATCAAGGAAACACACATTATCAATCAGAGCACCACTCTGTGAGGCGTATGAAGAGTACATCAATCAGAGGCTGCAGTGTTTAAATTGCCCCAACGGAGCATGGATGAGAGACAAACTGATGAGTATGAACGCTCCTGGTAACCACACATTCAAAACAACAAATTGATGTGTGTATAATCTCCACGTGCTAGCTTGCCCGTGACTGCCTGCCAATTTCCCAGTGTCTTGTAGATGGCCCTGCTAGTGAAGAAATAGGCACAGTAAGACATGTGACTCGGCCCCTCCCTTAAAGTCTACCTACGGCTTCAGGCTTACTGGCCTAGGCCGTGTACTGCTACGGTGTACTTTTGTCAAAAAGACTTTAAAATATCGGTTGCTAATGTAGTGCCTAAACACTTAACTGTGAAGGCTCACGGGCTGCCACACACGGGATGAATTCCCTCCCTGATCCTGCTATATGCACTTCATTAATCCTGTTCACTAACATGCAAACACACATGCCAGATCTCGCGTACATACTATTATATGGCCGCAGGGTATGCCGGCATAATTTTACACCTGTGTCAATATGGGATTTACTCAGAACAATTATTTATCACCGACAGCAGACAGTAAAGGTAACTCAACAGCATTCTGTCTGTGCGCACCAATGATTCACCAGTAAATCACTTTGAACCATACACCTGCTTGTGTTAAAGCAGGTGATAAATCATGGAAAATTCTGTATTTTCCATACAAAAGCATTAGTCTGCACCTCTATCAAACCTTAAAAGTGTACCTATATATATATACATGCATACATATACATGTCACAGGGTTGTCATTTGTCCTTTAGATTGGTTACTGAGTGTCAAGGGGGGCTTAACAATGTTCTGACTGCTATTTTCCTTTGTAATGCTTTTGTGTGGCTCTTTAAAACATTTTAAAAAGATGGTGAAGAGTTGTCAGGGGTAGACAAAAGGGAGAGAGGAAGAGGAAGGAAACACCAACACAAGGAAGTTTATGACTGGCCCATAAGGCTAAACAAAATGGTTAAAAAAAAAAAAAAAAAAAAAAAGAAGAGAAATGTGGGTTCCTTCCTGGGGATTGTGGAAGTTTGTTTCACAGTGGCAGTCCTCAAAGCTTCAAGTGACCTCATGTTGCTGCTTGCCCTCTGGACATAAACCAAATTTTCCAGTTCAAGATCTGTGTTTGGTTGGGCTGTCAGAATTGGTCAAACTGTCAAACAAAATACACAAAGGTTCAAACCATTCAAATATATTTTTGCCCATTATGCCCATAAGAGGGCAAACCAATACAACTAGAGAAATACTATTTGTTAAACTATACTTATTTCAAGCGTGTGGAGTCACATCTATCTCAGGAACTGCTTTCACTGGAGAGACTTGTTTTTGTTTGTTTTGTTGACAGCTCTAGTGTATGGATACATACATACATAGGAATGTATGAATTATTGGTAAAATACAAATCTTCTTCCTGTATTTACATCTAAAGCCCTGTCAACAGCTCATTACCTAAAAGCCAACCAGCAGTTCGGACACACCAACATGAATGAACTCATAACAGACAAAGTAAAAGCATGTTGTTGTAAGAGACCAACAAAATCAGAGCACACCGGAACGACAACTCGCCACTTTTTCTTTCCAAAGAGGAAATGGTTGAAGTTCATATACAATGTGCTACAAGTGCTTGAAGATCCAATCATCGCTGAAGCACCAACAAAAACAAATACGAAGGTCAAAGTCGTCCTATTGACAGTTAAAGTGTGTTGATTGATTCACAACATGAATGCATGCATGAAGTAACATGGAAGGAAACGCTCTACCGTAAAAGTTGCTGGTAGCCTCTGAGTGGCACAGTGAATTTGGCTAGAACTAATAAAGATGAAAGGGTGCAAAAACATCTTTTCCTTCTTCATTCACTCTTCTGCTGGATCTCTTTCTCTTTACTTCACACTGTACAGTCACAGAGGAAATAGTATACGTGTTACACTGTCTCCTTCCCAAAACAAAACAAAACAACACGAATCAGTCAAAGTGACCCATACTGCTGTACCAGCCGCTGTAGAGAAAACAACAAACGATCAGTATCGGCCACGTTTTAGCCAATATGGCTCATAGATGATCAGGAATCATCATCAGCTCCTCTGGCATGCAGCCTCGTGCCTGGCAGCATCCAAAGCACACCATCCAGAAATCCACAAACATCAGTGAATCTCTCCTCTTCTCAACCACAAATGTACATATGTACTCAGTTTACGGATAGTGACCATATTCAGAAAGCCAAAATGTGCTTCCCATTCAGTCAGTCTCTCCTTTTTTTTCTATTTTGGATTCAGGTTTTTTGTTCGTTTTCTTATGAAGAATAGGCTGCTGCTGACAGTTTAGAAAAACACAACTCTAATGGATAAGTTGGTTGTCAGCTTTTGGATCCCTTTTGAATGCGACACAAGCAGCATGAGCACAAAAACACACATTTAGCACTTGGAGCAGTCAGCCATGAAGACTTGTGTGCCTGAACGTGTGCAAAAAAAAAAAAAAAAAACAATCATGCAAATTGCTCTCCCTCAAATAAATTTACAAACCCATACACTAAGAAATAAATGCGTATACACAAGCAGAGCAGTAATTCAAGCAGGAATCACTCCACGGTTACTTGATTGACATTCAAGTAGGCTGAAACAAGTGTCAGAACAGCAGAAAAGGCAAAGTAAAAGTAATGCATTGTGACGTGAGAAAAACAGCCAAGATCTGAGGTGCTAAGACTCTGTGGCATATTCCCATTAAAACACAACAAAGCCCTAACAAACATGTCACCAACCAAACACAGCCTAAATGGAAATAGGTCTGCTTTCATTTTACTTTCATTCTTCGATAATCGCTCGCAGACATGAGGGAAATGGAGTCAGAGTGATGCTTGGTGAGCACAAAGGACCTTTTCCTTGTGCAAATGATCCATTTAGACTTTGCCCTTACTCTGTGCTTCCATCGAGTCAACAGTCACAAAACTCATAAATATATTTCACCAAAGCCCATTAGTGATCTATTTCAAAGAACCATTTGAATTAAACTTTTCAAATAATCTCCCCACTCTTTCATAAGCCTACAATATGAATGATGAAAAACCCAATATTCTGTCCAGGAAAATATATATGTTTTTGTCATCACACAATCCAGCCCTGCTGTCTCTTCCCACTTCAATTTGGACGGTCTGGAGGAGGTGGTGAGAGGCCACGTGAAGAGCGATGGGAAGGATAAATGGATGGCTACTGTCATTCTAAAGGCAGATTTCTCATTACGGCCAAGTTAAATCAAACCAAGATGACAATTTAAGGCTGATTAGGGCAACACATTACAGCAGAGCTGAGATTATGAAAGGGAGACCCATCATAAAAATGTAAGAGTTGATAGAGTAGCTGCTATTTCACATCAGGATAAATATAACCACTTCATGGTAATGGCTTTTGAAGTGCTGTCCCCTAAAACTAAATTATTTGAGCTGATCTTCTATATAGAAAGATGTCTTTATCAATCATAGTCCTTGAGATTGTTTGCAGTCAAGAGGATGCATGTACCCAATCACCCTTTAAGTGACGAAAGGCCTCCAACTATTTGGCAATGATTCACATCCAGCGATCAATACCCCATTATTTAGGTATCTACAATGCATGCCATTGTACAGTATAAGTCCTTATACCTTGCATCTATCCAGCAGGATGTCTGTAAGCAGTGGTAGTAGAGGTAGAAATGAGCATTCTCTGCTTACAATATGCATATGTTGATGAGCAAGATGATGATTTCTCCACATGATGTCACGCTGAAGAGGACTGTGCTGCAGAACATGTGTGTTCTCACTGTGAAACAGGACGGCACCAGAAGAAGCCTCTGCATTAGTGGAACCAGGACAAATTAATAGTGCTCCCAGTTCCCATACCAAGTCATTTCACCTAGATCACCAAAAACAAGGTCAAGAGTAAACTTTAAACGTTTAGGACTCCATTTGATGCACACTTGAGAGTGTGACTTTGTCAATACAGTGAATTGGTGAAGGCGAAGGCAACCACATTAACTCACTAAACTCACAAAACCCCTTTAATAATGCATTGCTCATCTGTTTAAGTTCCATTCTTCTAGAGATTCCCAATTTTGTCAGCGGATTTGGCTTGGTTTTTGCAAGATTGGGGATCAGGCAGGCAGCAAGAACACAGACGGGCACGAGGAACAAGCACGGACGACAGGACTGCAATGGCAGTAAGAGAACGTAAATCACGGATGGAGAATGACAGGGTCTGGAGAGTTGAATAATAAGAAATGCTGGGGCTGGGGGACCAAAGGGGGAGAAAGGGAGACAGGGCAGGTGTCATTATGAAAACTCATCTAAACACATTATACTGAATGTGACTCAGACAGTGTCAAGCATATTATTAATAAAGTCTCAGTTGATATCTAAAGTGTTAAAATACCTATCTTGCCCTGCTCTTCCCCTTTATTTCACTCAACTACCTCTCCCATTCACTGCTTCGGTGTGTGTGCCATCATGTAAGGTGTTGTGTGCACGTGTGTGCGTGTCAGATAGCTCCAGAGGCAAGGTAGCAGCATCGACAGGCTAGTGAGGGTACCAATGGCTATCAGTGGGCTCAGGCAGGGACAAAACAGCCTTGATGATTCTACAATAATAATCCACACTCCTTTTCTACCAAAGAATAGCCAACTGATAAGTGGAACAAAGCTGTGGGGCGAGAGCCACCCTCTCCCACTTTCGATTTTCTCTGGAGGACTTTTAAAAGTGCTGTTAAATGGGAAGTTCCATCCAGCAAACATTATTTTTAGACAGTGTTCCAACCAGCTCAATTTAGACATGCTCCACAGGATTTGTTGCTCCACAGAGGCTAAATGTGGGCTTAAAGGGGGTCAGGTAACTAAAAAGCTGAACAGCTGCCTCAGGTGAACATTTTCAGACTCTTAAGAAAAAAAAAAAAGAGCAGAGAAAAGCCTGAAGAGAATTGGGAGCTCATATCTAAAGCAAAATCCTTTGCTGAACCGAGAGATATTTAAGAATTGTTTGGGTTTTAAAAATGCCCAACTGGTGTTAATCTGTTTAATCTCATTCTAAACAACACTGCTATCTCTGCCTCTACCATTGATCATCTCCCTGTGCGCCATCTGATCCCCTGAGAGAGAAAGGCTTGTTCCACATAATGCCTCTCACAGCCAATCCTCTTAGTGCCTAATAATCTCCTTTATTCCAAATAGGTATCCACAGTTAGCATCATGGCACCTTGCAGCTCCCTCAGCCACAGACTGTAGGGCTAAACTGGCTAAATCTGACTGTGGGTTTGATCCCAAGGGTGATATTCACAGCTTGGCATTAAGCGTTTCGATCAGCAGTCACTGTGACTGGTGTTTTTCCATAGTTACTAGCCGCTCTGCATTTTCACTAGCTACAATTTTGTTGCTGGGAAATTACATTTGATTAAAGTCCACTATGATGGCCTGCAATCTTGAAGGCCTCGATTTACAACTCATTTTAATTTAAATGACCACTTCAAACACCCAAATCAAAACCCCACAAAATGTATGACACAACACTCATGGTTTCAAGCATTAAATTGCTTGTCCCATCAGCGAAAGAGACCCACTTCACCTTATCACTGCTGTGCATCCTATAGTCGGTGCAGTACATGCATTTCTTGGCCGGATCATATGGCCACCATTCTCAACCTGACCTCTAGTTTTTGTCTTTTTTCGTCTTTTCTTCATCTTTGTCTCCTCCTCGTCAGGTGCTACTTGTTCAGGATGCTGGTCTTATGTCGTGGTTATAGAACACGTAAAGTGAGGACTGGTGAGCTGACAGGACGGAGTCCTTGTCCTTTGTCACTTCTTGTTTTGTTTTTTTTTCGGTGCTGTGTGTTTTTGACAGTTTTGTCCATGTTTTTATTATGCTTTACTGCTGTTGGTTGTTTTATGAGTAGAATTATTTCATTTGATTGCTGATCTTTATGCCTGACTGATGCATTTTTTTGGTCTCATTGATTCAGTGCATTTTTAATTTGTATTTTCCGTTGTTGTGTGAGAACCAGAGGAAGACTAACAACCACTTTGTGGAAGCTAATGGGGACCCAATAAAGAATAAAGGAGAGTTAACGATGCTCATGCACTGTGCTTTACAACCCCTGGCATGGCAAATGGTGAAGGTATGACCCCTCCTGCTCACAAATCCTAATGGTTAAACCTAACCAACCCAATCAACAAAGGCAAAGAGTAGTAGCCAATCAGGGGCAGAATAGGGTGGGTCATGACTTTGCCACCCTAGGAAAAAAAATTGGCATGCCAGCATGTCTACTGCAACTGGCAATTCAGACAAAGCTAAGAATATTTGAGGAGTTTAATGAACAAATCAGTACAGATTCCAAGAAATTTGAAATTGTGCCCACCACGTCAGCCATATTGACAACAAATTTGAAACAACACACCGAGTTGAAGCATCCGACCAGTCTTGGGACTTATCTGCAACTGAGTTATGACCACAAGAAATCATTAACAAAGGGTAAGGAGCCACGAGCCGACAGCTGCAAAGTTCCTCCTCCCAAGTTCAACTCATAGCATTTTGAAATGGACCAGTTATGTCTGTTTCCCAACCACATGTCCACAAAGTCTTCTCCTCACGACTCTGAGTAGCTAAAGTATAACAAATTTATTGGCAATTATTTAACAGCTGTGAAAACATTTTACAAAAAATGTCAATCTCATGGTAGGCCAATAGGACAGAACAGGGGATCACAAGAGTTACTGTTATTCCACCTCTGGGGATTATCGATTTGGGCAAAATTGAATGGCAACCCATGTAACAGCTGCTCAGATTTAGTCACCTTGGATCAAACACTAAACAATTAACCAATTGCTTGACATCTCTGTCCCCACTGCCCTAATGCTTGTATAGCTATAAAATCTAAGGGACGAGACTGTATACTGTATACTGTAGACCAAAACTTATGGAGAGAGGTTATTAGCAGCTGTCAAGGAGTATTTCAGTTGGAAACTTCCAATCACCAAGATCAGAAACCAATGAAAACATCCAGCAGTTAAATCAGTTTAGTTACTGTGAAAATTCTGGGTCAGCTGCATTCTGAACATGCGACAGCACCAATTTAGGCCTCTAACAAGGATCACCAAGGTTATGGTTAATGAGACTAATGGGTATTGTAGTATTTAGAGCTGATGGCCTTAATTTAAATATCATTCTGTTATCCAAGAGAGTCCTGTGTTTCTGTGTGGAGGGACATTGAGGATATCATCGAAAGTTGAAGGAAATTTATAGTAATTTATAGTTATAGTAGTTATAATTATCCATTGTTTAACCATAGCAACAGCTTAATGAGGAGAGTTTTTATTTCATGCTGAAGGTCTCTCCACTCATAGCTCTTTCAGGTCTAGTTCACTGGATTCAGCTTTGGAAAAACAGCTTGGTCAAAACACAGACAATGACACATTCCTTTTAATTCTGATGACAAACCAATTAGTCCCAAGCATCACTTCCAAGACCAAATTCATTTGTTAACTGAGCCATTAAGAGTCGCCCATGACTGTGCCAGGTGCGGTTGCTAGGATGCAAATGAAAAGCCTCTTTGATTACCATGCTGATTCTCCAGCACAGATACAGCACATTATGCTGTAGCTATTTTAGAGACAAAACGTTTTTTATATTCTCCTATTACTGTATGTCCTCACATACCAGCTAACTTCCCTCCTATCACTCTCTTTCGTCCTCTGCGTCCCTCCCCTAACTATCCCTACTTCCTTTTTCCTGAACAGAACTCTGTCTCTGTCTCAGGCATTGTGAAGCATTAGAGTGCTGCTGCAGAGTGCAGGCAGCTCCAGAGTCTCAGCCCTTACTCTTCCATCTTCAGTGGTTTTAAAGCACAAATATCAAAAGGGAATACATTCAGTCCAGCAAAGCGAGGGGAATTCAAGAATTCTGCTGAGTTAGATGTCTTCTGTCTCCACCATAAGTGGGCATGATGACCAGATGTGACCCTAAACAGAATGGGATCCTGAAGTGATATTGATCTGCAGTCAGTGTAATTCAAGGTTACAGTTTCAGATAAATAACTTGTGGTGAAACTAACAACCGCAGTTTTATAGCAGCACAAGGCAATTTGATGACATAAAGTGGCCGGAAGGGGTGCCTAGTATTAACATGGTATTATTTTTCTTATTTATTATTACTGTTATTTACCATTAAACAAGCATTGTGGTTACAATGTATGTAGTAAGTAATCATTAAGACAGTTGTCAAATAAATAATGTCAAATAAAATAATGACCATTCTAGCATCCTGGGAAATACAGTCGACTTGTAAGCCCTGAAAGAGCTTCATCTCTGTGCACCAAGTACAAAATCACCCTGGCATGTGTTTTAGTCCCTGGAATCAGGGGTAACTGTCCCCCAAAAGTGAACTGCAAAGAGAACACAACATCATGTAGGCTAAAGGTAAACCCATCTATGCTAACTGTACACCTTTTAAGGCTGACACTCATCATTACCTGTATACTCATTTCAAAGTAATTAGTCATAATCAGTCAATATGAGGGTAGTTCTTTTACAGTGAGGGTAGCAAAACGTGCAAAATTTGATTTTTCTGGTGGTTGTTTGGCTTGATAAATATCATTATCCTAAAATATGCACTACTGCATCCTTGCTCACGCCTTGAGGGTAAGCTTGTCCAGAAACGGTCCTGTGAACGTGATGTGATCTTGGCTCACTGTACTGGTCTACCAAGCCATCAGATCTCAGTCCAAGTGAGCATTTGTGAGATAAAATGGAACAAGGGTTTTCAGTGTACAGATCCACAACCGGCCAGTGTGACACCACTGTTGGATGCATCTGACCTGATGACCAACTAGTCTGTGGAATACCCATGACACCTTGAAAAGTCAATGGCGTGACAAATTGTGTGTTCAGACAGCAGCAGGGGGTGGGACTCTATACTAGGCCATTGTTCCTGTATTATTTTGCACACTGCATGTGCACTAGTATAGTGGTGTTTATACATCAAGTAATACCATCAACCCTATTGAAATCTCTCTCTCTCTCTCTGAAAACAGAAGGTGACTGCAAAGGGTGGCATCTCATCATCAATACTAATTACCACCCAGTGAGAAGGTAATTGGTGGAAATGAATGTGTAACAGCTAATTTACATATTTATAATAAATGCTACACTACATAAACACAGCTGTGAACAAACAAGAATGAATTAAGCTGGCACTGAGGTTAGGGTTGGTCTAAATACCGAAACCAAAACACCTTTAAGGTTAGAACAAACCTCAGACATCCTTGGATGCCCTCACCAATACTGCCAACAGCACAAAGGCAGGAAACTGAAAACACACTGGACTGTTTGATCTCGTATGTTTGCTGAAGCTATGTTATTCTGTCATTTTGGGAAGAAATGCATGATGGCTTTTTTGAAATTACTGTAAAAGGTTATGCCTACGAAGGAGATTTTCTTTTCTTATACGCCCATGATGACACTAATGGTTCACTGCAGTCGTCACAGAAAAAGCATTAATGAAATAAAGGTTTAGGTTTTAGGTTTCATTTTGATCTATGAAATTAAACCTGCTTCGTTGAATGCTACAAAAAAGGGTAGAATATTCTGTATACTGTTCTATTCATAAGCCTTGTTGTAGCAATACATACTTTCATTGGTCTTCAAACCACAAAAAATATGACGGTTTCCTTTTACCATTTCTTATTGTTCATTTTATTGTGCAATCCATTGATGTAAATTGTGAAGCCATTTTAGATTGTGCCTCACACTGTTTGTCTGTTTCATCCATTTGAACCTACCAAACTGTTTTCTAATTACTTTAAGGCACGCAAGTCTCATGAACTGAGTTCCAGTGCAGTTCACAGGATTTCACTTCAGCTCCATAAAAAAAAATGTGAGTGCTGTGAATCCCCACCCTCTTTCCACTTTCCCTCTCTTTTCAGCTACACTACCAAATAAAGTAAAAAGTTTCCAGAAAAAAAAGAAAGATGCCAGTGAGGTACAACTGTATTTTTATGAACAGATTAAACTTTCAAAAATGGTTAACCAACGTTGAAAGCTACAAGGAAACTCTAGTCTAGCAGCACTGAACGGCTTGTGCTGTCTTTCTTTCTGTCACCATATTTTGATTTATACGCAAATCTGCCTTGTCTTAAGAGTGGCTCTGAGGTTCTCAAATGTCATTGTAAACTAAAAGCCTCTCACACTTATGATTTAACACTACCAAGACCACATCTGCACAGCAGGGCCAAACAGCGAGGTGCATGGGGGAATGGTTTGACACTCCCATCTGACTCAAGCCTAATGGGGCGACAGGGTCATGCTGTTTAATGGCAGTTAGCTAGCTGAGTGACAGCGCTGCACCAGGCCAGGGGCTCAGCTGTCACGGATCGCAGGTGTGCTGCTGAGTTATGTGTCATTGTAGGATGCGATAAGGTCAAGAAGAGACTGGGTAGGAGAGGGAGAAATTGATAGAAAAAGATAGAGAGAAACAGCACAACGAGTAAAGAGGAGAAAGAGTATTGAGGGAGCGCTGCAAGCATGTCACTGACCAAAAGGTCCAACACAGACAGGCACACAACTGTCACAAGATGATTACCATAAATAGCTTTAAACTATCTGTTTTGATCAAATCACTTGAAGAAATTTAAATATGAAGTTGATACAAGTGCGATTCATGGAGAACACGATGAACGAGACAAAGGGAGCTGAGAAAGGGACTCTGCCAGCCTGCACACTGCTGATCCCACCTGTATGACTCGTCTTTGTGGGCAATTTAAGGAGGAAATGTCAGCGGCAATTATGATGCAAAGCTAACCTTTTGTGAGTAAGATTACTGCACTGATATGTTGTAGGTTGTCATACATGGTGACAAAGAATGCTTTTTCCAACAATTCTCATTAATTCTGGTGAGGGAAATGCAACGTCAGTCCTGGACCCCCCTCTGCCCTACCTAACTGTGGCAAATATTTTTGTGGAACAAAAATTAAATATATGCAGAACCAATGTTTTTGTTCATGTTGTCTTATTGGACCATTTTAGGTGACAGACCCACACGCCCGTGCTATGCATGTTCTCAACATGCATAGCACGATGGCCCAATCCCTGGACTCGGAATCTGGCAATGGCGACCTGGAATGTCACCTCGCTGGGGGGGGGCTCATCTCAGCGCACATTCTGGGTTCTGGAACTCAACTCCTCGAGAGAGGCTGGACTCCCTTCTACTCTGGAGTTGCCCGCAGTGAGAGGCAGTGGGCTGGTGTGGGCTTGCTTATAGCTCCCCACCTTAGCCATGTTTTGGAGTTTTCCCTGGTGAAAGAGAGGGTCACAGCCCAACGCGTTCGGGTGGGGGACAGGTGCCTCACTGTTGTTTTGGCCTATGGGCAGAGCAGCAGTGTAGAGTACCCGCCCTTTCTGTAGTCTGTGGGAGGGGCGCTGGAAAGTGCTTCGACTGGGGACTCCATCATTCTACTGGGGGACTTCAACGCTCACGTAGGCAGCGACAGTGCAACCTGGAGGGGTGTGATTAGGAGGAACGGCCTTCCCGATCTGAACCAGAGTGGTGTTCTGTTATTGGACTTCTGTGCTAGTCACAGTTTGTCCATAACAAACACCATGTTCAAACATAAGGGTGTCCATCAGTGCATGTGGCAAAGGGACACTCTAGGCCGCAGGTCAATGATCGACTTCGTGGTCATGTCATCTGACCTTCGGCCGAATGTCTTGGACATAAGAGAGGGGCTGAGCTGTCAACTGATCACCACCTGGTGGTAAGTTGGATGTGCTGGTGGAGGAGGGAGCTGGACAGACTTGACAGGCCCAAACAGGTTGTGAGGGTCTGTTGGAAAGTCTGGTGGAACCCTCTGTCAGAGGAGTTTTCAGCTCGCACCTCCTGGAGAGCTTTGACCAGATCCTGAGGGAGGTTGGAGACATTGAGTCCGAATGGACCATGTTCTCCAAATCCATTGTTGACACAGCTGTTCGGAGCTGTGGCCGTAAGGCCTCTGGTGCCTGTCGTGGCGGAAATCCCTGAACCCGGTGGTGGACACTGGAAATAAGGGGTGCCGTCAAGCTGAAGGAGGAGTCCTATCTAGCGTGGTTGGTCTGTGGGACTCCTGAGGCAGCTGACGGGTACCGGCAGGCCAAGTGTGCTGCGGTTGTGGAACCAAAAACTCTGGTATGTAAAAAGTTTGGGGGGGCCATGGAGGAGGATTATCGGTCGGCCACAAAGAGATTCTGGCAAACCGTCTGGCACCTCAGAAGGGGGAAGCAGTAACCTGCCATTACTGTTTACAGTGAAGGTGGGGAGCTATTGCCTTCAACTGGGGATAGAATACTTTGAGGATCTCCTCAATCCGTAGAGGAAGCAGGGGCTGGGGACCCAGTGGTTGGCTCATCCGTCACTCAGGCTGAAGTCACCAGGGTAGTCCAGAAGCTCCTGGGTGTCAAGACACTGGGGGTGGATGAGATCCGCCCCGAGTACCTCATGTCTCTGGATGTTGTAGGACTGTCTTGGCTGACACGCCTCAGGATGGCAGCTGGGGACAGCAGACCTGGACTAGCAGACTGGGGTGGTGTCCCCTCTATTTAGGGTGGTGTCCCCTCTATTTAAGGGTGTGCTCCAACTACAGGGGGGTCACACTCCTCAGCCTCCCTGGTAAAGTCTATTCCAGGGTACTGAAGAGGAGAATTCAGCCAATAGTCGAACTTCAGATTCAGGAGGAACGATGCGGTTTTCGTCCTGGTTGTGGAACACTGGAGCAGCTCTACACCATCATCCGTTAAAGATGCCTGAGCCTGAGGTGGGTCGGGCATCTTTATCAGATGCGTCCTGGACACCTTCCTGAAAGGGTGTTCCCGGCATGCCCCACAGGGAAGAGGGCCCGGGGAAGGACATGCTAGAGGGACTACGTCGCTCGGCTGGCATGGGAACGCCTCTGGGTCTCCCCAGAAGAGCTGGAGGAAGTGTTGGGGAGAGGGAAGTCTGGCCATCTCTGCTTCGACTGCTGCCCCCGTGACCCAGCCACAGATATGCGGAAGAAAATGAATGGATGGAGAAAATAACAACCAATAGGATTATGATATAGGATTTTTTTTGTTCTTGCTAGTTCAGAGAACATGACTGTCATCAAAATATAAATTCCAAGATACAAAACTCATCTGTAATAACCATAGTGGTCATTAAACCCTGTTTATTCCTATATCACTTTACATGTACAGTTCTGTGAAAAGTATTTGCCCCCCTTCCTGACTTTTTTTTTTTTTTGCATATTTGTCACACTTAAATGTTTCAAATCATCAAACAAATTTTAACATTAGACAAAGATAACCGAGTAAATACGAAATGCAGTCTTTAAATGATGACTTCATTTATTGAGGGAAGACAGCAATCCAAACCTAACTGGTCCTATGTGAAAAAGTAATTGCCCCCTCTCCTTGTTAAATCATGAATTAACTCTGTTTAACCATATTTTCAGAAAGCTGAGTTCAATTTCACAAGCCACACCCAGGGCTGATTACTGCCAGACCTGTTGAATCAAGAAATCACTTAAATAGAATCTGACAAAGTGAAGTAGGCTAAAAGATCTGAAAAAGCAACACATGCCACGATCTGAAGAAATTCAAGAACAGATGAGAAACAAATTCATCGATGTCAGTCTGGAAAGGGTTACAAAGTCATTTCTAAGGCTTTGGGGCTCTGGTGAACTATGGTGAGAGCCATTATCCACAAATGGAGAAAACTTGGTACAGGGGTGAACCGTCCCAGGAGTGGCTGACCTACCAAAATTAATGAAGAATTAAATTAGAATTAGAATTCAATATAATGGTCCTCTATTAGTAACCCTCAGATTAATTGAAATGTGTATTGTGATAACTGTGCATTGTCATCGTCCCCACAATGAACTAAAGACTGTTTCTCTCTTTTCAAAATGTCTATATTTTGAAGTAACTCTCGAGTTCTATGACTGCGATATCCAAGAACATAACTATTAGCCGCAGTATGATGACTGATAACGCAGGTGTGTTTTTTCCACAGATATACTTTTAAATGCAGAGATGATGCACCTGTGCAGCCACTACTGCCCAAAGACCAAGTTCATTGCCTGTGATGTGTCTGCTCTGAAGAGCCTCATGGAAGTGATATTTGGCAATTCCTCATTGTTATATCATAATCCTCATGTTTTATACAGGCTTCAGATTGATTCTTCAGGGGGTTATGGTGTCTTTCTTCAGTGCTGCTCTGAGGTTTCAGTGTGTTCTACCGCAGCACACACACAGCTGTTGCATGTTTTATGTGTAAGCTGAATGTCTTCATATTTTCTAATTATACTCAAATATGTTTTAAATATTTGCCATAAAAGAAAAGAAATCTGTATTCCTGTTATTACATTTCTCAGAAAACAGGAAATGTTTGGATGGGTATCCCTGTGAATCTCATTTCCAAGGTTTAAACCCTATTTGAGAGTGTGTTTGATTCACTATAGGAATTGGAAGATGACAGCATATAAGGGGAAGGGGATGTTGAGACACTGGAGTCAGATAGCAAAGGAAATGTCCTGCCAATCTCAGCGAGTCAATTCAGAATGAGGTTCACAACAAATGCTTTGCTATCACAGTGAGGAACATTGTGTCCTTACTACAGTCTCAGACAGATAAGTGCAGGGTTCGATCAGATGTTTTCTGCCCAGTCTTAGTAAAACTGTTGAATGCGGCTCACAAACAATTCTCTGGGAAAAAAAAAAAAAACACATGTAACATCATGACTGGCACCCAGTTCAAGTTTCTCATTTCTACAAGAGGAGGCTGTGTTTTTATTTACCATCATGTATAATTCTAACATTGAAGACTTGAGACATGAATTACATCAGTTCAAAATAAGGAAAATAAAGAATGGAATACGGAGGCCATCAAATGTAGTGGAGTGAACATTGTTCGCTGAATCATACAAAGAAGTCTTCTTTGAGCTATTCAAACTGTCCAAAATTGCTGTTGCACTACCAGCAAGCACAGCTTCATGTAAACAGAGTTTTTATATTTTGGAAATTGGTCAAAACTCAGCTTTGAACTCCACATGGCAGATGATGATCTTTTCAAGAAACCACAAAACCACAGAATAAACCTGTTGCAGTTATGGCATGTCTGTTATTATGTTATTTACCAGAAAATAGGGAAACAGACATGGGCAGTAATAAATAAATGTACATTAAGACTGAATGTAAATTTGTATGTTTATTTTAACATGTGTATCTTTAGTCTAGTGGACAGCCAAACCCATGGGGGTGGTCATGGTAGGTAACAGTCATGCTTAATATACATGCCCTATGCCCTACATATGCAGCCCTGTTTCTAGAACCACCAGAGCTGAAATGGCTTTGCCTGTGCAACCCTGACCCTACTACACAACACCATCAGAAGAAAGGCTCTGTCAGAGGGATGAAGCCTTGCACTCTAAGTCACAATGTCATTGTCATAAAAGTTAGTGAATTATTTAATTACCTTCTTGTTCAAAAGGCGAGTGTAGAATGTATTGGTAATTGCTGCTCTTCTGTGCACATGATGATGTGCATATATTTTATACTTGAATATTAATGTCTGCAAATTGATTCTCCACCCCTAAGTCAACATTTTCTGCCCTGCATAGCATGCAATAGAGAAGTGAAGGAGGAGTTATTTCAGGCATATTAGGGCTCTGGAGGTATGTCGGCAGAGACAATATCACGTGACTGGCAGTTGCTGCACTTCCAAAGCTTAAGTGTGCATGAAACTCATGAAACAAGTGAACAATGACTCCCAAGAAGCTCTGCAGAAAGGAGTCCAATCAGTGAGCTTCAGAACCTGCAGCTCCGACTTTACTATTCTAGTAAGCCTCTGGGGTTGTATGGGTGTTGTATGGTTGTCTGATTATCTAAATAAGCAGAGTAAAACTGAGAACAGGTCTTTCATATCAAATCCATGTTGCAAGTTGGAGGTTGTTCTGGGTTTTCAAGCAACAAAGTTAATGGGTTTACCCAGTAAGCCTGAGATATGCCTCAATTATGTGCAAAACACAGGACCTCCTCAAAACATTGAGGCCCAGCTGTTGAAATATTACCAGCTCTGGAAGAGTGGGATGGACCGACAAACCAACAAAGCCATGCAGAGGAAGAGGAAAACACGCATGTACAGCAGGTAAGGCTTTGGAATTCTGCATCAGGATCAATATTTATTTTCTTTATCTTCTCAAAAATTAAGTTTGGAATTACGCAGTAATGACACAGAAAACTGGCAACTGTAACAGCAATAATAAATTAATGAATATACGAGTGATACACGTTCTGTATCCATGACCTGCTTCTCAGAGTGATTCCACAGCAATGCTGACAGCTTTCATATTTCTGAGCTGCTGTTATGGACCTTACTGTGGTGACTATACATTTGATAAGCCTGCTGATTGTAGAGATGGGAGCTGCTGCTTCAGGCTGACACCAAAAACAATCTATGTGGCCCTTTGTGTCAAAGCAGTGTTGTGCAACACAGTGAAACTGTTGCCTCGAGCAAAGAAAACATCATCTCGCATCCAAGTGCAAAAAACTCTATATGGGTTTGTTGTAAATCTGTCTGTGCAGAGCTATTAGGTCCTTCAGGTCCATTAATCAGGGCCCTCTGGAGGTTTTAAAGGTTCAGGTTAAGTCTGATAGGTGACATTGTTTTTGCTGTGACTGCAGCCAGACTGTGGGCTAGAACTCCCGAAAGCATTACATCAGCCAAACAAGTCACAATGTTTAAAGGGCATCTGAAAATGTATTTGTTACCCTGTTTTTTATACACTTTTTTCAACTTCTTTTGTGTTTTTACTTCTTGCTTTGCAGCTTATTTACAGACAATATTCTTGAAGCCATCTGGTTTACAGTATATGCAGTGAACTTGACTAGTTTGTGTCCATGTTCTTCAACATGTCTGAATATGCAAATTAGAGGCCTAAAACAGGAGAGGTACACAAAGGGGAATGGCAGCTCATGTAATAGTTTGAGAATGTGTGAAAGTGACTCATTCAGAATTACAATGAATCGAGCAGCCATTCACGTTCAAATACGATTTGGTCATTCAGCTAATTCCAGTAACTGGCTTTCAGAGTTTGAGTGTTGTTATCTCAGTAGCACAGTTTATGGAGCTCAGATAGCAGAGATGCAATTGTGTTATCATGCCTTCACTATCACCATCAAAGAGCAGCTGCTTCTGGCAATGGTTACATCACTAACCATCCAAGCAGCCCACCTTCACTTCCACTGAACCTACACCACCTCATTTATCTGAGGAGGGGGATCCTTCTGGCACGCAGCCAGTGTGAACTGCCTCGCTTTCATTAAGTAAGTAAAAATGTATATCACGCTTTTAAGTGATTCACACATACAATGCAGCACAATGAGATGCAGACCAGACAAAAAATAACCCAAAACAAAGCTGAGCTATGAAGATGGGTTTTTAGAAGGTGCTTGACACAAATCTGACGGACGGAGGAAGGTAATTCCAGAAGGTTGGGACTAACTCAGCAAAGGCATGATCACCTTTTGTTTTGCAGTTGGAGCAGGGATGGATAAAAGGTTGGATTGGAGTCCTCAGAAAGTGGAATACGGGACAAAGAGATCAGCTGTTTCAGCAACTTCACATCCACTAAACCTCCCTAATGTATCTGATGAGTAGAGGCCTGGTCACTGAGTTGCCACCAATCTGTAATAAATCTGTAAATCACTTCAACAGAGCCTCATTACAGAGAACCTTATTATTCATGTGAGGAGGTGCTCTGACTGGGTCACCCTTGTCACCGAACTGCCAAGTAGCCTCCTCAACACCCCACCCCACAAATCTCTCAACAGATTCACCTAATAACCGTCGGATGAACTGTCAATGTCTACCATCGCCATTTACCTTACCTAACTCTCCTACATTACTACAGCCGTCCATCCAGGCAGTTTATCAACTTCACTGCCACTGAACCTATTCCACTCATCACTGTGCCACCTCCTGCGACTAGGACTTGAACTCTGATCCCTGAGTTGCCAAACAGTGTTCTTAACCCTTACTTTATCCAGCCGCTGTGAACCAAGAGTGCCAAACATGCAGTTATCGCTGCAAATACCACAGAAAAAGCATTTCTACTCTTGACTCTGCAGTACTGCCGAGTAATTGGTTATGCCCACAGTGGGTATCTTTAAAGCACATCAACAATCGAAGCTGGCAGCTGTAGTGATAGGAAGCATCAAGTAGAGCAGAGTGCAAAGTAGGGTTAGTGATAACATGCCCTCTGGGAGCAGACACATGAGATCATGCAGCACTTTGTTAAACAAGCCTATAATTAGATCAATCTAGAAGCCGAATAGAAATTTCTCTTTTGCAGCTCGTATGTAGTTGCTAGCATGCTGTCAGAGATTAAGATCTGGTGGAACATCTGAAGCTCCTGAAAGGCATTCACAAATAATTTTCAGTCTAAAAACCCTTAACCCTAAATGTTTAACCTTTTGTGTATTCTTGCCGTGATATAGGTTGAAGTGTACTTTAAAGTCAGGCCATGATTGCTTTTGTGTGTGTAGCGTAAGTGGTGCATTGGAGCAAGTAATGGGAGACAATGACTGGAGAAATGGATGACTCCTCAAAAGTCACCTTGAGTGAATAGAACCCATCATTCATATGTCTCTCACGCACACACACACACACACACACACACACACACACACACACACACACACACACACACGACCTCTCTCTGCACAACTGACCAAGGTCTTTGTCAACATTAAGGACACCGAGCATGTTGTACTGTACTTGGTGATATTCATCAACCACATCTTTTACCAAATCTGCCTTCATCATCACTGCTAGAGATGACAGTGGTGACAGTGACGCACTGTGTGGCTCTAACACTGCCTTGTGCTGCAGTTACAGTTCCATGTTCAGTGTGACAGTGTGTGTGATGGCTGCGCAAGTGTCGTCTGACATACGTGTTCCCATAGTGAGGTAATGTGATGTGTTTTGGGTCAGACTTCTGATTAGTTTTATATACTTTTGTATTTAGTGATAGTAATGTTGGTTTTAATGTCCAAACAAATGTTAACCACACTGTAGCATGTATTCTGTCCGGATGTATTACTTAAACACTTGACAAAATCATCACTGATTCTAACAGCAGCACATCTTCAGAGTCATAAAGTCAGCAAACTAACTTTGTCATACTGCAACACTGATCTACATTTTTCTGAAATTTGCAAATAGGTCACACGAGACCAAATACAGCTGCAGCAGCAAAAAAAACCCCTGCATATATTAAATTGTGCCTTTACTGCTGATGAATTCAGCTTTTCATTTGGAGATGACAAGGTGTCATTTGTTCTTTAAAAAGCTCCACCATCTTGCTTGAAAGAAAGACATTTTTTATGTGTTACGGCTTCTGAAAAAGTGTCCGGTCGAAAAGCTCATGTGAAAATATATCAACACCATTAGTGTCTACATAAGTGCCTCAGTGCTGCAACTGAAAGAGCAAAATGTCTTATATTCATATGTCATATATATATTGCATCACACATCAAGTTTTACTGCACTTTCTCCATGATTTACTAATGGAGACATGACTAATACTACTATTCTTTACTATACTATGAACCCCAAATATATATATAGTACGGGGTCGGGTTAATTACAAACTTTTGGCTCAGCACAAACCTTCTATAAAACGTCAATCCAAACTTTGAAACTGTTACACATTGTCATACCATATGTAGATGTGACTTTTTTAGAAGACATTTCCAACAAGTGCTGTCTGGATTTAGCTGAATCAGTAACATCTTCTGAATCACTCGTCAAAACTTTCTTTTTAAAAAAGGCTTTTAATCATGATTCGACCATTTGGTTTTATTTCCAACATGTCCTATCTTCATTATTATTCGTATTGTTGTTTTTTCTCTTTTGTTACTCATTCATTTTTATTGGTATTATTTTAACTTATTCTCATTTTACTTGCCTCAGTCCTGAAATATTTGAATCCAATTTTCAAAACTTCACCCGCCAACAAAAAAAAGAAAAAAGAGAAGAATATGAGAGGGATGGGGTGCCATCCAAAAAGGCTGAAAGTTTGTGCAAGTATTCCACCAAATGGGACGAAGTTTACCCGAACTTCCTGAAGAGCAACATCGGTCAAAGTCATGCTTTTATGAAAAATATGTCACATTGATTTGGTGGTCAGGGTGATGGGATGGGGAGGGGCGCCGGAAATTTTTCCGTATTTTCAAATCCCAAAATAAAATAAAATGATGACACAATTTCCTTCTTTGCTTATTGAACATAGGTTAATATTCAAAGACTTTGTGGGGATTACTGTAAAACTTCACTCAATCAGTTTTTGTAGCTCAGAAATTTTCCACTTCATATTAGGCTAAATCCAGTATATTTACGGAGAGATTTTCATGTCAACTATTTGTACAGTCATGGTTTGTGAAAATGACACTCACTCACACCTACCCTATAGTTTCTACACTGCTGCCACTTTTCTTGAAAAAGAGCTAAATCTTTTCTGCCTTACACAATAGTTTTAAGGGGCATACATTCAAATAAAAAAGAGTAGATCAAATTAGTGCAAATTAATTTAGGGAACACAGATCATAAAGCCACAGATGACAGGAAGCTGTCGTCATGGTAACAGCTGTATTTTCAAACACAATTCGAGACTGTGCTGACGTCACACAGCAGTGTCTGCTCCATAGCCAATGAAAGCTGTGCAGTTTAGCCTCACTCTTAAAGGAAACCTGAACTCTCTCCAAGTTCACTTCCTGGGTCCTCTCTGCCTCGACTGCAGTGACCACCTACCACAAGTCGATGTCTGGCTCATGGGCCAGAAGGCTAAACAACCAGACTAAGGATGGTGACTAACTTTAGCTGGTACTAACCAACTACCATGAAAATCAAACTAAGCCTACATTTTGTAATGCAATCAAGTGCGTATAGCTAATTGCAGTTTCATTTTCACAGATTGACAAAGGGATTCATGCTCTACTAATCACTTCAGCAGCACACTGTTAAGCTGTAGCCTACATCTCCTCCAGCACTGATGCACAACAGAGTGCTGAGTGCATGTGTACCTGCCGTAGGGTACAGACACCATATACCACAGGAAGTACCATCAGGAAAGAAAAATGAATCCACATAGCATCAACTACACAGCCACATCATGAAATACGGAGAGGGAATCTCTGTTATTGTGCTACATGAACATTATAGCAGTAATATTAGAATTACGGTACAAACAAACCTGGAATTTCAAAATAATATTTCCAAATAAAGGTCTCTCGACAAACGTTTGAATTGCAACAATTCGCGTTTTGAAGAAAAAATATTTTGCTGCTTTTATTAGGTAAAATAAAAATCTAAAAAAACCCCAAGATATCAAAAACCTGGCCGGGCACGTGCCGCCGCAGCTTGTGTGGGTAACAGTGACGTGCGGTGAGGTTCATGGCTGGCGAGGCGCTGACATCATCAGCCAGAACTACAAACATATGAACCCTACAGAGGAGCTTATTCACCATTTGACTGGCAGCAGTTAACATGTTTTGTTCAAAATTTCATATCAGCATTCTTTACATATACAAACTGTAGCATGAAAAAAAGCACATTTAATTAAAAAAACATTATTATCGCCTTACCTTTACTTTTAAATCAAGTCCACCCGCCTCTCTGTCTCAGTAGAGATCACTGCCATTCCTTGAGTTTAGAAATGTAATCCTCCATTTTGAAAATAAGGCCATGCAACAGGAAAAAGTAACTCCATGCTGCACTTGACTTGCTAACTGTTCACTGTAGCTTGCTGTCACTAATTCTATCATTCTGCAGCTGAGGTGTTGTAAATGAACCTCTGGGATCACTAGTGCCCCCTACCATGAGGGAGGAGAACTGCGTGCCTCACCTAATGCCTTTTCGCAGCTGTTTTATGATTGCTCAGAAGAAACACGCATAATACAATAACATGCATTATATACATCAGCTAAACTATGGAAATTTAATTCATAAAGTAAAAGTGTTTGAACATTTTAATAGCGACATGCAGAGAGACAGCAGCACGGTCTCACTGCATAGCATGCCAGCACAGTTCGCATAGTCATTGCACAATCCATGTTGAGGCTCAGCTGGCTGCTGCCTCTCAAGTCTCTTCTCAGTATTTGAACGGTAAATGTGAAAATTCAGCGATTTTTAAGAAAAAAAAATCTCAAAATTGTGAAGTTAAATGGAAAATAACTTTGTAGTACAAATCACTGAATAAATACAACCATTGAATTTATTTTTTCATTTTTCATTTTTTTCTTTATATGACGACAGGTGAGACACAGCCTCCCCTGCCTTCCCATGTCTGCACGTCAGTGGTGGGAAAGATCTTCACTGCATTTACTGTGTATTTGATAAAAACATGTTTTAACTGATAAGATGTGGCAGATTGTTGTGGCCCAACATGGCTTTTTTCCCGTTTCACATAAAACTAGTTAAAATTTGATAGCCATTAGTTGATTGTATAGATCATCAGGCATTGGGTTGGTAACATACTTCACACAAGGTATAATTCTGATCATTTTCACGGGATCTATTTTAGACGTTGAGGCCATTCTACCTGATGAACGTATTTTTTCAATTCCTCCAGAGTTTGTAAAATTAGTATCAGTATTAACTTTTGCTCCTTCCTCCAAATCGGAAATATTGTGGCAGGTTAAGAAATTGATATTAAGGTATTTGCATTCACTTTAGTAGTCTCTAGCCATACAGATGGTTGTGTGGTTATATTTATCCAGGTTTAAGACATCAGTGTGACAGTGTCTGACATGTCTAACACAAATACACAACTGACAATCAGCAGTTGAACTTTTTGTTGCATCACTTGGAAACAGCTGAATTCTCACATAAGGTCCACTTACTTGGTGTTTCTGAAGCTTTGACCCAAGTATGGAAGTTTGGTCACATGATCAAAAGGGGTAGGCCTGCTTTTAACTGTCATGCCCATACATGGCAAAGAATGGTTGCTTTATTCAATATGTATGTTGCTTATATAACTTTTTCGATTTAAAGTAATATTTCATGTTTTATTTTGAAATGTGATAGGGTTTCACTCCACTTTTTTCTCTGCTTTATGCAGTTGTCTGCTCCATTTTGAAACTAATCATCTGTGACTCTGTGGCAATGTCTTCTTGTTTCGTCTGTTGATTTGGCTACACAAGCTAATAAAGCAGTGCATTCAGTGCAACAGAGCCACAGCGATGCTCAAACATTAACCTATAAACCACTCAGCCATCTCAAAACCTGCACTTATTTGTTATTGACTCTAACTCTGCTCCTGAGCTGTACATGAGCAACTTTAGTGTATAATAAACACTAAAACTACGCTAACATCAAATGATAATTGTGCTCTGGTAATAGACATAATCTTACCTGTGCAGACTTGCACACTGACCTGTCCCCACAGAAAACACCTTGACCAAAATCCGCGACCAACCCGATATTGCTTCCTGGCCAAGATTCTCGCTAATTCTGCGATGTTTGAGAAGTTTAACCAATAAATACCAACTGCTTCAACATTGCCAACATTTACTCACCAGAGCTGTCAGTGTTGGAGCTTGTCAATGACTTGGTTGGGCCTCAGCTTCCGAGATCATCGGGTCAGGTAGCACACAGACCTGGCAACCCTGCTTTGACCTTACTGGCGACACTTTATCAAGTAAAAATGGCAAGATGCTTGAGATTGTTTAAAATACTGCTGTGGCTAATTCTTGTGTTCTGCCATCCATCCATACCCTGTCCATTTGAAAATCCACACTTACGGACGTGATAACTTAGAAATATATGGTGGGACTCTATGGGACACGATGGCCTGAGTGAAAACCCTATAAACACCAAGAAAGTGGATCTGTGTTGAGAATTTTTTGGCCAACTAAATGTTGAAAAATCAACAAACATGTCTTTCCACAAACAGTGTGAGCATGGATAATCCACTGACCTCACTGTGAGCAGCTTTAAGTGACACTACTCTGCTGAAATAGGCTCTGTATTAACATCATTGCTTGAAGGTGCATTTCAGTCCATTTTTGACCTACCTGCCACCCTAAACATTTCGTCCTTTGTGCATTAGTGTACGAGGTCTTCAACTAACTAACTACTGACATTCGCTACAGGGCAGGCATTGATGGAATCAATCCTGACAAACTGGCTACACACGGAAAAAGGTTACACAGATTGTACCAATAATGTGGACTGGACTCTGAGACCTCATGTCATACCTTCAAGTATCTATATATCTACTGTACCCCTTTAACCTCTAACCCACCATGTTTTTTTTCCATGATTTGAGTACTAATAGCACAGATGACTGCACTGCAGAAGGCCATTGGCTCAAACCACATTCCCACTGAGCTTTATTATAAAGGTCATGCTTTACCAATTCTGCATCTCAAGCTGAGATGCTTTCTTACTCGAAAACAATTATCTCCAGGCAGTTATGAATGTATGTGATAGCAATGAAACCTCTGTGCCTTGTCACTCCACGTTTAAAAGCCTCACCATTCAACCAATCTGAGCTATTCATCAAGCGCCAGAGAAAGACCTGGTTTGTGTGGGCAGCTCCCAAGCGTGTAAAAGGAATGAGTGTAAGCCCCCAAGTCTGCCTGGAACACCTCATCCAGGCTAGGTTGAACCACCTACATTTACACCCATGCAGCCATGCCTTTGAGACCATAGAAATTCAAAGTGAAAAACATCCCTCCAAACCGTAGAAATCCACCTAGTGTGCTGCTAATTCATGAATAACTTTCATAAGATCACTTAGAGGCCATTACTTCCATTCTCATCAACAGCTCCTCAGCCTTGCGCTTTCAAAAATGTAGCAGCGAAAGACACTGGTGCCACGTCTATTCAACACAACTCTTTATATCTTGTTATTCCTCCTCACTGTCCAATGGAGGGTCAGCTACAGACAGCACAACAGGTGTCCTGCCCAGACACACACATACACACACACACACACACACACACACGCATGCTTAGTGTAGGAAACCTGCTGGCTGCGGTCGGCTGAATCCTCCGTGAGCGACATGCATCATTAACAGCTTTTAAACTGCACAGGCGTCCTGCCTTCAGGATCTTATAACGGGCCGTCCGTCTCCCCCTCCTGACAGCATCCCACCCACTACACACACTCTTTAAAGTGTTACTGAAGAGGCTTAACAACCCATTCCAAAAGCCTGCATGGGGCATTTGTACTCCATAAAAAACACTACAAGCTACAAATGGTGCCTCACTGAGTGCCCTTATGGAGCATACACCAGTTGATGTGCGGAGATGGTTAAAGGCAGCAGCAGGTGAGTAAAAGCATTTTCTTTACAAGACGCTTGTTTTCCAATAATTGTTCAAAGAGGTGTGAGAATTGTTCGAAGTGGGTAAAAGCACAGAGTCTTGTAAGAACTTCTGAAAGCATCCATATGCACATACTTTCAAGTCTTTGGGCCAAGTGTTCAGGATGTGAATCTAACATGGTTGTGGTGTGCGGGTCTTTTCTTTGACGCGGCTGCATTAGTGGGCTGATGGAAGGTAATCGTTACTCAAAAAGACATGTCTCCTGATGATTTTCAACCTCAAAACAAGTATTGGCTGCTTCAGCAGGTGCCGTCACGCTGCAAGCTGACAGATCCTTGTAACACGCCATTAAAACATCATACAATAACATACAGATCACATAGACTACGTCTGACAATGGAGCTGAAAGAGGTGCCAGTGCTTGACGTCAATATGGTGCGGGGTGCATTTAGCATGCTGAGGATCTGTTATGTGAGAGACTGAAAGCTGTAGCAGGTATTATGGGATATATATAGGTATGTATATATAGTGAAGCATACACAAATGTACCTTACTGGCATGTTTCTGAAATGATATTACAGTTAGTGTCATGGAGCTGAAGTGAAATCCCTGTTACTGCACTGGAATTCGCTCTATGAGATTAAACATGCCTTAAAGCGATTAGAAAATTGTTTGGTAGGTGCAAACCGATAAAAAAGGAGAATACTGTGAGACACAGTCTAAAATGGCTTCACAAATCACAGCAATGGATTGCACAGTAAAATGAATGGCTGTGATGAAAGGAAAATGACACATTTTTAGTAGTTTGAATGACCTACAGAATGTAAATATTGCGTACAGATTTAAAGTCCTGTAATATTTGTCTGATGAATCTATTGGTACCACTGCCTCTAATTTAACGGAATATTTTTCGAAGTCTTCAGCGGAGCATATTCGCATTTCATGGATCGAAATGAAACGTTGAAGCTTTAATTTCATTAACGCTTTCACAGTGATAATGACGGTAAACCGTATTATTGGCAGTACGGGCGTATAAGAATAGAAATTCTTCTGCGTAAGAATAATACAGTGATCAATCTTACAGTGATTATAAAAAAGCCATCATACAGCGCCGCAAAGAAAATGCAGAAATATCCAAAGATTTCAGTCCCGAAACTCTAAAAAGCACAGCGGCATTGGTTCCCAAAATTTGAGAATAAAACAACCTCAGCAAACATGCGAGATCAAAAAGGTGCAGTGTGTCTTTAATTCGCCGCCTTTGTGGCGGCGGCAGCAAGAGCGAGGGCATCCGAGGCGAACCACAAAGCCAAGGGTTAAAGACGATACCACGCTGACTCTCCCTAAACGACATGCCACGCCATTTTACCAGCTCTTTATTTCCCCGTCATCGCAAACCAGCTCCAACTTCCTGCTCGCTCGCATGCCATTCAAGGACAAGGATGAGAGAAGCAGAACAAGGGAGGGAAAAAAGGAGGAATCAGTGTTTCAACAACATTAAGGGAAGGTCATTGTCTGCGGGCTTACCCTGGGAGAGACGCAGAGGGCCTGAACCTGCCAGAACCTATCCACGGCGACCGGGAGCGGGACCTGCGAGAGACCAGAACAACAAAGACAGTTTGTGACAAAGCTGAGGCGCCGCAGTCCGAGAGGAGTGAAATCAAATGTGACATTTTTCATTTATTTGTAAATGCCTCCTTGGCGGCACACTCACTCGAAACGACAGTTGGGCTCTTACCAAGTTAACGGGAGCTGATGGTAGAATAGAGGGATCCTGACAGAGGTTGTAATGAGATGCCGCATTAGGGCCGCTCTCTCATCCACTCTCCCCTCTCTCGCCCAGGAGCACGCCCTTCACTTCCAATCTACTATCCCAACCATTTGGAAACGGTTAACCCTATGAAAAACTACACTAACCCTCTTTGGAGCTCTGATAAAACATTCTTTGTGGGTTTATTTTGTCAGAGATGCCTTTGATGCTACAAACGCTTTTGTCAAAGGGATTTCGGAGCATTTGGAGCCTTGGGAAGGTTGGAAAATGATTTCCAATACCTGCCCAAAAAAACAGGAATAGGAGCATTGTCTGAGGCTGTAACGCACTGACTCGCAGTGATGGAAAATAACTAAGTAGATTTACGCAAGTACTATTTTATTGCTTGTTACTTTGTACTTCTACCTGGCGTTTCAGAGGGAAATCTATTTTTTTTTACTTCACTAGATGCTGGTTACTCTTCTAAGCTTTTATTTACGAGAACTACTATACAATGCATTGCTAAAGATTTAACAAATGGTTCCCTACTTTTTTTTTTTTGATTTCTCTGACATCTCAGATGTCTGTGAGTTGTTAGCACTTCTACTAGGGTGATTCCACCTTTTAAACAAAAACTGATTACAGCAAAAGTTTTTCCTCCTCCATGAATCATCTCACAATCCCTCGGATGAATCTTGTAATTCTTCAGCGTTGGTCTGTCCCATACGTTGGGAACCAGTGGACTAAACATTACTGTATATATATATATATATATATATGTAATAGATAGGTAAAACTGGCTCCAGCTGCAGCTACAACAGTAAGATCCTGCTACATATACACATATATGCTACATATTGATATATCTGTATCAGTGAGTCACAGGGACCAATATTACTTTTACATTTGATACTTCATAGTATATACCATTTAGCTGATACAAATCTTATCTAAGTATGATTTAAAAATAAAGATTTTCCCTGTAATCAAGTTTTTTTTTCCTATATGTAAAGATCTGAGTACTTCTTCCACTAGTGCTGACTTGTATATTACTGTGATATACCTTATCATATCGTGTGTTAAACACTCTATATGTGGATTCTCAACAATGAGAAGCTAGCCCTAGAAAGAGGTCCTTAACATCTGACACACAGGAAATACAAAACCCATTATCATTTAAAGTGATTGAACAACCATTAAAAGTAATGATTGAGTCATAATTTTCCCTCACAAACTGGGTCAAGCTGGAAAAAGGTCTCAGAGGAAGAGCCAGTAAGGAAAATGAACTATTACCCTCTACAAGTGTGTGTAGTGCCCTCTAAACTGTCCTCGCAGATTGAGAGAGTGTGCTATATAGTAGGCAGCATGTGAGCGATGAGTTATGTACTTCATTAAGCTCAAGTAATTTCCCTCCCAGATATCACGTCGCCTTCAATCCATCCTAGCAGCCGTGAGCTATATTTAGCTCTCCGGAGCAGAACGCCACAGCTCATCATAACAATGTAGGTAAAGGTGTTTGGCTGAGGCCAAGTTCTACAAGGTGTCACTAAATTAGAAAGAAACATTCTGGCCTATATTAAAGAACCAATGTAGATAAAAATCTGGAGGTTTTCAGAGGCAACTAATTAATCATCCTAGCCGTACTTATCTAACTTACTCCCTAATAATTCTACTGTTGTAATTAGATTCATCATCAGCATGACTTCGTCTCAGAGATACTGTGGTTAAATTTTAAGTATGTTAGACCTTCGCTGAACCGTATACCATTATCTCTTTAACTCTGTGAAGATATTTGAGTGTAGTTGCTATAGTGCACCAGTGCTGTTCTTCAGATTGGGTAAAGCCACGACATAAATTCTACTCTTTGCCGATTGCAATAGTGCACTACAATGCAAAACTGGTGCATTGTTGTGTTTCCAATAGTAGCTTTGCAAAAAGAAAGAATATGAATAAAGAGAACATCTTTAAAGCTGCGCAGCCCGGCTGGACCGCTTTAGCGTACTTCAGCTCATTGTTGTGGTTTCACAGCCTGCAACTTCACTGGTTTAATGCTGTCTCACCGCTCTCATCAGTCGCAGCAGGCAGCTATTTTCATCAACCATTACCACCAGAACAGAAAACAGGTTCTGCCATGCCAAGCCTTCACTCACATTTTTATATAAAACAATTGTTCAAATGAAAATGCGTAATATGAAAGGGGTCTTCATTTTGCAGCTCCCTTCAGCTCATCAGAACCAGTTAGCATCTGCTACCTTGACGTTTTAGCTTTGTGTTACCTTGTTGGTTTCGACTTCGCCGCCACCAGTGTTTCCAGTGTTGCACGTTTTCCACCCACAGCAGGCTGCTAACTCACATACAAACATAAAGGTTTAATAAATCAACTGGACACCAGGTACCAAGCTGCAGACAGCCAAATTTAGCAACTAGCTAGTGTACGTAGTGTAGCATGAAGCAAGCTAAAGCCTGATGTTTTCTTGTTGAGAGTTGGCAGAGACCAAAACATTGGACTTACATTCAGCAGTTGGCCAGAAACGTGACTTCAAATTAATGTTGAGTGTCAGAATCTGTTAGCTATCGAGTGTGTCATAACAAAGTTGATGATGAGCTGATGTGGTGTATCCAGTCCACACTCAACAGGTGTTTTCACTTATGTTGTCTGATTAGATCTCTTATCAGGACTGTGTGGCCGTGTGCAGACTGCGCTTCATTGACATCCACTTACTCTCCTGTTGTACCTGTTGAGGCGGGACATATTACACATTTTTAATTCTTAATGGTACATTGAGCTTGCTGACCTCCTGTTATTTCACCACAGCTCTGCCTAATTTAAACCCAGGCAGGGGTCTGAATTAGCCAAAATAACTCAAAACATCTGTGTGTGAAGAGCCTCAGGGATTCAAACTTTCACATAATTTAATCAAAGCCACAATGTGTGGACATTTTTTTGTGCTAACTGCACAAAATATTGTGGCAGCATACATTTTACCATCACAGTCAGAACTGGTCCAGCAGGTTGCTTTCATTTTCAGTAGCTTGAACTAGTGTCTCCCACATTATATTTCGTCATACTGCTACTGGAGGATTCAAAGCCTCCATACAGTATCTTTACATTACCTATAATCAGTAATCATATACCAGATGAACATGCCAAAAAAGAATGTATCTATTAGTATAATTACTCATATTTTTATTTCTATAACATTGTATTGCATCAACTTAACACACTGTAGGCCTAACACACTAGAATGTTTGACATAAAGGTTAAGGTTGACCAAAATGCCATTAACTTGCAAATACATTTATGAAAACATTAACTGGGTGTAGGGAATGTTATTAGGGGTGTTTTTAGACAATCCTGTTCTAAAATCCAATCCTGTGGTCAGTTAAGTGCTCCTTGGCTAAGCTAATTGCAAAATCAATACAAGAAAAGCTGTAAAGGTCGCCAATAAAATAAGAACAGACAATAACATCGACCTCACTCATCTAAAAGTTGACACTAACTTTCACTCAGTGCCATGTATGTGCCCTAAATCTTCCAGTATGTCCCACTCATAAATTGTATTGAAAGGGATGATATAGACTATGAACTCCTCAACTTGAAGGCATAAATCTTCCGCTAAGCTCTTTGGTAACTAAACCAACCGGCCTCAGTGTGTGGATGGTGAAAGTGTCAGAACCACTAGATGACTGTAAAATGTACATTACACCCCTGTAAAGTGGCTGTCCATCAGGATCTGAGCACTTCCAGGCAACATGCCAATTGTGACATTAACGTATCATCTGACACTTACATTACACATATGTCAACATCCATAGGAAGCCTTCATAAAAGCCTGGCAGGTTTGGTGATGACAAGCAACATTCACAGGTATTTCAGTCACAGCAATTGAATAAAAATAGCCATAAAATAGGCTCTATGCATTAAGTTCCCACAGTGGACATACTAAGTGGTTATTTTTATGAGGGTTTTGACATCCTGTCTTCCAATTGAATGCTTTGACAGTTTGAGGAAGGGGAGGGTGACCATGTGGTTTTCCAGACTGCGTTAAAGCCAAGGACAGTTGAATACCACATTTGGCTGGATAAAATTGAATATGTTTGTGTCCGAGGTAATTTGTCATGGTTGGTTTGTTTCCTTTTTTCCAATACTGATTTCACACAACCTAATTTCAATCAGGCCAAACCCAGTGCTCATAAATCTCTGGCTGCATCTTTACTGAGTTCACCCCATTACCCCCGTACGACTTCCATAAATTCTTTGGCTAAATTGACCAGACACCCTCTTCTGACCAGGATATGTACCTGTTCTTCAAAATTGGGGGATATATCTTGATTTCCGGTGTGCAGGGAGACATGATACGGTAGCATGGTTTGATCCAGGGGGTGCTATCATGATGACCTCCCCGAAAACATCAAAGTCCTGTCACTGTTACCCTTCAACATGCAGTTCCTTGTAAAATAAAGTGCACTGATGCTGACAGCGGGCGTAACATTTTTAGCTTTCATCAACCATCATCAGTTAACATCATTGCCTCGTTAGCGAAGCTACAAAATTTAACTGTTTGCTGTTAGAAATGTGCATCACAAACTGGTGTCTGAGTTTGCTTTTGCACCGAGAGAATAGTGACTCTATCGGTCAAAACAATATCGTGTTTGCTAATTTCATACGTCATTTTTTGGCCCCGCGTGGTCTCGCTATGTAGCAGTCAAGTGGTGTCCAACAGCTAATGCTCGCAGATAGCAAACAAAGGGCAAAATCGCTCAAATGTGCTTTTAAAGGCATTGTTTGAATATTTTCAATTCATCAGCTGAATCGGGATCTCCGGAGCACTTGGAGCTGAGCAGCTTGTCCTGTCAGTCTATGAAACTAGCTTCTACTGTGACAGCTGCCAGCAAGATGTGACTTGCCATCAATCACTACAACTTTTATTACTACAGTAATAGCTGTAAGTAAATACTGTATGATGCTGCTTTTGATGCCATTATCACTAATGTAACGACCATTTTACATTGATCCAGTTTTCTAGGTAACTACAGATGAACTTTGAAGTTCCAATTAAATGTTCAATAAAAATATTAAAATATTACTTGGGGATGCTAGTTGTAATTTTTTTTATTTTTATATATTTAGAATTTAGGCTATTTAACTTTCCTTTTCTTCTTTGTTCTTATTCTGTAATTCTTCTTTCCTGAAATCTGTCAAAATGGTGGGAAAGGGTATCAAGCCTGTGGCGTAAATTTCACATGAAATCACTGATAAGGAGATTTGGCCTGTGCATTAATAGGGAATATTATTATTTCCTTTGATACAAGCACATTTGGAATAATGATAAGAGCCGCAAAAGCATTTAGTCATCTCAGGTCTACAAGTCTGAAATGTTTGGACAGGATTTAGACAACTTTCATTCCTAAAACAACAGCAGTGCTCGAAAATGTGTGACACACTGTCACAACTCCATGCATGCCCCTGAATCATGAAATTATTACCTTTCCTCGCAAGACATCTTTATTATGTCACCGTGTGACTGTCATGACCTCATGAGGTGCTGTCAATGCTATCAGTTGGTCAAGCACTGATGTCTTTTCTTTATTTTACTACACATGAGTTCCCACTAGGTTGAACTGAGGAGGAGGGAAAAAAGTCAGTTTGAGTAATTAAATGACTTCAGGGTTCAACGAAATCTGTAGAATCTGCATGCTTAGACTGTGTGCAAGTGTCCTCACTTCTGCAATACAGAAGTAATATTAAACAGACATTGGTTGGTGAAGTAATTAAATCAGAACAAGTCTGATATTTGTAGAAAACAATACCATTGCAGAAAATTGCAATGACCCTTTGCATCTGTAATGCCTGTGGAATCTGCATGCTGAAACAGTGTGCAAGAATCTCCTCACTTCTGTGCTACAATAACGCTTCAATAGCAAATAACTTTTCAGAAGCTGCCTGAATCACAAGCTCAAACCAAGCTTACAAACCTGAATTAAAAAGGATGTTATTCCCCATATAACTACGGGGCATGCACACCTGCCTTTACTATGCTTACATTATGGAATCTCAGCTCAATTAAGCTTTCACCTAAATTATTGCGCCGTTTCATCTTCAGTTAAGAAAATGTGGGTTCAATTTCCCAGCAAACTTAACTAAGGGGGAGTGACCTTGCCTGACACACTGTTAAATGGACCAGCAAGAATGTTTTTTGTGGGTATCTAAAACGAAAGGCTGTTAAAAGTCCACCATTTTCCCATTTCTCTATGTCACTGATGCCTGACAGGCTGTAATTTTCATTCTCTCACTCCGGCGGAGCCTACTGAGCTGGAGATTATGGAGATGACGGTTTGGATTTTTAAGCACCCTCTTCATCCTGTTTTAAATCTCTATAATGTCTGGGCATAAATAAAAACAGATGCCTTTTATAAAACAACTGGACAGTGGAGCTGAATAACATTGTGCCTCAGTGAGCTCACATTTATTACTGTCGCCGCTGAGTGAACACTTCCTCGAGTCAATGTCAATCTACATGTCAATGGAAACCCCCTTTGACTAATGGCTCGAGGAGGGCCTTTATTGAAAATCTTGGGTAAAACATTCATTTTCTAATTCCCCTGTCAATGTCAATTTCATCATTCATTCTGTCAATAATACTGTATTGTTCATGCGCAAAGGGCATTTAAGATTTGCCTGCATTAACTGATTATTGATGTGCACAACTGCTGTCAATAGGGAACAGAGCTTTAATTAAAGCTCCAGAATCAGTTAATCAGTAGCACTGACTCAGATTAGTTTAATTTGGTGGAGTTGGGGGGGGCTTACTGGCACTCACTTGCTCCTCTTGAGTGGCAAAAGGAGGGTTGAACTGAGGGAGCGTGTCGGTGGTCACCCTGCATTAAATGAAGCAGAGGGTTTGAATCATCTCCTTGTCTCTGTGGATGAGGGTCTCTCCAACTGACATAGTCTTGGCTCTCACCGGCTTCCTCCAGGCAAGGTCAGACCATTACTTCTTCAGGGTTAGTGAAAGAACTGTCTTTCAGCTTACAGGCCCTGGACTACCGCTTTTGCTGCAAGCTTATATGTTTCTCTACATGTTCCCATGCCAACACAATGCTCTAGAATGTCCTGCCGCCACTGTAAATGCAGACAGGCGAGTTCAGGCAGTCACCGTAATCATCACAACATGAACTACGAAAATGACTGGGTTAAGACGACTGTTTTCAAAGTTTAGATGAAAGAGTGCCAATTTAGAGAGCCAGTGTATGATTGAAAACCCATTAACTGGTCTGATAGTGTTTAACATCAAATTCTTTGAGCACTGAATTCAGCAGTAACCAAGTAGTGTATTCATTGAGGGTTACTGAACGTAAAAGCATTGGAATGGATCATGGTTGATGAAAATATAATGCATGTCACACATGGGGGCTGCACAAAATGTCTCTGAATTCAGCGGTTTTCTATTCCAGCTGCATCGAGGCTCCGTCTTTGCTCAGGTTCAAATGTCTTTCAGGAGTTCAGAAGTTGTTTTGCAGATATTTTGTTGTACAGCATAATGGAAGCACAGATAAAGCTCTTTTATTATCAATATGGCAACAGTTTTAATTACTAAAGGCAGCATTTCATCTCCACTTTCTGTCTGTGCATCTTGTTTGGTGTATATTAATAGAAACAAACACTAGCACTTCTTTTCCTCTTTAACAGACTTTTGAGGATAAGTAACAAAAAAGAAACTTTTTTTTCCTATATGTACACACAGAGAAAGAAAATAATTAATTAAATGTGTTGCTGATTACTAATTGTCAATAAATATTGGCTTTTATATAAATTTAAAAGTGACTTTTATGCTTGAGAAATGCAAGCTCTATGGCAAAAATGATCACAGCACATGAAGACTGGAGTGGAGAGGATAAAGTGTTGGAAAGCAACTAAAGCCATTTGCGGTTATTATTTCTCACACAGCTATCATCTGGTAAAGATGAGTGTACCTAATCTCTTACATGAAGGCTGTTGTACAGAGGAGCTACTCCTGGCATCCCATCATTCGTTCAAAAGATTAAAAACTGTGTGTGAAAATATCTTTGGAGGTCTACATCAACTACGACTCCCAAGATGCATTTCGGCAAAAAAAGCACACAATCACTGAGCTTTCAGTGACGTGCAGCTCTACGACCGCAGAAACTAAAGATGACGATGTGGAGAAACGTGAACACATGATCTGCAGCATAAATCAACAATTCTCTCTCTAACTCTGGTTCAGTCGTGGGTGGTTTCCACACCATTTTGTCCTCAGCTGTCACAATAAAGGGTTTTGAATTTGCTACCACTCCGATTCGTGCTGAGCCACCTCTCCATGCCAACGTGACCGAGGCTCATGGGTATTGTCAGAGACGTCATCCAAGCCAAAATTCTGGGGAGGGGGCACAATTAGAGAAGGGTGTATGGGGGTCCCTCCTCAGATTAAAAAGAAGAAAATAATGGCATGCACCCCCCCCCCCCCCCCCCCCCCCCCCCCCCCCCGCGCCAGCTTTAACGGGCATGATGCGAATGGGCATTGTGTCTGCCCTTCCAAAATGACGAGCCAAACATGCTCTCAAAAACAAAGTTGAAATAATTCAAACTAGTGCTCATAACATGAACATGTAGGATTCCATTATGTGTCATGTATCAAAAAATAAATTGATAGACGAAAAGAAAAAGAGGAAATATACTTCCAGAAACAGCTGCCCCTTTCATTTCACAACCCCATAGACTGTGAAAGTGTCATTAACAGAGAGAATCCAGACACAGAGTAAAATCCTCTGATAAACTGTATTCGGAGAAAAAAGCAAACTGAAGTAGTCAACTTAACTCATTTCGAACAAAAACAATGAGGAAAGGACAACGAGCTCCCTGGGCAAGCAATGCAGATCAGTGATTGGTTGTGGGGTGCACACGTCCACAGCTCATTCGTGCTTCTGTCTGGCTGATGACTGGTTGGCAGAGGGGGCCGCTGCTCTCCCCGACTCACCGAACACGGTCAGTCCAGAGAGCCACAGCCACAGACTGCACATTCACTGTGAAATATATACTCTTCATCGAACAACAAAGCCTTAAAAGCTGCTAATGAGAAAGTCGTGAACTTTTGCACTTAAGCTTCGCACTGCCTCAAGCTGAAGCTGTTTATGTCCTTTCACTTTTAAGCCTGTTTTTGGTTCATCTATATAGGACTACCTGGGTCCCATAGTTTCTAGTGAAATAAGTTTGACAGTTTGTCTCAATAAAACAGATACCCAGGACTGATCAAAGTCTCAGTGGCAGCAGCGTGAGACAAGCAGTGATGGTTGGAATTTCTACCAGACCAAGTGGATTTAAAAGCAACACAAAGACCTCTACTGTACTGTGCAAAGCCAAATCTATTTAAAACTTCTAGGTTTCATGTCCGCCAGCTGTCAAAAAGGCCCTATCACACTCTATTAAATCTTTTTTCTTTTTTTTTAAATGCACCGAAAGTACTGCAGGTTAAACAACGCGATCACACCTGTGAGTATGTTTTCAGGTTCACTGTGCTCCCGTTGGCAGTGCATGTCTGGCATCCGACACCAAATTAGCCAGAACTGGCCCTGCAGTAATAAATTGAAAATCATGTCACAAATATTTCATGGTCAAGGAGCTTGTTTGTCCCAAATGTTATAGAAAGCCAAAATACCGAGCAGCAGCTCACACTCCAGGATTTTGTAAGAGTGACATTATTAATGCTTTGCTCCGCTCCTCTGGGTTGACTGAAGTATTGGAGTCAATAAAATATGTGGTGTGCTGATGAAGTGGAGGCAGGTTTAAAGCAATAATCTTAAGGTTGGCATATTGTGGCATCCATCCCCTGCACCACCAGCGTAACATTGTCAAATTAGGCTTTTGTTCAATTTTGAGAAGGAGGATATTTTTCTCTCACAATTGCCTTTATTCCTTCATGAGTGACTTTCTGGTCTTCTGCTTCTAATCCCTCTGATGCTGCTCTTTAACTATCATTACCATCCTGTCATTTTATCTTTAAAAGCTGCTACTTCACAACCCACCTCCTCCCTGTCTGAACCACTACTTTCCTGGAAGCTGCTGTCTTCACTGCATCACGCCAGCATCGTGAAGTAAAACATGGTTTACGACGTGTACTAAACAATAATGCAGTCAGCCATACTGGCAGCCTGCACAGCTTTCTGGAAAATGTCACTCAGAGGCCCATTTCTAAATGTTTTAATTAATTCTTTTTTTTAATGCCATTGCATTACTACTACTTACTACCTAATACATTTACTTAGTTGACACTTTTACCCAAATAATTGCATTATACCATGTGGATACCACCCAAAAATTAGCTATTTGTTTCATCATTGTTTTTAAGCCCCTAACGTTCCAAAGGGCCGTCCGTGGACTGTAACAGAATTTACTGTTTTTTGTTCTTCCCGTCCAGTGACACAAACACTATGTTCACGTTTATACTCATATTCTACACTGTTAGAAAGCTTAGATTCTTCCTGACGTAAACCACTTCAATATACAACCATAAAGGCAGCACGATAAACACCAACAGCAGACAAACAACAATGTATGAATATGACGAAACATTGAGGCAACTCACCTATTACATCTCTCAGTGATCCACAAATTGATACGTTCAGACAAAAATGTTGTGGAAACATCTACAAAGGTCCAGACGATCCACTGAAGGAAAGATATTTAGTCCAAAACATGATAATAATCCACAGGAAGATGTCTTCTCCTTTCAAATTAGCAGGCCGTGTGCACTCTTCTGCTTGCCTTCTGTTTTCCCCATTTCTTTTTTGTCTTCCTCTGTGGAGTTTTAAGGTGGTTGGCATCCGCATGATTGCATTACTGCCACCTACTGGATTGGAACTGCTTCACAGTGACAAGGATTTACAGTGTACACCCAAAGTGATCCCATTCACAACATGTTGCCTCGATACACCAGCCCCAGCTGTCTGAGTTGGTGCAAATCCGTCCCTCAGTGTAGCATCACCAGGCATGTCAAACTGATTCCATAAAGGGCCATGTGGCTGTAGGTTTTCGTTCTAACCTGCTCCTCTTTGGTTGGAACGAAAACCTGCAGCCACACGGCCCTTTATGGATTTACTATGACATATGTGCTTTATGGAATCAGTTTCACATGCCTGATCTAGATCCTCTCCAGATATGGCCACAACTTTCAAGAATCTCCTGGCAGTGTCCAACACCATCTTAATCCTTTGTAATAATAATAATAATAATAATAATAATAATAATAGAATGTTAATGATATTTCTTGTAAAGCATTTTGAGCTGCATTTCCTGAATGAAAGGTGACACCAAAACATCCACTGACTGGCCATTTATCATTCATTATTGCAGACTTCTTAAAATGTACATTCATCACTCACTGTCACTGTCAGCTTAAATACCTGCACATTGTAAATTTGATTATATATACACTGTTTATTTGCGGGGGATAAAAGTTCAGAATGTTAGCTTTCAAAAGACACGATGGATGTTCTCCAAATAATTCAGAAACAGCTATCAATTTACTTTGGGTATGCCTTGGATAGGCGTTTTACGGGAATGGTTAAGTACATTTGAGACATCATTTCACCACTAATGAGCTAATCATTTTATCCTGAGTTTGGAAAGTCTGTTTTGATATGAGCTTAGGACAGGGAAAAATAATGCATTGAATAATAAAAAAAAAAGGTCCCCTGTTCTGCTGAATACACACACACTGTGAGGAAATGGGGTTTCAAGGGAACAAGGATGGAACCCAGATGCAGACACAAGGGGGAGCTGATTCAATTTAACAAGTTTATTTGATTAAAGGAAATGAAAAAGCAGGTGAGTATCTAACCAAAATCAAAAGTTCAAGGAAGTAGCAAAAATTCAGGAAAGAGCCTGAGTCAATAAAGAGAAATAAACCAAATCCAAAAAACACATCCACCAGTAGAAAAAGAAATCCTAAACTTAAAGCATGAAAAAGGGTCCAGGGAAATCTAAACAAATATTCAAAAACACGTGAAACACACTAGGTACTACGGAGAAACACTAACAAGAGACATGGCATGGTGAGGAAACACAGACAACACTTAAAGACGCTGAACACTAACATAAAACGCAGCCTGGACATGAACAAAGACAACACAAGCAAAAACACTCACTAGTGGCATAGGGCAATGGCAAAGATTCACAGACAACGACCTGACAAAGACTGAGGGGAAGACAGGGGCTTCAATACACAAGGGAGGACAACTACTGACACACAGGTGAAACAAATCAGACAACTACCAAGGCGGGAAAACACAGGAAGTAAAACAAAAGAAGAAACATAACGTGAACCTTCAAAATAAAACAGGATGTGAGAAAAGACTGACAACACAAAAGGAGAACCTTCAACAAAAAACAGGCGTGCAAAGCACGGATCATCACACAGGGAATATTAGACCACTTGCTTTGAAATATCAGAGCAACAAGGACTGAGTTAACTAGTTTGTTACAGTCAAGTCGTGAGAATCAGATGACAGGTTAAAGTGAAATGCTATGAACATCCCTGCATTATATCACTGAAAAACACTAAAGGACAGATAAATTCAGCACTGAGTTTATTTAAGTATTACTTGAAGGATATGAACACATCACTTACGCATTATGATTCAGTGGTGATTGTGAGAGAAACTAGCTGGCAGTGATAGTATAAATACAGTCATTGGTGGAGCATGTTTCTGAGCCTCTTGGGTGAACTTATGCTCGGCACATTTGTTGCCTTTCCCTCCGTGTGAGCCTCGTTGCTCTTCACTGAGTATGAGTAAGCCTCCACCCATTTTGTGAGATACTTGCACAGACTTTTAGCCTTTCTGGCAGGTGCTCCTTCCCTCTCGCATTCATCCTTGTCGTCGTTTGAATGAATGACTCCTTAGTAGATGATACAGCTAATGTCCCACATACTGCCACCTGCTGTACCAGAGGGGAACTTAGCAAACACACACATCAAATTCCAATTATGTCTCCCATCCATGCCAAAGCCAACCTTTGTTATAAGATAACGCACATGGAGCACTGTGGTCCAAATCATCAGTCCATGGTTGATGGTTGACGGGTGGAGATCTGCAAATCTTCAGCACGAAACATGGCGTATTGTAAGACAGTGAGCCAGTGAGGAAGCATCTGTGGATCGGAAGTGAGCAGTTTGGGTCAAGTTCTTAGATCAGCTTCTTTTAACTCAGATCAGAGTTCACTTATAACTGCATCATGAAACAGCATGGAGACACTTTGCTTTGTCCATCCACTGATGGAGATTTTGACTAGTATGCAGCTGTTGGCAGAGGTTTTGAATCCACATTAAAGAATGACTGAAAGAAGAAGTGCATTACCCTAATGAGTATTTTTTAATGCTCGTTGTTCTTCATCTAGAAAACAACTCTATTATTGCAGAAGATGCTGGTGAAACAGTAAGACTGGACTCATTTATTTCAGACGGAGATGAATCCTTTAAAAGCAGTGAGCTGGTTTGGAAATGCTTACAACAAAGAGAGGAAAGTGAAATGTGGTCAGACAGAGATACAACAACACTACTCGCCTATTGTTGACCAAAGTCCTGGCAGAAGCAAAAACTTCTCAGACTTCAAAACCACTAAATATACGTCCACTCAAATTGTCCATTTTGCTTTAGGCAAAGAAAATCTTCCAAATGACAACTTTACTCATATTTCTATTTCAACTTTCAACATTTTAGTCTTGTTTCTCTATCAGCTGAAAAGCATCTGAAAAACTAAATAAGAGGTTCGATAGAAATTGAATTAAACTCAAGCTCCATTTGTCAAAGTTTCTTCCTGGAGCTTGAACATTTTGGCAGGGAACAAACTGGGCTTGTACATTTGAACATTTCATGTCAAGCTTTCACGGCAGCAGGAGCAGTGATGTAGCAGGATTGTAACTGCAGTAGTTGTTTAGGAGGTTGGAGTTGTAATATTCTTTACTTATAGAAAACAATCAGTGAATAAAATGCAACACAAAGTGCTGAACATAAAAGCAGATAATCACAGCACGATGGCTATGAGAGAGTCTACAACAGCATTTGTTGTGTTTTCAGACCTTTTTCACTGTCACTTCATGACTTTCAGAAGCTGTTTGTGTATTTCCATCTTTGACAACGTGTTGTAATTGATAAAATGATAAATGGAACTTGTGCTGTCTGGAATGTCAGGGCGGCTTCACTTTTGGCTTAAGGGCGAATATTCAGACACGATCGCCACATCTGGTGCATCTGATGCTGAAACTCTGGGTTGAATCCAGGAAATGGAGTTCCACTGTTCTTACAGATCAAATTAAAAAATGTTTGATTGTTTGATTGTAGAATGTTGACTCTTGGTTGTGTGATTTTGTTTGTTTGTCCAGGGAGTGAGGATGTAATTTTTGTTGATGGACTGTCTGTAGTTACTGAAGGTCTTCACGTCACTTTTCTGAAATATTACCAGCTGTTTATAAATCTCTGTCATCTCCCAGAAAATGTTCTATCAGATTTGTGTGTGGATGAGCCTCTAATCTGTAGAGGAAGACACACTGTGATCATGCAATACCTGTATCTGTCCAAGTCCTGTCCACTTTGGGATTCCTTGCCACTGGGACATTCCAGATGGAAAGAAGTGACAGGTCAGGTATCATACATTATTTTCCCACTTGCAGCTGGCGAACACACATGCTTCAAAAGCTAGCTCATTTAATTTCCCAGCAATCATAGGTGAAGTTGACTGCACCACATTACTTTACCTTTTCTGAGTGTAGATGAACATGTATACATTCATTCCATTTTCAGATCTTCTGCAGCTACTCAATGTATGCTCCAGGTGTGCAGGGTCTACACGGGACTCATTCCTTCTGCACCAAAGCAGAGTTGGCTTGCGTCTAGAAGCTGTTGACAATGGAGATGGCTGTCTTCTCTGTGAGTTCTTTTTCTTTCAACGTAGTCAGCCTATTAACAATACAAAAGTAATGTGATACAATGATTTTAGGCTATTACATGACTGTAGGGCATGTAGTGTTGCTTTGATGCATCAGGCGGAGAAGGTGACATGGTTTGAAATGGGTTAACTTAAAACAACATACTTTATAACAACATTTTTTATTTGTTTAAAACTGCACACCCAAACTTTCTGCCCAGGTAGCTGAAAACAATTAACCTCAATGTAAAATGTTTGCCTGTTTTAGGGATGAATGGTGTCCCTCTCCAATCAAAGGTGACACACACAGTACTGGCATATGGTGTGGGCCACAACACAGCCCTGAGGCATGGTATTGAAATGGATGCAGAGATTACCATGGAGCCTCCTTTCCCACCACCTAGTGGAGCACATGAGAAGGTGGATGGAAGTGGCAGCTCATACAGAGATTTCTGGTAAGAAACAGAAAGCCAGTCAATACAAAAAAACAACAACATTTTTTTAATTCACCCTGTGGAACACTTTCAACACCTTGTGGGCCACATTCAACAACTGCATTCTGTACATGAGACAAGACCCTGCATGTGTTCATGAGTTCAGTCACAATCTTTCCAACCAATGTGTTCAACCAGTTCTGGGCTTGCAGGACTGAGGCAATCAACACTTGACGTGTAGACACGAATGCAGACACCCAATATGCTGTCAACACCTGACGCCAACCCTTCACCCTGAGTGGCGTCTAAGGATCTGCAATGCTTGGGAACCAGGGCCTCACAGACTTCATCCCAGCACACATACACCTTAACTGGTTCCTGTTGAGTTGGGAGCCTCATGCACTTCATCCCTGGGTGGAGGGCACAGCTTCCCTCTTTCTATGTGAGTAAAGAACAGCATAAATCAGTGCATGACTTTGTTCATTAAGTTAGTGACAACCAAGTTTCACATTCTCTTCATTACTCACTGTGGTCCAGCGATGCAGTCGTGGGTGTTGGAGGTTTTGAGCACTGAGCATGAGCATGGAAGCCCTCTCTGCACTTACCCGCACCCTCATTTGGGAAAAGTATTTCAAGAGCTTGTCCAACAACACTGGCATATTTGGAAGTCTGATCCTAACCTTAAATCAGTTTTTGAAGATCTCCCACATATTGTTTACAAATGTGCTGCAAATATTCGGGATTCTCATAGTCTGAGCTGACCTTCTATGAGAATGACCTACTCACTTCTTATCGGCCGTTCCAGATGGCAATTACAGGTGTGCACGGCGTGAACAATGTAATGTCACTTTCAAATGTCACTCATTTACTCATCCGCTTTGTGGTAAAATAAATAGATAAATAAATAAGGGCACCATTACCTCCAACACACACGCACACAAATGGCATGTACATGATCAAATGTGCATAGAGGTAACATAATAGCGATCAAAAGAACCCTGTGGCTGTGCACTTCAACTCATACAAACACAATCCATCCACACACAGAGAGGTATGCTCTGTCCCCATCAGACAGTGTTGTCCAGCTCTGCTCTGATTGGTCCAGCCTGAGAGCAGATGGACTCTCAGCTACGCAGGTCAGAGATGAATGTGTTCTTTTTGCTTGTGTTGGCTTTCCTGTTGTAGGTATCAATACAAATTCTGACCAAGTGCCGAGCTGAACGTTATTGCATTGCTTAGAAAAAAAAAGAAAATTGGCAAGTTACATATTGTTTTCTATTCTTCCACTTTTTTCTATATGTTTCCATATTGTAGTTTATACGTTTCACTGTGTGGATGATTTCTGTGATTCATCATGTGCGTATGTATATTTTTGATCTTTTGAGATAGGATGTGCCTATGCAGTATTGATCTTGATGTCTCGAGTTGCCTTTGCCCTCTTCATGGAGGCATGCTCTGCTGCCCATGTGGGAGCATTAGTGCTGTCCAGCTTCGCTCTGATTGGTCCAGTTTGAAAGTAGACTGACTCTCAGTCATGCAGATCACAGTCATCTGAGTGATGAATGTGTTTGTGTCTATGTATTGCTTGTTGCACTTTGTGATGGTGATTTGACAATGCCTGATGAATGTGTCTGTTCGATCGAAACATTGCTCTATTAAAATTGCTGGGAGCTACTAGTAAGCAGCATTATTTTGTCTGATTCTTGCCTTTGGCCATTTTTTCTCCTTATAGTTTGAGGTCAGACAATGTCTTTTTTCTATCTGTCTCAGCTCTGTCTTTCTGCCTCACTTTGTTCACTGCAGCAGCAACACACTCCCAAGCTGCTTGTTTGGCTTTGTTTCTCCACCCACTACTTCGTCGTGTTGCCCGCCTTCAATCTCCACTACCTTCGCCCTGATCTTGGCTCCCAAAAAGGTTGCTTTTCCGAATTGAATTTTGATTATAAATTGAAAAACATTTTATATAAATTCGGCCCATTTGACACATTGAACCACCAGACCCTCTGCCTCGCCCTTACGATTAGGCATCTCAGGCTCTGCACTAACTCCAACCATGGAAAGGATCCACAAGGCTCTGTTCTGGGCCCACTCGTTTTTTCACGACACACAAGCATGCTGCCAGACACTGGCATGGCTTCTTCCCCCACTGCAATGATGTTTACTCCCAGCTACTCATGTCATTCCCCCCATCTGACACATTTGGCGCTTGCAATCTCCCACCTGGACAACTGCAACTCCTACCTTGCTGGAGCCCCTGCATCTGCCATTAGTCTCCTGCAGCTAATCCTGAATGCTGCTGCCCACCTGGTATTCAAACCTACCAAGTTTTCACATGCCTTCTCCATTCACTTTACTGGCTCCCTGTTGCTGCTGGCATGCAGTTCAAACCTTTGGTAATGGCCTATGGGGCAATGCAGGGAACTGCTCCTTCCTACTGCCAAGCCATGGTCAAACCCTACACCGGTCTGATCATTGCACTCCTCTGCCTCTGTGTTAGAGGACCCTGTGGTTGCTCATCTCGGTCAAGCTCTGTGTTAGTTCCACAGTGGTAAAATGAACTCACAGCAGAATGGCTGTCCATCTTCTCACGCTGGCTAGAAACTTTCGTTCCATTTCTCTCTCTCTAAGCATTTGTAGTGTAGCACTGAACGTGCCTTTAGTTATTCAGTTAAAATGCACAGCACTGCCAATTTTGGATATCAAGCTGCTGCTCCAACATGGTTTAAATACACTTTGAGTTTCAACACAAGTGACAAATGAAATGTTGGCTGATTAGATTTTAGTGTTTTAATTCGATTTGTTAAATTCAATCATTTAAAATCCCAGTGTTTTACTTTTAGCACTTTAAGAACACTTACATTGTAAAAACAGGGATTAAGAATTGTTTAATAAAGGGTTAATTCCCTCCTCACTGCTTGTGGTTAGTGACTGTGTGGCCTGGGAGTCACAAACAAAAAACACTCACCTGTGACATGTATGCTGTATACCTGCATATACATAGCACTGCTCCTCTGTTGTCCTGTTCTTGTTCCCTGTTTTTCCAAAGCCTTAAGTAATCAGGAACAAGGCCATCTCACCTAATGAGGTCATGACCTTTTCAGTTATCACAACACTCTGCTTGCTTTTGTTTGAAATCAGTGACAGCCAAACATTTCTCGTTAATTGGTCCACTGAATATTAACGACTTTGTTGCAGAACAATCCACTCAGCAGTGTTTCTAAATTCTGACTTTAAGACAGTTATCATGTTGATGTGAGCATGTTTTGTAGTCCCTCAAACCTTAATTAGTAGTTAAGCAAGCAGCAGAACAGGGCAGCTAAATGATTTGTGTATTCTACATCCGATAAGCCAATAATTACTGCCCACTGTTCTCTTTGTGTTATCGATAGAGTACATTGGACCACAAATAGGATAAAGGTCAGGATGCAACACTTGCCATTTACTTTCTTTTTACACTAATGGACATCAATAGAAACCGTGCACTGCTTTAAATGGCAAAACAGTTTAATGATCTCCAGCAAAAATTAATGATCATAACTGAGAGAGAATCTACCTTAATGAGAGCTGTGCACATACTGAAGCCTTGTTATTGTGTTTCCATTAGAGAAAAACTGCAAGTAATGATCTACAGCTCCACCAGCAAAAGAAAAGTTTTAATCAGGGACAGATTTACCCAACAGGGGGCCCAGGGGCAAAAATTAAGTCTGGACCCCTTTTGGTCCCCCATTCCTCCCACTGTCTGTGCATTGCCTTTAGGTAATCCAACACATGGCAGTCTACACGAGACAGCTTCATTATACTTTGCCTTTAGCCCCAGAAACCAACTGGTACTCCTTTTTCTGGAAAACTAGCCTGTTCCAGGTTTGCTGTGTTCTTAGAGCTAATTTTATTAAAACATAAATAAAAATAAATAAAACAAGATTTTGACTCTCGGCCTCAAAAACCAGTGAAAATCCAGGAAGCCCTTATATTGTATTTTTAGATTGTACCTTGGTGTTGCAAGCATGGGGGTCTTTGCACTTTTTTAAGTGATGAGGTTAATATATTGAAAATAAGATCTGTTTTTTAGTAGAGGTGGGATTGTTTGGAAATCTGAATTATTTGATTTGATTCTGATTCTTGGTGTCTCAGTTTGATTCAGGATCAGTTCTTGATTCAAACTCTATTCTTGATTTAATGGATATAAAACTAGTTTCAGGCTCCCACAATATGCCACCTGGTCTTGAATAAACTCACTGTCAGATGAACAACAACGAAAAAGCAGAGACTTCCACTTCCACACTTGCAACACTTACTAAGTTATTAAATCAAACATTCTGGGGGTCATGTCCCCCACCAGATATTTGATTTGGATTTTTATTAAATGTATTATTTTATTACTACTATTTTTTGTAATTCCAATGTATTTTTTTTTTATGAATTATGTCATAGATCATACTTCAAGAAGTCATACAGCCCCTGTCCCTATGTTACTGGTTTCTTCCAAAAGTTGCAGGATGAAAAGAGGGAGGGTCTGCAGCAGCATGCACACAGCACTCACTCTTCTGTGCATCAGTGCAGGACGAGATGTCGGCTACAGCTGTGGCTACAACGGTGTGGTGCTGAAATGGTTAGTGGAGCATCAATCCCTTTTTCAAGAGTGTGAAAATTTAATGCAATTAGTTATACACACTTAATTGCATTTGAGAAATACAGGCACAGTTTAATATCGGCATAGGCTAAAGTAAGTAACCATTCCTCTGTCTGGCTGTTTAGCTTGCTGGCTCCCTAGGACTTGTGATAGCACATCATCCCATTTAATATTGCTAAAGGAGAGCTGGGTAATTAGGAAATAGTTGGCCAAACACTTTATTCAGTTTGATATGTCCCCATCAAGAAGAGAGTCTCGTCATTCTTAAAAAAAAAAAAAAAAAACAAGGGGAGCACCAGCCCTGTGTTCAGCCAGGAGGCTGGTAGTGTAGGAGGTACTGTAGGTTGCTTTAGATGAGATTCATAGTGATAGGCTGTTTTTCCTTCATGGAAATGTCGATTTAAATGAAGGATTTGTCCCCTGTTCCTTTCATATGACCATGTCAGACCAATCAAGTGATGATTATGATGATGATCAGCCAGTTAAAGTTGCTGATCTGTGTGAAGCAGGTAAAGAAAAGTGACTAGTCTAATGATGATTCACACAATAATTAAATAATATGAATAAGAGCTGGTGGAGCAGACATTGCTGTGTGACGTCAGCACAGTCTCATCTGTACTCCTGCTGCTTCTGATGCATTGTGTTTGAAAATACAGCTGTTACCATGTCGGCAGCTTCCTCTCATCTGCGACTTTATGATCTGTGTTCCCTTAATTAATCTGCACTGTGAATCCAGTCATTTTATCCCAATTTATGCCCCTTAAAACTATTGGGTAAAGCTACTTCTATATGACAAATTGCAGAAAATTGCGTCATCCTTTCTCTCTCTGTTTAGTGAGGGTATGACTGAGAGTAACACTGAGCATATGTATGGACAGTGAGAGAGGTACAATATGCTGATTCATGCTGAGATTAATTGTTTGTGAAATGAATTATAATTGACGACATCTAACTTTCCTTAGTGAAGAACAAAAATGTCAGACTTTTTTACAGCAGTCTTTCAAGTCCACAGGGAGTGAATAATTGATAAACAAAAGAGCAATCTTGAATTGATTATCACTTTAATGACATTGCTTTTGATCCATAGTGTCTTTTCTGCATTGATTACATCCTCATTTTGGACTTTGTTTTCCCCATTGCCCAAATGCATGTGTAAACTGATGTAGCACATCCAGATGAAAACTAGAATTTTACTTTGGGTAAAACTGAACTAAACCACAGTTAATTGGATGAAATTAGTAAAATGAGTCATTTGCCATTTGTAGTCATTTGGAGCCAGGAGATGCTTTGGCTGAAGACTGAAACCATTGGATAACTGCCTCAAAAATTAACAGATTGAAATGCTAGTCTATTGATTAAATTCATTATGTTTAAATATTATTTTTATTATTTTGCTAGCTTCACTGCCAGGTATTCTGCATTAAAGCACACCTCACATATAGTCTAAAACACACAGTGATGCAGAATATTACAATATCAAATACTCTGTACGTACACACTCAATAAACATGATAAAGTGTGAACAGAAGCTACCTGAACGGAGGGACACTTCACATCACATCACCAGCATAGAGGACTGAGCTAATACAGTAGTCTATATGTAATGGTGCAGGAAACCCATAGTTCTCAATTTGCAACCAATTAGGTGTTAGCTGTGTTGGTGGTCTCGCCAGTGGCTCCTCTCAGTGTCATAAATAAGTGTTAGTTGCTTCCTAGCATTTCTTATTGAATTTCGTCATCTTGATTCCCTGACTTTGTGGCTTGGTTCTTAACTGTTGCAAACCGTTTCGTCACAGACATCAAAGTTAGCAAATCTGGAGTACTGCCATGCCTTGAGGATCCTTTTGATGTGAGACTGACAGCTTAGACTTGATAGAACGTAGCTCGCTGACCTGTGTGGTGTTCACGGCCACAGTTGAAACGGGATTTTTCACTCTAAAGTTCTGGGCACCTTTTTCCAAATGAGGACTAGAAAGATTTTGCGCGTGCCACACACAGTTCAGCCAAGACTGATAAAACACAGTCTGAGCTGCTTAACAAGATTTAGCATCGAACACAACGGTTCTTTTGTTGGCATGATTCAGCACCAGGTGAGCTGGTCCAAACTAACTGTACTGGCAGTCATTCAATGTTTGTTAGACCTGTTTTCACACTTACAGCTGCATCCTGCTCAAATATCCAGTTCTGTTCTGGCTGTGTTACCTTCATATGTTGTGTAGAGCTCACGGAAGCCGACGGTTACCTTCCCAATGCAACGTGACAGATTGACAAAACAAATGAGCAGCTGGTCAAGAACCTTGAGCATTCAAGCTGAAGTAAACAGATATTTTTCTCATGAGCTGGCTCAATGAAATGAGAATAAAACTTTGGGTGATGCTATTATTTGATGGAAACACAAAAGCACAAATTTAGTAATCTGCTGCATGTGTAAGTAGGCAACTTTTAGCTGAGGGCTTAGCCATAACACTAAGTCAGTTTAAGATGTCAGTGCTAAATGGAGCTTAAGAAGAGCTTGTACATTCAGCATCTTAGTATCTGCAAATGTTTTACAAGGTACAAGCCAGCGATACGCCATAAAAAGAGCTGCTGTCTCAGAAGTGCAGGATAGGAAATACAGTAATATCCCAAAGTTGTTTCCAAAAACAAAAAGGGAGCACAGCCACAGAGAGACAGACTTCAATACACCACCCTGCAGGCTACTGGTGCAGTGCAAACCTCTCTCAAATTAAAATCTTTTGTAAGACATCAGCAAAACAAAGATACCATTGCTCATCCTAACATTTAGTAAAGGCCTGAGGAAATGTTGGAAGACAGAAGGCACTTTTAAAATTTGGATGGATTTAAGCATTCCCTTTCATTTGTGACCATTGGAAACACTCTGCAGCAGAGAGAATCAAAGATCCACGGAGCTGAACAAACACTGGAAGCAGATGACATCAGCTGTGTGTGGCCACAAGGCCAAAGTCACAGTATTGACTGCAGGTAATGGACCATGAGTCAGTGGACAGGTGGAGAAGCATCAAGCAGCCCAGAGGTCGTGATCTCTCCCTCTATATTAAACTACTTGATACCACATCACTGAAGGTCCAGAGTCAAGGTGGCCTGGAGAGTTTTGGAAGTTATATTTACATTCAGTGTTTCACTCTTTTCATTCACTGTTTTTCTATAATTGAAAAGTACATTGTTTACATCTACATGAACAAGCTTGCAGTGGTCTTCGCATCCATTGTGGATCCTTACACTTCTTTTCAATATACTGCCTCAATCTGTTGATCAGTGGAACAGCGTGTTACCAGATTCTACTTTTAAAGCACTGGACTGATAAACCAAACCATAAATGTAACAGAAAAACTTACTCTAGGAGAGCACAATTAGAAAATAATCAGACTAAAAACAAGTGAAAGCTGCCTTAATCTGTACACGTGTTTGTTGATATGTCTATTCCGTAAATGGAGCATTGTGTTCTTTCCACTGCCTCTGAGGTTTCTGTAAGAATCTTCAAGTTCTGTCGTATAAGCAGAGGAGCTTTGAACAGATTAGCTAAGTCAACACAAACTAACAGAAAGTTTTAGCTGCTAAACTATATTCAGTAGTCGGATGCTGAGCAGGTAGCACACCTGGAGTTTATCCCAGGAAACGGCTCCCTGCTGTGGCTGGAATCGTTGTTGAGACTCCAACAGTCATTTTGTGATCCTGAAGCTACAACAATGCGCTAAATGAGATCAAAAGGTTCCATAGAGCTGAGAAGAACTGCAGAGTTGTGTAATTAATTTGTCTGTGGGTTTGTCACCATGACTGACCCTTTTCTCATTATGCATCATTTGACTCACTGTTAATATATAAAATCTTGTTTAGTGCAGCTTTAAGATACGTGGTAGCTCAGTATAAGGTTAAATCTATACAAAGATAATTGAGACAGCTCAGACATGTACATTATAAATATATAATTGTAATTTTAGAAAAAAAATGTTTATTTTTTAGTCATACAAAGCAGCTTCCTCCACATCATCTCCGTAGTGTCTCCTGTACTCTCCACAGACCTTGTCTTCATGCCAACATCACTCTCATATTTACGTACCTGTGTTTCATCTGACCTGCGCTAACCTCACATCTGTCATAGCTCTGTTTAATCCAGCAACATCATTTAAAAGATTTAGAGTGCATTTGTTTGCTGCGGGAAACAGTACCTCCTCATTTCCATTCCACGTCTCACTCTGCAGGTCGCTTCAGAGCAAGCCATCCGGCTTTCTGCCGTGATTGACAGCTCTGAGACACCTCACGATGACTCCTCTACCTCTGTCATGTTTCGTCTCTTTTCCTGTCTTCTCTCCTTTTCCCTTTGATGCTCTGTCTTTCTAGCATACATGTATGCCTCTCCTTAACCTCCCCAGGGACCTCTCTATCCCCTAGCCCTTGAAAACTAAAGCAGTGCACATAATGAAAAGCTAGCTGAATGAGAACATATATAATTTCTGTTTTCTCTTTATTCTTCCAGCTCCTTTAGGTTTGCTGCAAAGGCATCAGAGACACAGTGCTGACTGACAGCTCCAGAGACTATCATGCCATGTTTTAGTAAGCCGCTGCACCATGTGACCTGTTCTGTTCTGTCTTGAGACAGAAAAGCACCGGAAACATCAGAATTGCACATTTTCACACATACCGATTGCTTTGATTGACCAAGCACCTTGAAGCATTGCTTGGTTCTCAGTTTAATTTTGGAGGCATTAAAACAAAGAAGAGTGTGACTATTCTCAGAAGATGAGACTGACAGTCAGGGGCCTCATTTATAAAACGGACTTCGGATCAATTTTGATCTTAAGCATAACTTCAGCAAAAAAAAAAAAAACTGTATAAGTTATTTATAAAACCGTACTTTGACATGGAAATGATCTCATCTCCAAGCAAAGTTCAGACTTGATGGAAGAGATTTTTCTGCTGGTTATGTAGCTGTATTGCAGTTTGGAACACATGCGTATCCAAGCGACTAAACTAGATGCTCGGGGCAAGGTGGTACAGCCCCATTTCCAACATGGGACACTGTGTGAAATGGAAATTGAAACAGAATGCAATGATTTACAAACACTGAAACTCCATATGTTACTGGATACAGCACAATAATATAATATGTGGAAACTGTTTTTGAAAATTCTGTCCTCATTTAGAATTTGATGCCAGCAGCATGTTTGAAAAAAAAGCTGGTCAGGGTCATGTTAACTGCTCTGCTGCATCACCTCTTGTTTTAACAGCACTGAACTGTAACTGAACTGAGGAGACCAACTGCTGTCATTTTGAAAGTGGAATGTTTTCCCACTCTTGCTTGATGTGCAATTTCAGCTGCTCAACAGTTCAGGGTCTCCTTTGTTATATTTTATGTTTAATAATGGATCAAACATTTTCAGTGGGTGACAAGTCAGGACTGCAGGCAGGTCAGTTTAGCAGCTGGACTATTTTACTGCAGAGCCATGCTGTTGGAGGCCTTCCCTGAAAAAGATGTTGTCTACTTGGCAGCGTATGTTGCTCCAAAGCCTGAATAAAAGGTTTAGCATTAATGGAGCCTCCACAAATGTGCAGGTTACCAGTGCACACACTAATGTGCCCCCCCCCCTCGTACCATCACAGATGCTGGCTTTGGAACGGCAGTGTTTCTGGATCTGCTTTCAATGGTTTTTGGAGGAGTTCCTGAGCCCATGCAGTGATGTCCACTGCAGAATGAGGTCTGTTTTCAAAGCAGTGCCACCTGAGGGCCTGAAGATCGCGGCCATCCAGTATTGGTTTTCGGCTTTGTCCCTCGCATACAGAGATCTCTTCAGATTCTCTGAATCTTTTAATGACATTATGTTCTGTAGACAATGAAAGCCCTAAATTCTTGGTATGTGTATGAACAATGTGATAGGAATTATCAATCAAAGGTGTGAGGAATTAGCAGACATAGTTTTTTTTTTTCAATTACTCTTTTCATATTGAATTCTGATGCAGCTTTCACCCCCAGTTATTTTGTTGTGTGTGTTTTTGTTTGTGTTTGATCCTCTGTCATGAGCCAGTGTATGAGCTTTGTCCAGCGATTGTGATTGTGATGCGCTGGTCCAGTAGTAGTGTTAAATCAGACCATTTCTCTTCAATATCAGCCACCGTTCTGTCTTTCTGCCTGACCGCGGCAGCAGCAACACACTCCCAAGCTGTGTGTTAGGCTTTGTTTGTTAACCCATTATTTAGTCCACCAAATAATGCATGCTACCATTGCTACGATCTCATCTTCCAGATCTTCTTCTTGCTCCATGGCTATTCCTGACTCAACCCTCATCTGTGCCGGCATTACATGAGGGAAAATAGCACGGAAAGTGCCATCAGTTTAAATGGGATTCTCAGAACCGTCTTAAGCACATTTCTTTAATGTCTTTTGTGAATTGATTGTAAGCACCATTGGAAATGATCTGAAGACTGAGCTCAACTACAAATCTAAAAGCATTTTAATAAATGGGGCCCCTGGTCTTCGATTTGCAGTCATATCTTCGTGGTTTTTCACTTTTTAAAGTTTGATATTTTCATTAAAAAGGCTCTGTACCAGGCAACACATTTTCTCAAGGCAAATGCTTCCTACCTCTGGAGCGTTTCACAGAATTGTTGAATAGTGCTTGGAAAACATTAAAGTTTATTGGTTACTCTAAAAAATCTGTGTGAGTAATCTGTGTGTCTGTGCAGCAAAGTCATATTTATCAGTGGAATAAGTCCAGAGTGATAATAAAAAGAAAAGGAGGGCATAAATTCAATTTATTTGCAAATTTTAGGCTGATTATCTGCCAGCCTTTCATGTGGTGGTTTGGTCAATGTGGGCGCAGTTTCACTGACTCTGAAAGCAAGGATGTATGGGTTGATCAGTCAGCTGTCTTCCACTCTGACAGATGAAGGTAGTGTAAGCAGTGTAAGTTAAAGTTTGTGAATGTGTGTTAGTATTCAGCCACAAAACACTGGTCTGAAATAACTTTACTGCCACCATTTAAATGCTGTGTTGCACTGAAATTGTAGCTGGCATCATTTTTGAATTTGCAACAAAGTGGAAAATGAATGGTTTCACACTGTCTTTCACTGCACTGCATGCAAATATTCATTCTGCCCTATTTGTTTCATACTGTTCCATCACATTGTGTCATATTGTGATTGTGAAGATGAGAAGTAGAAAATTAGTTTTCAAAGATGCGATTGGCAATATTTCATACTTTTGTCAATGTCAAGAAAGCGGCATTGCTTGAGTCTGTCTCTTAAAAGACTCATGAAGAGGAGATTTATTTTTGTTAAAACTATCTTAGAGGTGTTTATTCAAATATATGGGCGTTTTGGCAGATGTAGCTTGTGGCACTGTTGAACTGTACTGCAGTACACAGAGAGGTGTATCTGTATCTTTAGCCTGCCCTCATTGATATAAATGAGGAGGACAAAATAATAGACCTGTCACAAGTGAATAATGTAATATAATTCAACAGCAGCACAAACAGCAGCATCTAAATGATCATAAATTTGAATCAACACCTCTCTAAAACATTGTGAACAGCTAAAAACAGCTGAGGCAGCTGTTAAAAGCACCGCCTTGTCAGCTGGTTCTGGTGATTTGGAGGTGAAAAGATGTGCAGGTGTCTGTTAAAATACTGTTTTTCATGACAAACCGCTGGTATTTTGTCATTTTCCTTGAGCAAAGCAGTGGGTTATTATTCAGTGATTAGAATAGATTATCTGGGCATGGCAGCTATGTCACTGTTATGGTCAGTGATGCTTCTAGGATGTGAGGAAATTGGGGGCTTAGCCCATACCTCTCTAGGGGGGTCCGGAGGGGTCCTCCCAAAAGATTTTTTGATATAAACAAGCCCCATTTTGAATGCATTCTGGCACCTTATCTACAGTCAGTGTACATTTCTTTATCACTGAAAAATTTAAATGTGTACCTCATAAACGGTTGTTTACTTTCCAGATCAATTATAAATGGGAAAAATAGTAGCTGTTAGTAATTAGTGTTCGTATCAGACAGATTACTTCACAACTGCTATCATTAACATTTATTGGAAAAAAAGTATTTGTTAACATGGGTTTATTGGAAAACTGAATTTTCTGTTACTCACACACACACACTGGATGTGTCCATACAGAAGATAACATTGTACTTTAACCTCTAAATATCATCTTCACAAAAGCATTACACACTATACACACTCACATCTTTGAATGACACACTGTGTGTAGGAGGAAATTACACAAAACACACCGGTGCTGCTGCCAGCAATGGGAGCATGTGATGACCTGTCCTAGCTTCACATTTCTGCTTGCTATTTAAAGTGAGGTACTTAGCTAACTACCATCTGAGAGGAATACATGTTTCAACAGCCAAATCTTCTGCTTCACCAGCCTGAGCTTGTAGATGCAGATCAGCTTGGACTCTGCTTGTTTGTTGTTGTTAGCCCATAAAAAGCATTGTAGAAATGACCAATTGTACCATAAGTGTAAAACCTGTCAAACTACAGCATGATGACACAGACTGAAGTTTGAAAAAAAGTGAAATGCCACTTTTGGCCCCACATATCAGCCTCAGCGCCACAGCAAAGATCCTCGTCTTCTAAGCCTCGACAACACCATGCATCTTTCCTTGACACTCTCTTCAGCTCCTGTCTCTTCACTTCTCTTATCATACCTCCTCGCATGCGCCCTCTGCTTTCTTTACCTTCCTCTCTGGGGACCTTCCCTCAGTCTCCATCTGTTTGCGCCCCATCCATCGTTACCATCTTCTCCCTTTGCTGTGCTTACCTTTCCCTCTTGGTGACTTGCGTGTCAGGACTGACACAGATATCCTGTACCTGTCCTGTTTGGTCCTGTGGGAGAATCAGTGTGTACTGTTGACCAAGATGATGGACAGCGATGCCACCTGAGGAGGGAAAGCTGCTGTCCTGTCCGGAGAAGAGAAGGAAGCATGCCAACAGTACTGATGATGCTCCTGCCCTCATCCTTTAACGTACAATTTGACTTGCACTTTAATTAAATGTGACCTCCCTTAATGTAATAGTGTTGCTGTCTTTTGATATGAGGTACTTCTGCATTTTCTATCAAACAATGCTTTATGTCTTTTTATTTTCACTGTTCGAAATGTATTTTTGTGATCTTTAGGTCTGGCCTCAGTGCTGTATGAGGAGCAAACAGAAATTAGGTTTAACCATAAATCTCATAATAAAAACACTATTAAATGCTTAATTCTTTTAATGGATTTAAAGATCTAAACATTTTCTTATGAATATGCTCAAAACCATCATGTCTTCTGTGTTGGACATTCTGAGGTCGGGGTGTAAAGAGTTTCTGCGAGTTGTTTCCTTTGTGTGGTGTGCTAGCATTGACATGGTGATCCTAGAGGACCAGATAGTCTTGGGATCTGGTGCAGTGCCAACATAATTTACCGTTACGAGGACATGAGACATATCCCGGTAGTTTGCCAAGAAGCCCAGTTATGAACCTCAGGGCAGGCAGCATCTAGAGGGCTGAGAGTGAGTGAAGAGTGAAGGCAGAAGAATGCATATAAATTAGATCAACATAGTCCATAGCGGTTAAAAAGGTTGACTGGATAATTTACTCTCTGCAGTTCTGACTAATATAAGTTGTTTCTTATGGAAATAACCCCAGTTTTCCTTTTTAAGACTCAGTCAGTTCATTCATATGTTTTTTTAAAGGCTAGTTTGCCATCAGCTGGACACCAAGGATTTATAACCGGATACTCTTTCAGTCTGAGTCCCATTAACAGTACTAACAATCATTTCAGTGGGACTGTCAATTTTCCAGAAAACAACATTTTTATTTATTTTAAGATCAATCAAAGTTTGCTGTACAGTGCAGAAATCAAATCATTTTGCTAATTCTGAACCACCTGGGCACAGAAGGCACTGTTGTATGCAGCAAGAGCATTTAAAACAGATTAGTAAATGCTTCAATCCTGAGATGTGAGTGTCATGTTTGTTTGTGCACCATGATTCGAGCCAGAGGGCGGAGAACGGCCATTTTCAAAGACTTAACCTTTTTAAGTTTTCCAACACTTGTTTGGTTTTTCCTTCACTTTCAGATACTGCAGAGACATAACTGATGGTTTGGCATTCTGAATAGCAGTGAGACATTTATCACCGTTGATGAAATCACTGCCAATCAGCAGGTGATTTAGCTATACGCACTTTGTGCCAGGCAGCATCCATTGCATGTAACATATCTGCAGTTTCTGACAAGGACCAAGGGTTGTTCCTAGTGGCACATACCCTTCTGTTTTCATAACAAAGAAATGCTAAGGCCAAGTTTAGTTGTTATATTAAACTCATATCACTGTAGTACAATTTTGACAAAAGCAGGTGCTCACACAAGTGTTTGAAATTGACAGTGACACGTGGTTTGGGTCTTTGTAATTTTGTGTCATGGATTAATGCTGTTGGACAGTGGTCACTGAACGCCACTGGATTTATCGATGGAGATAATATGTAAGAGTGTGGCCTTTCTGTGCTTTCTGGTTCTGGTCCAGTGGGGGAGGAAATGAGCGTTGTGAGATTGAATTCAACACAGACATTTTGTATTTAATTAGCAGCATTAGTTGACCAGTTAATGTTCATATCACACAGGATAAGAAGTTCTAGATAAGAACCATCGTAACTGGATGACAAATCAAATAAATGATCTATCGCACCTGACTGTGTTTAGCCAGTGTTCTGCCATTTTGAAGCGTGGCGATGCAAGCTAATGTCAGATTTTTTTTTTTTTAGTTTCGGCTTCTTCTTCCACATATAGAAATGTTTGCACAGGAGTGAACTGGACTAAAATGTTTCTCTAAAAGCTTGTTAATGTCATTAATTACACTATGTGTGATCCATCGTGTAGGACAGCCCTGGATCAGTGGTAAGTACACCTGCTGATGCTCGACTACAACTCAGACCTGATGGAAGCTGAGTGAGTCCGTAGTTGTTAAAGTCATAAAACGGCTTTCTTTTCCAAAGCACGGAGCTTAACAGCCTCACAGGGCCGCCACTGTGGCCATAGGCCGTTAGTCTTGTTTGAGTTACAGATGTAGCTACAGTAATTAGGAGAAAAGCAGTTTCTAGAAGACACTTCACAGCATCGTCTCATCAGTCAGAAGCCTGCAGATCTCAACTCAATAAACTTTCTCTCCAGAAATGACTCGGTCCAAAGTAATGCCCTCTGCTTTGAGGGAGAGAGACTGTGACATGAGGTGCGTTATACAGACAAAAGGGGTCAGAGTAACTGTGGTGGATTTCACTGTTCGTGTTGAGGTCTACTGCACCACAGTGTACAGCTTAGCATGCAGATCAACCTCAGGATGAATGTTTTTATTTGAACGTCTATTGGTGTTGCTTAATCACACTCTAAATACGAGAAATCCACTGTGAAACATTAAATGTCCCAGTGAACTATTGATCTTTGTTCTGGGTCAGAAACAGCGAGGATTTGATACCAGGCTAAAGTATTCTACACACAGCAACACAAAGACTCAAATTGGCCACACGGACAAACTAAAGCTTGTACAGATTTTGAAAACCAGAATGGCAATACTTAATGTGGAGTGAAGTGTGGCTTCTGGAATATATTGTGACATGAACATGAATACATTCAATCCACAAACAGTATCACTCTAAAACCCAAAGACAAGATAAGACTTGTTATAACAGCAAGAAAAAAAACGAGCAAAAGAAAAAAAAGAACAAGTTGAACAAATATACAATAAAAAGATTCAAATTAAAATCAACTATAGGGGCTATGTACATTACCAGCAAAGAGTCTAAAAAATTGCCTTATGAAGAATTGGCTCAATTTCACTGTGGATTTTGAATTGCGCATGAGTAAAATATGAAGAAAAAAAAACTGTCTTGGGGTTATGTCTTATTCAAATCAAAAGAGAAAACCCTGATATCTCACTCACAAAATAAATGCTAGAAATATCAGTAATTTAGTGCAAGTTGTCTCAGACAGTGTGCACCTCCTAATGTGGGGCAGGTCTTTCTGAAAGGTGGGACACTGAAAAGTTTACATTAAAAAGGCCTAAATCACCTAAATTCAAGTAAGAAACTTCTAAGGTGAGTAACGCACAAGGCCAACCCCATGTTAAGCAATTTTACCACTCAGTGTCATTGCTGTTACATAAGCTAGGCTTATACATACAGAATGGAACAACATCAAGCATTGATGCATTAATTAGAGAGACTGAGCAGTCCATGTTATCATGCAGAGAAAGCAGAATTAATGCACAGCTAAACATTTGTGAACCTGCTGTGAGCGTGAGTTAAAATGTTTTCCATTTCATTAAACTGTCAGGGATGTGAGGTTTCAAGGGAAACAAGGGTTGAACCCAGATGCAGTTACTAGGGGAAGCTGGTTCAAATAATGTAATTTATTTAATCAAGGGAAAACCAAAACTCATGGAACTATGAAGAAACAATCACTAGGGGAAATGGGTATAAGACAGGGAACATTGAAGACAATGAACTTGTAGACAATGACAACTCTAGAAAAACACTTACATGGACTGTGGCATGGCTAATGACTTAGACAAGACTAGAAACAAACTTAAATGGACGGTGGGAAGGCTAGGGAACATAGACAATACTAAAGACACTGACAAACATTTGCAAGAATGCAGCAAAGAAAGGAACAAAGACAAACCAAGGAAACACTGGCATAGGGTAAAGGCAAGGTTTCAAGGGACAACAAGGGTAACGCAGACAATGACCTGACAAAGACTGGGGGGAAGACACAGACTTAAATACGCAAGAAAGGACAACTAATGACACACAGGTGAAACAGATCAGACAATCACAAAGGCGGGAAAACACAGGAAGTAAAGCAAACAAAGAAACATAACTTGAACCTTCAAAATAAAACAGGATGTGACAAAAACAGACTATGACAACACACAAGGAGAATCTTTAACAAAAAACAGGCGTGCAAAGCACGGATCATGACATAAACAGGGACTGCATACAACTGTAACAGGCATGTTAACAGGCAATACATCAAACTTTGAGGCAACAGATAAAACCTGAAGCTGAGTAAAACCATTGCTTAATACACACTGCATTATGGATAATGACTGTATAAACTGTGAAGCATAGGTATAAAAACAACAACCTGCAGAAATTAGCTCATTACATTTGTGGAAACAAGCAGTCCTTGCATCATCTCCAACCCCATTATCCTCTGCACAGCTTTCATGACTCACACGGACTGGTGGAACCCTGGTGGAAGTGGAAGCTTCTCTTTGGACTCGAGGCCCTTCCTGTTCCCATATGAAAGCTTGCAGATTGGCCAGATGTCCCCACAACAGAGACACTCTTAGGCTAGCAGTTATGTGTGCACTAATCATTTTACTTCGGCCTGCTTTGAGGGCCAATACAAAGCAGGATTCACTTCACAACAGAAGCTCAAGGATGGATCGATACCAGTGTCGAACTTAGAACCTTCACCTTTTGCTATTTTTATGTTGCCATACTTGTCATTCTTCTTCTTAGTGTAGCCTTTCAGGAGAAACACAAGGGCTTCAATAAACATGCCACAACAACCAGTGTGGGTCATGCGCATGTCATTTATTTGATTAAAATTTGTGCTGTGTGACACTCAAGTTAGACCTAAAAACATGGTAGACCCACAATTAAAATCATCAAAATACAAATACCTCAGGGCGCAAGCAATTAAAATACTAACATAACTATAAAGCAATGTTAAAAGCCCACCCTACCAGAGCCAGAGGGAATCAAGTAGTCACAGCCCCAGTGAGCACACACAGTTTGAAGACTGCTGCTGCAGTCACACCTGCTGCTGTTGTGCCCTTCAACAAGGGGAATAATGGTGAGAGAGAAACACGTAAAATCAAACGAAGCAGCTCTTTCGCTCACTCTCTAGTTATAAATTATTTGATATCATAGAAACAAAACTCATTCAATCACATTCAATATCAGGATGGCATATCCTCGCAAAATACGTTTTTAACACTTTCAAATTATCCACAATGTCTTTTTTAACTAAATTATATAACCAATGAACAATGAAGTGTTTTTAACTTATTGTCTTAATTATTCAAATCACCTTTAACTTATGAAATGTCACATCCAATCTTTTAAACTGCCACACAGTCTCCATGAGCTAGCTTATAAGCAACGAAAATTAGCAAGAAACTCTTTAACTCTTAAAACATAATTTTTCTGTCACATACAGTATCACAAGACACACATAAAAGCATTGGTAAAACGTCCTCATGTTTACAGTGCTTTGTGTACGTTAATTACCTTCAACAAGGGGAATAATGGTGAGAGAGAAACACGTAAAATCAAACGAAGCAACTCTTTCGCTCACTCTTTAGTAATGAATGAAGAAGCAGAGCGCGATTCCCTCTACCGGAGCCCAGAGGCATTGCCAACAGATCACAGAGCAATCAAGCCACTCTGCACTCTTCTCCGTGCTCGTCTGTGTGTTTTGCCAGCTGTATGTCTTAAAGATCACTAATTTTATAGGTGACTAATGAACAGGAAGTATTAACTGTAATGAAGATGAACAAAATGAACCTTATTTTAATCAAAACATTTTACCTGGGGTTGAATTATTCCAAGATGAATTGCTTTGTCCTGTCAAACAACAACCTGTCACACTGCCAATCAGCCCCTCCTGTCCCTCCTGATTGGTCTCTAGCCACTGTTCTCTGCAGGGTCCTTGTGACCTACTGCTACATTAGCTTGTTGAATTTGATGTCAGCATGTTCTGCAGAAATGTTGGAGTGTTTCATATTGAGAGACAGTCAAGAGAAGCTGTGAATGTCAGTGTGTGTGTATGCGTGTCTGTCAGTGCTGGGTCATTACTTTCTTTACATTTCTCATTAGCCTGGTGGCAGTGACTTTTTTCTGAATCAATTAGCTTTTCAACAGCTCAGCTCTTTTAATGATCAAGTAGCGTGGTAGCATCCACACAAGCTACATTTTCCCAACAATTTTCTGAAGCTGAAGCGCAGCAGAGCTTTCGGCTGCAGTCTGAAATAATAACTGTGAGGATCAATATGTGAGGGGACAGACACACTTCCATATGACAGTGAAGTCATGTACTCTCTGCTGCAGAGGAATACAGACACGGGAGTGTACTTGATGGTAATATGGCAGAAGGTTAGGGTTGAGCTGAGTTTGTAAAAAATTTTGAGTTGTGAACAGTTTGTCCTGCAAATGTGCCCAAATCTAAATTGAGCATACCCATGCAAGCATATGTGCATACACACATGTAAAATACCCTGATTCTTATTTCTCTCCTTTACCATCGTGATTTCAAGGAGGAGGAGTTGGGTTCCAGAACCCAGACTGTGCGTGGAGGTGAGCCCGACTATCCCTAGCCGGTACCGCTCAACCTCCCGCACTAGCTCGGGCTCCTTCCCCCCCAGCGAGGTGACATTCCATGTCCCCATTGCCAGATTCTGAGTCCAGGGATTGGGCTGTCGGGGCCCCCGCCCATGACTGCTACCCAAATCCCACCGCATCGGCCCCTTTCTGATCCCTCCTGCGGGTGATGGGCCTACTGGAGGGCGGGCCCACGTCGCTCCTTCGGGCTTTGCCCGGCCGGGCCCCGTGAGCAAAGGCCCGGCCACCAGGCGCTCGCCTGCGAGCCGCAACCCCAGGCCTGGCTCCAGGGTGGGGCCCGGTAACGCCAATCTGGGCGACGTAATGGTCCTTGTTTTATTCATTTTCATAGGGGCTGTGGAACCGCTCTTCATCTGACCCATCACCTCGGACCTGTTTGCCTTGGGAGACCCTACCAGGGGCAATAAGCCCCAGACAACATAGCTCCTAGGATCATCTGAGTACTCAAACCCCTCCACCACAATAAGGTGGCGGTTCAAGGAGGGGCCGTATGTCTTGGACACTCGGGTGAAGAGAGGGGCTGAGCTGTCAACTGATCACCACCTGGTGTTGAGTTGGATCCGCTGGCAGAGGAGAAAGCTGGACAGACTTGGCAGGCCCAAACGGGTAGTGAGGGTCTGTTGGGAACGTCTGGCGGAACCCTCTGTCAGAGAGGTTTTCAACTCGCACCTCCGGGAGAGCTTTGACCAAATCCAGAGGGAGGTTGGAGACATTGAGTCCAAATGGACCATGTTCTCCACCTCCATTGTTGACGCAGCTGTTCGGAGCTGTGGCCGTAAGGTTTCTGGTGCCTGTCGTGGCGGCAATCCCCGAACCCGGTGGTGGACACCGGAAGTAAGGGATGCCATCAAGCTGAAGAAGGAGTCCTATCGAGCATGGTTGGTTCGTGGGACTCCTGAGGCAGCTGACGGGTACCGGCAGGCCAAGCGTGCTGCGGCACAGGCAGTTGTTGAAGCAAAAACTTGGGTCACCGAGGTAGTTCGGAAGCTCCTCGGTGCCAAGTCACCGGGGGTGGATGAGATCCGCCCTGAGTACCTCAAGTCTGTGGATGTTGTTGGGCTGTCTTGGTTGACACGCCTTTGCAACATCGCGTGGCAGTTGGGGACAGTGCCCCTGGACTGGCAGACCGGGGTGGTGGTCCCTCTATTCAAAAAGGGGGACCGGAGGGTGTGCTCCAACTACAGGGGGATCACACTCCTCAGCCTCCCTGGTAAAGTCTATTCCAGGGTACTGGAGAGGAGAATTCGGCCGATAGTCGAACCTCAGATTCGGGAGGAACAATGCGGTTTTCGTCCTGGCCGTGGAACACTGGACCACCTCTACACCCTCCGCAGGATGCTCGAGGGTTCATGGGAGTTTGCCCAACCAGTCCACATGTGTTTTGTGGACTTGGAGAAGGCATTCGACCGTGTCCCTCGTGGCATTCTGTGGGAGGTGCTTCGGGAGTATGGAGTCCGGGGCCCTTTGCTACGGGCCTTCCGGTCTCTGTATGACCGGAGCAGGAGCTTGGTTCGCATTGCCGGCAGTAAGTCAGACTTGTTCCCAGTGCATGTTGGGCAGGGCTGCCCTTTGTCACCGGTTCTGTTCATTATTTTTATGGACAGAATTTCTAGGCGCACCCAAGGGCCAGAGGGAGTCTGGTTTGGGGACCACAGGATCTCATCTCTGCTTTTTGCGGATGATGTTGTCCTGTTGGCTTCTTTGAACCAGGACCTCCAGCATGTGTTGGGGCGGTTTGCAGCCGAGTGTGAAGCGGCTGGGATGAGAATCAGCACCTCCAAGTCCGAGGCCATGGTTCTCGACCAGAAAAGGGTGGCTTGTCCCCTCTGGGTTGGAAGAGAGCTCCTGCCTCAAGTGGAGGAGTTCAAGTATCTTGGGGTCTCGTTCACGAGTGAGGGAAGGATGGAGCGTGAGATTGACAGGCAGATCAGTGCGGCGGCAGCAGTAAGGCGGTCATTGTACCGGTCCGTCGTGGTGAAGAAGGAGCTGGCAAAGCTCTCGATTTACCGGTCAATCTACGTTCCTACCCTCACCTATGGTCATGAACTTTGGGTCATGACCGAAAGAACGAGATCTCGGATACAAGCGGCTGAAATGAGTTTCCTCCGCAGGGTGGCGGGGTGCTCCCTTAGAGATAGGGTGAGGAGCTCTGTCACTCGGGAGGAGCTCAGAGTAGAGCCACTGCTCCTCCACGTCGAGAGGAGCCAGCTGAGGTGCCTCGGGCATCTTCAACGGGTGCCTCCTGGACGACTTCCTGGGAGGGTGTTCTGGGCATGCCCCACCGGGAAGAGGCCCCGGGGAAGACCCAGGACACACTGGAGGGACTATGTCGCTCGGCTGGCCTGGGAACGCCCCTGGAAGAGCTGGAGGAAGTGTCTGGGGAGAGGAAAGTCTGGGCTTCCCTGCTTAGACTGCTGCCCTCGTGACCCGGCCCCGGATAAGCGGAAGAAAATGGATGGATGGATGGACCATCGTGATTTGAAAATATATCCCACTGAATTAATCAATAATTTTCACAGGGTTTTTTTTGTTTTTTTTTTTTTAAATGAGCTGCAATGGCTGCAGATCCCCTACAATGTAGTCTAGCACAAGCCTGTCTACAGCAGGGGTCACCAGGCACCAGGTCGCCCGCAGCATCCACATCAGTCGCCCGTAAGCCAGTTCTAAAAATAGCACTAATCACAAATTAGCTCTGTCTAAAATGTTATTTTATTGTGTTGCTATTGTAACCCAGGTTAAATAAATAAATCTGCCGTACCATTAATGCACTCCGAACACCTCAACGTCACCTTACGTCAACTTCACGTCACCCGGTCATGTGACTGTAATCCAACCAATCACGTCCTACCGAGCGAAATTTGTAGCAGCTGCGGCGGATCTCCTCTCAGAGTTGCGGGGAGAGCCGGTCAGCAGCTGTGTGCAGGTTCGTACCATCTCGTTTTTACAGACATTCACTCGTTTGTTTTACTCAGCATACTTAGTATGTCGTAATTTTTAGATCCGACTACTGGGGTGCTTGGAGTCCGTGCCGTCGCCGTCGTGTGCGAGGTTTTCAAACGGAACTGGTGAGTGTTTGTTTACGTGTTTGGGATGTTATGCTAGCTTCGCTAGCATCTACCGTTCATGATTTACTCTGATTATGTTGTGTTAAGTAATGCAAGTATTACCTTGTGGGTTGGTGGCTATGTCCACTGCTTGTATTCTGGCTGTAGCACAAGCTGTTCACAGTGAGTTAATTGTCGCAATTTGCTATTGTGTTAGCGTGTGCAAGGTGTATGCTAACCTGAAGTGCTCGTGGTTATAGCTAAGACAGGGAAACTTCGCTAGCACTTGGGATGGTTGAATGAACTGCATTTTCTATGTTTAGTTTATTATTTTCCATTTAATTGTGTACATATAAATGGGTCAGCTGATAGTTAACACAACCATTGTCTTGACACCTTGGTTTGACTGGACCTGTTATCTTGATGCAGGCCAGGTGTCTCCTTTTGGAGCTAAAAGATGGCGAGCTAAGGAACATTCGGCTGGGAGCCAAACAACCTTTGCATCATTACAGCATCACAGCCCTGCTGGCCTGGTAGGAGGCTATCACAGCCTGGCCCCCGCAACACTCACTTGACTGCCACATATCCACTCACATCCCTTTTCCCCTAAATAGACAATATTAACTGACAAATCCCTATGAACACTCACTCACATCCTTGTGGACCCTTGTGGCAGTGTGTAATTTGTGTGCAAGCAGCTTGGATTGTGTTTATTTTCTCGTTATGAATTTTTTGTATGCTGTATGTATTGCATAAGATCCAGAACCAACTGAGCTATATCTAAAGTGCACTTTATAGTAATTTTCAACCGGCTGCCATAACTGCAGTTTGTATATATTTTGGGGTTTTCTATTTTTTTTCCTTCTTATCATTTGTCGTTGTAAATAGTTTGGGTTTTCATTCACTTGCAATACAAGGTACCTGCTAACTTACTGTCTCTAGTGTCCTTATTGATTGCTGACCACCAGCTCCCACAGACGCGTCTAGACTTCTGTTCAGATCTAGCCCATAACATTGGTTAATGTTACCACCGCACTGATATTCAGCTAACGAGTGCAAATACCCGTTACACTATTCTTTTTGAATTACATTTACAGTGATGTAAATTTAAAAACGAATACATAAAACGTCAAAAAAAATGTACATCATAAAAAAAAGTTAAATATACGAACTCTACGAACCGACGTAGTATGGGTCGGAGGTCAGTCTAGTGCGCATAACAAACCAGCTTTGCTGAGATGAGCTCGTGAGCGCTGCAAAGATGAGGAGACGAATGCGTTTTCTACCCACAAAAACATGGCAGAAAAAAGGAAGAAAACTTTTACATTTTCACAGTGAATTGGAGGAAGAGTTCTTTTTTACTAACGTGAAAGAAAACTGTCTGTGTCTCATTTGCGGTGCGACTGTGGCGACGGCTAAGCGGCACAACGTGGAGAGACACTTCAGTACATGTCACAAAAGCTACCATGCTAACTACCCAGTCGATTTTTGTTAAATCTTACATAACTGATAATTTGTACTAACATGGTTCAGAGTTTATGATTTGATAAAAACTGTTAGTGGCTAGTAAAAATTGAAAAAGATTTCCTGCAAAATGTTGTGGAAGTGATCATTTGAAAATGAAACAATTGGATATTGCATATTGAAATGCATCTGTTTCCTACCTTGTTTAATCATTCTGAATAACTATTGCATTACTCAGTGCCCTTGAAGTAGCTCTTAGTTTCAAAAAGGATGGTGACCCCTGGTCTACAGACTGCCTGGTGGGATGCTTGAGCTCGATGTGTCGTTTCATACCCATTGCTGATGTGGCTGATGTTGAGACAATTTTCATTAAAATATCCTGATTCGTGCATTGAACTCATAACTGCATCTGAATTGCACTGTTGCACTGGCCATGCTGACACTCCAGGTGCTGTAAAACATTGATAGATTGAAATAAGGAATATAGATTACATTTACACCACATTACTATATTATAAACACATCCTGATAAAAATGAGCAGTTTTGTGTTCCTTTTTAAAAAACTGTTTTGTCCTGACGTGTCTGTTGTGGTGTTTGTTTCACTGGCGTCCTGTTTTATTGTGAAACCTAACTCTCCTCTTGTTTCAGACCCTTGACTTCCTTTTCCCGCTTGTCTGATTGTTTGCCCCACCAAAGTTCCCTCTAATTTTTCAGGTGTCTGAGCAGACACACAAGCTCCCTGAACACACTGAGGACCACCGTAAGCAACATCAGATGTGTACTGTGACCACACACCAGTATCACGCCTGTTCAAAACCTTGGATCATAGCAAGTTACATGGCTTATTAAAAGAATCAAATTACAGCAGCAATTTTCATTAGTTTACTTTTAATATTATATATTAAAAGTAAGTATATATGTTCTTCTATTTGCACATACTCCGACAGTCATTCCATCTTAAAAGAACCGCATTTCTTTTTTACTTTGGCTTGATGAGTGGATGTGTCGCTGCCCTTTTGTTTCGCCATGACAATGGGTTAGCATTTGCGTCTCTTCACTCCGCTGCACTGTTGTTAGTGTTACCCACCTGAAAGGTAAGTAACAACAGACCAGGATACTCGAGATTCGATAGAGGGAGTGATGAAGAATGAAATGGAACACCAGTTGAGTAAGAGGCAACCACACAGAGGTAAGTTTAGCAACAGCAATGTATTAACACATGAAAATTAAAAATTTGTACAAATATGGCTAGCAGCGTCGCCTCACAGCTAGAAGATCCCCGGTTCGATCCCGCCTGTGTGGAGTTTGCATGTTCTCCCTGGGCAGCGTGGGTTTTCACCGGGTTCTCCGGCTTCCTCCCACAGTCCAAAAACATGCTGAGGTTAATTGATAACTCTAAATTGTCCGTATGAGCGGTGTGCATGGTTGTTTGTCTGTATATGTAGCCCTGTGGTAGGCTGGCGACCTGCCCAGGGTGTCCCCTGCCTTCGCCCGAGAGACGGCTGGGATAGGCTCCAGCCCCCCCGTGACCCTGCAAAGGATTCAGCGGTGTATAGATAATGGATGGCTGGATGTCTCTTGCTTCCAAGAAAGAGAAAAAAAAAAAAGATGGAGGAGAGGGTCCTCGTCACTCCAGCTCTAGTTGATCACACGATTGGCTTGCCATCTCCCAGCCAGGGAGAGAATCCAGAATCCAAGGTCTCCAAAAAACCCAGCCGGGAAAAGAAATTTAATCAACACATGTGAAGTTCCCAGGGTCGTTTTTCCGTGGTCCACCAGACACTCCAGAATCGCTTCAACAGTTCCTCTTCTTCCACAGTATTTCCTCGGTATTTACGATAAGTATTTTTCCAACTTTTTCATCTCTGCGCTCGTCCTGCCAAAAAATTTAATATATTTAACTGTTGTAACACTTTTTCCTCTTTCTCAGGTAGGTAACAGGTAGGTTCTTTTTCCCTTTTTTTCTTTTTTTCAGGTAATAGGGCTAACATGCTTCTCTTTCTTTCAGCAGGTTACATTCTTACAAAACTAACATATTTCTCTTTTTTTTCAACAGGTTACATTAGCTAGCTAACCTGCTGCGTAGCGTAAGTGAACGTATCGTATTATTGGCTGGACACCTGTCGCTCATTGAGTTACATTGCAAAATGGTACAGAAAACAATATTATTGATCTAATTAACTAGATTATATCAGTTCTAAAAATAGATATTAATAAATACGTTTCTGTTGAATTTTATTTTGTGCGCTGCATAGATTTTCTCGTGCGCTGAGAATGTGCAAGAAGTGCGCGATTGCGGCAGCTTAGAGGGAACATTGTGCCCCACCCTGATTGTCTCCACCTGTTCCTTGTTACCTTGTGTATACATTGTCTGCATCGCCCCTGTCCTGTGCCAGATTGTCTTGTGAACTCTGTGATCCTTGCCAGTCCAGCCTTGTTACCTTGCCTTAGCCTTTGAGAGTTTTTTGTTTTGTAGTTTTTGAAGAAAGAGAAATATCCTTTGTGCTTTTTGTTTTTACTTTTGAATATTGACCACTTTGTTACCTTTTGTATGTGAGAGACCTTTTGTTATTAAATCCAGCCTGCAGCCTTTTGTTTTCCTACAGTGGTGTATGAGTCGAGCATTTGAGTCCAGAAACTTGTGTCTGAGCGCTTGTGATAAAAATGTTATGTCCTTAACATTAAGTTTGTCTTAACACTTCATACAGGTGCTTCCTGTTTTAAGATTGATCCACCCTGGTCTATGATTGGACATTTGAGAAGTCACGTGATGTTTGGATCACATGACATCACAGCTTGTGTTAACCCTTATTTTTTTTTACCCTTTCAACTTTGTTTGAGGATGACCTGAACCTACTGGAGATTCAGTGTCATATATTATAGCAATTGCCTCCTAAAGCACAAATTTAAATTGACAAGTTCATTAATATTGACATTAAAAAACTTTAAAAAGGGGTTTTATTATTATTATTATTTGGGAGAGATTTGCCTTTATTAGAAAGTCAAAACAAAACATGGAAGTGAAAGAAGAAAGCGGGAGATTGGGGATGTGCTGGATATGCTGGATTACATGGAACCTGAAACCACTCAGTGACCTGGGGCCTTCATCACAAAGTGAGATCAACTTAGTCTGGCTCTCTTGGGGGTACCTGGCTTCACAGCAATTGAAAATGGGCGTTAATTACGAGCAACATCAGAACCAGGAGTGTTGTGCTTAAAATGAAATGAGATGAAACAGTGATAGCTGCGGGGAAACTTGGTTATAGCAACATCAGAAAGTGAAGGTGAAACATAAACAATATAATCACATAAAGAGAAGAGATAAGATAATAAGCTGCAGAAACACTAGAAACAATTTCCAAATATCAAGCATAAGGCTGGAAGTAGTTGTGGGAATATTATATGTCTTCAGTAGGGTGACTTTTTTTTTTTTACTTTTTCGTGTAATGATGAATAAACTATCATGGATATGTGATGCACATAAAAGATTTAAAAGTAATGTAAGACCAAAGCAGAGAACAGGCTTAGTTTTTATTTCCCACACAAATCAAGTACATAAAGTCACTGGGAATCCTGTCGTGAATCAAAGAAATGTTGTGCCATTAAAATGCAGCATTACTCATCATTGTGTATCTAGTGTCATAAACTCTCTTAGAAGCTGTTTAAAACCAGAGTGGACACGTGTATTGCCTGGAACAGTTTCTTTCAGTAATTTGATTGGTCAGTAGTCAGGCTGTTGGCAGATTTTGATCTGATCCTCAGAAGTTCACCAGCTCTGGATCAGGTTAGCCATGCATTATAGGCTACCATGGTGATCTACCCTAGTTAAAAATGAGCTAGCTTTATGATGCTGGAAAACCTGAGTTGAATCCAAAGACAGCGGGCTACCACACCAACCTCGTGTCAAGGAACAGGCCTTTGACCAGCCCTGCTACTGTACTTGTTTTTCCTTCTTTATTTAGTATATCAATGAGTAAAATGTGGTATATCACTGCCAATTATTTCTCCTTCTCTTATGGATGATATATTTTGTATTTAAATAAACGATCAAGGATATGGATACCAGTCATTTGTCTCAACTTTCAATCCAACAACGCAGCCAACTGTGCACCGCTCTTGTACCAAAATGCTGAGGACGTTTAATTATTTTTGATGTAGGTTATTTAGGTAGAATAAATATGATAGACTAAATTGTGACAACACGCTGTATAGTTCAGCCATCCCTGGCATTTGCAAGAGAAGTGCCTGACTTTATTCACTTGGACTATGTCTGAAAGGTTGTTGGAGCTTAAGAGATGTTTGTCAACACGTGTCGATGAGTAAAATTTAACCTTGTTTATTGTATCTACGTCGTACATGAAAAGCTTTGTCTCCCTTCCAGAGCCATCTCACCAGTTCATTTCTCGGCTGAGTGGATGAGTAGCTGCTCAGGCACACAGGATGTGGACTCAGGCAGAACGGGGTATGGCACGGTCCAAGGCCACCTGGTGAAATTTACTTACTGGTGTGGCCAGACGTGGGCATGTAAAACAAGGAGGTGGGGCGAAACATGTCTTCCACATGACTAGGCAGTGAGTTTCTGTGCCTTAAAGGTCCTCTGTAGGTGGATGCTAACACACAGGTATATAGTGCAATGCACCAGCAATGACAGGGAAGAAGATGCAAGTAAACAATGCTCAAAATAAAATATGAACAAAAATAAAATAAGAAATCTGTTTTGTTTTACGAGGAAGGAAACACATTCAACACATTTGCTAGAGCTCAAGGATACACACAGTGTGTTTTGGTGAGTAACAATGAATGTAAACACACAAACAATTTGTGTCCAAAGTCCACAGGGCGAAACAACCAGGTGGGCAAACATTCAAAACGGGAGGCAGGACAACAGCACAAAAGAGCTGAAGGGCTACGATGGCAGGTTTACACACTGGGGAGTCCATGAGAGCGAGTGCTGCTGATGGGTGTGGAGATCAGCTGATGGTGGAAAGAACAGGGAGGTAATAACAGGCATGCTCAGGTACTCAGCTGGCAACAGTCAAAGACTAAAGGTTCAATCCCTTAATGTACCAAGCTCAATAACAAATCACCAGCTGATTTCAGTGGCAAAATATGGAGCATTTTCCGAACATTAGTTTTATTTTGATTGGAGAGGACAAAACACTTGACGTGTTGCTGGAGAATGACATGTCCCCAGCAAAAAAAGAAAGGAAAAGTAAAGAACAATGCTGGACCGACAGGAGAAGCGATATTACGGCACAAAAGACTTGAGGAGATTGACCAGATTGAAGCCGACAGACATGAAAAAAACACCAAGAGAAACACAGCATGGACGATCGGTCTGCTAAAAGACTGCTGAGTGGAGACAAAACTGGAGACGGATTTTTAATGCATGACGCTGAACGCAGAAATCAGCTGCTGCAGGACTTTTATCAATCAGTACAAAATAATAGCGGTAAACCAAACTCTGTCTCCAGCTGCGTCTCTCTCAGGTCTGGGATATCCCATCACTTCTCCATATTTGACATGATTTCTCTGAATAACTGTAAAGAAATAAGTTATCCTGCCTGCGAGCGCTTCGCATCGGGCTTCTATGTCATCCCGTCAGGGTTTATTTCTCCACAGGAACCTGCTCACTATACATCATGCCTTACGTGTAGTCTGCAGTGTGTGCATACAGTCATTGGTATTTGGAGATTAGAGAGCAGGAGGAACAGGCACTCAATATAGGACTAACTGCTTAACTTTCAGCCCATGGGTAATAATGAGGGAACACAGGTATGTTTTCAAAACCCAAGATAATTAAAGAAATATTACATTGTGGTTCATTATCTGAAGGAACAAACCCTTCAGGACTCATGTGCATCTATATACATACTGTGCCATGCAGTTGTTGTTGTTGCCGAGAGACGAGCTATCAGATTTGTTGAATTAGCTTCACTATGGACAGTTCCATCTTTTTTCACTTCCAGAGAGACAACGTGGACAGGCCGACTGCCAGATCTCATTAAGCTCCCGGATATTCAGACAGACAGGCTGGGAGAAGCATCAGATCCTCTCAGATTTCATTTGTTTGGTTCAATCACGGCAGGCTGATCTCTTGTAGACGTCGGATGAAACACGAGAGAGATGCTTCATTCACTTGCGTTGACAGTAACTCATTTCTAACTCAGACAATATGGGTCTCCGTTTGTATGCTATTGTGATCAAATGCAATAAATAAAAGGAAAAGTGATAATAGCTCTCAGTTAGCCTGCATTTACATATGTTAAGTAGTACAAATGCATCATCTGAGGTCTTAAACCTGTATTTACATCTGTTAACAGCTGAAATAGCATCTTTTACCTGCTGTTCTAAACCCAAAATAGGATCAATGATGTTGGCTGCGTTGGGACTGATTTTTTCAGATTTAAAGTACCTCAAACACGCTGAACAGATGTTATTTGTAATCCAAAAGTGTTTGATCATTAAACTTGTAAACAGAGCTCCGATCAAGTCCGTCGTGTGTTTTTCTGCACAAGAAGCTCTTTGAGAAGAAGCCGGGCCTTGAAGAAGGCAGAGACAGCGTGCTGATTATAATTGCCTTACCTGAGGGTAGCATCCAGTGGACCGACTCAAGCGATGCAGAAACTCAGCAAATGCCAATTAAATTCAACACAGACGATGAACAAAGCTTTCGCTGTGTGTGTTGTCAGGAGCAGAACAAAAGAGTGATTAAAACTTCTTGTTAAGTTGAAAAGTGTGACTCATCTGCCTCAAAGCAGAGCAAATTTTGGATATGTAATAAGTGGCGAGGGAGTTTCAGCTAATAACTTCATTGTTTTCATCTGTCTTAAAAGTATAACCCAACATGAATTTGCTGTAATGCCGTTCAGCACAAATGTTTGTGCCTCCTCGAGTGGCAGCAGGCCCAGAAATTGAGTCTTCAAAACAAAGACAGCCTTTATGTCAAAGTAGGCCAGGTTTACACAACCTTTCATATCAGACTTTTTGAGCACACGTGGCACAGAGCAGATTTGTATTAAGCTCTGAAAGAGGAAAAGCACGCAGAACCTGACATTTTCAGGTGTGTTTTGGGCCACATTAAAGGGGAACTGCACACAGAATTTGCACATAAAGGTCAGTTTACCTGTCATGGGAAGTGCCGAGCAGCCTGTAAAAACAACTGCACAATGTCAAGAAGAATGCACATGCCAAGTTTCCGCAGTCCAGGGAACGTTGAGGTGCTCTTGTAGTTGAAGAAATTAAACCACAGACATCACAGCATGGCTCACCAGCTGCCAACTGGTTAGACATGAGCCGCGTCTCTGGGGTCTGTGTCAGGAGGATGAATCATTTTTGGATTTCCAAATTGAAGTTTCTCCAGAAGTTGCCAGTCTTGGCTGAACTAAGGCTGACACTACAAACCTGACTGCTGGATCAACTTTACCATGAGCACCTGGTGTGTATATTCTAAATGCTGTTTACCGAGCAGCGAATACAGATGCTGTTATTCCAGTCTTGATGTCCGGATTTGATTTGTTTGTGGGTAAAAGCTGTTGTCTTTCTTTCTGTGGTTGTGAACTGGCTTGAACTGAACTGTTTTGCAGTTGTGGGATGCGCCCACTCATGTCCACACTGATGTGGCTTTGCTTGCCTTATTCAGTACACCTGCTGAAATTGAATTGAGTTGTGGTCTATTTATTTTTGTAGTGCTGATTTTGGTGACGTATGTTTCATTGTTTCTTCCTATTTGCTGTATTATTTTGTATGGATGACAGAGCTATGCTCTGTCTATTTTTATTATTTGTTAGACGTGACTCTTCATTTAGAGTGCATTAAAAATGAATATATGGTGGTTATTTCATACTTGAAACCCCATGTTTGATTGAAAATAGCACATTGACAACATCAAATGTTGAAACTGAGTAATTTCATTATTTTTTTGAAAATTATATCTTCATTTAGAATTTGATGCCAGCAGCACATTTCAAAAAAAGCTGCGTCAGAGTCATGGTTCCCGCTCTGCTGCATCACCACTTCTTTTACCAATGCTCTGTAAGCATTTGGGAACTGAGGAGATCAACTGCTGTCATTTTGAAAGTTGAGGTTCAGGGTCTCCTTTGTCGTATTTTCCATTTCATAATGAGCCAAACATTTTCAGTGGGTGAGAAGTCGGGACTGCAGGCAGGTCAGTTTAGCAGCTGGACTATTTTAATGCACAGCCATGCTGTTGGAGGCCTTCCCTGAAAATGATGTTGTCTACTTGGCAGCATATGTTGCTCCAAAGCCTGAATAAAAGGTTTAGCATTAATGGACCCTCCACAAATGTCCATTCTCTGAATCTTTTAGTGACATTATGTTCTGTAGACAATGAAAGCCCTAAATTCTTTGCAGTTTTACATTAAGAAGCATTCTCCTTGAATTGTTGCTCTGTTTGCCAGTCTGTCACAGAGTGGTGAACCCCTCCCCATCTTTGCATCACAAAGACTCCACCTCTCTGGATGCTTTTTATAGACCCAGTCCTGTTATTCACCTGTTGCCAGTTAACCTCATTCATTATGAGGTGTTCCACCAGCTGCTTTCTTTCAGCAGTTCACAACTTTTTCAGTCTTTTGTTGCCACCGTCTCAACTTTTTTGAAATGTGTTGCTGTTTACATTCAGTACATACAGTCATCCCATGAAAACGTGTGTTTTTTGACAAATTTAAACATACGGATATTTAATATTTATTTTAACAAAACTGAGAGATTCAAGTAATATAACTAAACAAGTAAAACTGAAGAAAATATTTTTCAAACCTTCTGTAAAATGTAATAAAATAAAAATGCAATTTCCGTTGAGGAATAAATTGGGACACCCCCACACTTTTTCCCTCTTAAATTGGCTGAAATCACACATCAGGTGCACATGATTACAACATTGTCACTCAGTAATTTGAAGGACCTTCCTGCTCAAGCCTCATTTGCTGATCAACAAGTGCTAGAGCTACCATTGCATAGTAAACATAAACCATAAAACACACACACACACACACATATATACAATTCCAGCTAAATCAGTATATTAGCATGCAAGTGTCACTGTGCCTAAGAACAGACTTTATTTTGAAGATCTTTGATGTGTGACTCCGTTACAGAAGGTAGCTTCATCTCAAACTCAAAAATATGAAGGGTGTGACCTTGGTATTTTCAGTGGTAGCTACAGCCCTCTGGACTCCGGATTGATTGGCAACAGCTGTGACAAAAACCTGACAAGCCGCTGACTCTGTTCAATGAACAAGCCTATTGTGAATCTTCACACTTCTAAATAAAAGGATATACTGATGTGTAGATATGTGTAACTTTCCCATTCACATCTTCAGCTTCCAACAACCCAGTGCTCTGCGCTATAGGTGCACCAACATTACGTAACTGTTCTATTTGTGAAACACTGCTAAAGTACACAGCAATTACCCAACTGTTGTGCTGCTCGCGACAATGGCCCTGGGACAGCGGCAGCACAGCTAGATCAAACAGTTGTGCTAAATTAAAGAGCGGGTTATCAGACCAGGCAGGAGTGTTTGATGTGCAGAGATGAGATGCATTATTATGGTAAATAAGCTTCCCTTATCAAGCTATTCCTACAGGGCCCTCTGGCTGAGCAGCCCACAGTAGTGTGTGCCCTTGGTCAGACAAATACATGCATGTACACACACACACACACACACACACACACACACAGCAGGAGCAGTGGCAGCAGACAGCATAAATACATTCTTTACACTCCACTCCAAACAGCCGCCTGCTCCCCAAATGTCACTCAGACTCTGGCATAATTTGTTTCTAATCATTGGCAAAGAGTGCGAAAATGTCACCCTTTTCCAAGGAGGATGAATTTCGATTGATTTCCAATTAGCACTAAAACAAAGTGCAAGTGCTTTTTTGTGTGTCTGCATTTGTGAGTGAGTCTTATATTGGTGTGGTAGTTAAGATCAGAGAAAACATAATGCAGCATTGCAACCCCCGAAGGCACAGAAACAGACCCTGAAGTCCGTAGGCGGAGCATCACAAAGCACACTGCTCTGAATTTTTACAGCTCTTATCCTGCATTTATGGCACTGAAATACATAACTGGAGCCGTCACATGCTGGAAAACAACTAAACAGCACGAATCCTAATTGGCTCTACAGGAAGCAACATGTGTAAACAAAACAAGAGAACATCTAAAATAAAGAATATTTTCATCAGCTGAATTATTAAAGGCAGAGGGATGGGCTAGAATGAAGACTTCAAATCTTGCAACAGATGACACTTTAAATTTCAGCTTACTCATTTGAGCTTATTGTTGATCTCATCTCTTTTATAATGAGTATTTACAGAGAGGAGAATACTCTCATATTGCTATGAGTGTATTAAAACCTTCTAAATAGAAACTGTAGTGATTTGTGGTTGCCAGGAGCAGTTAACAACATCTTACAGCCTGCTTACATCAACCTGTACGGCTGTGTCAATCATATGAACACATCGGCACCTGTTCCTAACCTGAGCTCGTCAGCAGATTCGCTCTGTGTATCTACAGTACATGAAATACATTAAAGTTGGTTTCCAGCAGTGAGCACACTTTTGCAGTCAGGGCCCCAAGGCTTTGGAATAGCTGACTTGAGAGATCTCGGGTGAGGTAGCTCTGTAACCAAAGAAAACACGAGCAAATGAACAGAACATCTCTGACGGCACATTCTCAGCATTTAGAAGAAGAAGTGCAGAAGTTGCGCTAGTGGCACAGAACAGAAAGCAACGGTGAAGGTGATTACTGTTGACCTCCCAGTTAAATAATGCTACATCATATCCAAATCTTGTTTACACAAAATTTAAAACCAACATTGTTACTTCATACCCATGGAGTGAATTTAACTATTTGTATTTTTTCTGTCTATTTTCATGTTGTGTGTGTTTGTCAGTTGCAGTGCACTGAGCCATTCAGGGCCACCGTACAATCTGAAGAGAACTGAAAGCAGATGAAGGCTGTGCAGCTGCGCCAGGAGCTCTGTGTGGGTGCAGAGATTAATCAGCACTAATGGTGGGCTAACAGCAACTTTTCTCATATTGTGGAATATTCGCATTACATGATTCAACACAGCCATGGGCTGTATGGATGCCTGATATACTGAAACAAAACAAAATGTACCGTCCACATCAGCTCAGTCCTCCGAGAGAAAATAAAAATAGAAAAAAAAGCATAGACAGAAAATGCATCATTCGTGGAGGAGGATTTGAAGAGATGAAGCGGTTTAATATCCTTCTCATCAGGATGTTCTGTCCGTGACAATGCGACTGTGTGACAGAAATTCACCTGCTACCTGCGTGTTCACCTGTTCGAATCCGGAGCATGCTGCTGATGACAAAGGTTGCTCTGCTCTCAGTCCTAGAAAGAAAAAAAATCCAGCCGCATACAAATTGCGTAAATTGAGTAATTATTTGTGGTTGAGAGTTGATGTGTGCTTCACCGATTGAACTGGGCGACACTGGTGGCAAGAACAGCCACGGCAAATAATAAATGAAGACTCAAGAGAAAGAAAACATATCAGCATATTAAAATCATTTATTGTGCTCCAGAAGAGTAATTACTATTTAACCAGAACAAAAAGACAAGTGACAAATAATCTACATTACAAATGCCAGACCAGTTCACGTAGTGCCCCCTGTTTCACGTGGCATTCAAAGAACAAATCCACCTTTAGTTTTCAGACTGCTAGCAAAAACCTCTCAGGATGAATCTGAGAGTTGGGTTGTTGTTGTTTCTGCTGCGATTTGAGGTTAGAAAATGGCACGTTGCGTTACATTCATTCTCAGTGCTTGTTCCTCCCCTCCCTGTCTGTCCCGCACTCTACAGCACAGGCTGACTGTCGACCACAGTCCGGGCAGATTTACACTGGAACAAAAGTGAAACATCCCCCTAGAACAGGGTTTCTTAAGTGTCCTCAGCCCCAAACTGTGTGGATTCATAGTCATCCTGCTAACCTGCTCATTAAAACATATTCAACAGAAATGACTGAAGAAATGCTACCTGGATAGGCCTGGAGCTCCCCTCTTTGAATGATGGACACACAGTTTTATAGGAAGGTGACAGTGGATGGAATCATTCTCAACTCTGGGGCTTTCTCAGGCTTTTATCTTACATCTGCCCTTTGGATGTGAACACTTGTTTCAGAGTGCGTGCTCTTACAAGCACACAGTCAATAAATCCAAATCTGGTCTTATTCAGGACAAGCCAGGAGTCAAATGACACATAAACACAATATTAAAAATCTTAACACAGAAGCAGAAGTTAGGCACATTGCAGAAATAAACACGGATGGATAAGATGTGCAAAAGCCTCAGTTATTGATGACAGAGTATAGTTTGAACTGAAAAATGAACCATATCAGCATATCAATTCCCATGTAAATGCACTCAGTAAGGGCTGACATATCTTTGAAGGGCATGCCCTAAAATGTACACCTATGCCCTTGGTTCTGTGTCTTAAGTTTCACCAGACGCACATAGAACTGCTGTCCTGCTGCATGCTGCACCCAGTCAGTGTCCTCACCGTGACCGCAGAGTCTGAGGAAATGTTTGGTTCACGACTGAATTCATGTTTGTTGGACCACGAAAATTCAGAGACTGAATCTGAAAAAGGTATTTAAAAAGCAGGTGTATATTTATGTTTTTATGGTCCAGTGAACTTAAATAAAAAGTAAAAAAAAAAAAGTCAGCATGTGCCCCGTTAACATGGCCACAGCATATAAACAGTATAAAAGATGCAATTACATTTCAGCTCCGTTTCATATTTTATTTGCTTATTTAACTATCCAGTCTTGTTTTATTGGTATTAGTTCCTCGTTTAAAGGTCTAATGTTTCCTATATTACAGAGTGGGTGGGTGAGCTGTCCTGCCTTTCAATTTCACCCAGCTGGGTTTCACTGGAGAATTTTAGCGACCCGTGGTGGTGAAAATGCTAATCCAAGACGTCCATTTTGACAAGGAGAACGTCCTGGACAAACACGGAATACCTGCTGAACACTTGCTCATGGCTAAGCCTAAAAACCATTTTCCATCTTTCCAAGTTCATTCTTTCATGTGCAATTCCACGTTGCACCCTCTGCGTTTGCCAATTTTTGTTTTCCAATTAAAGTCTTTCATATTCTCACGTAAATCCTTGTAAATTTCTCCAAAAAGTCCAATGGACAGGTTCTAAAGTAATCAGACCAAAAATTATATTTAGGACTTCTGTTCATGGTGACCAACAAATAACTTGAGACTCATATTTTGATGTGTTCTGTTCTGTCGCCATAAGCAGACATTCAGGGTAAATCAACGTTTCCTTCCACAACGCTTCAGTGGCACTCTGGGATGATACATGTAGAGAGTAACAAATGGGGGCTAGACAGGCTACAAATAAAAGAAAAAAAACTATATCTTGACATGAGAGACATGTTTGTAATGTGAATGACAATTTTACTGTCTGCTCTTATACTTCAACATGGTTTAAAATTGATAAAATTTCAACTTCATTATAAACTGCTGTAAGCCCTAGTCTAGCCCTTACTGGAAATAATATGTTGTAATTTACTGTAAGTGTGAGCTGAGGTTTTTATAATGTAAGCTACATCAACAATAAAGATACCCTGTGGAGGTTTTTTTTTTTTTTTTTTAAACCACTAGTGGTGCTGTGGGAGCGATGTTTTAATGAGAAAGTCGTGCTCTACCAGCACGTGCACACAAACACACTTGCACATCAAGAGCATCGGTGACGTAATGTACATGTCTGATTAATGTAATGTACATTGCTGCACATTGACAGCTGGGGAGGGTAATGCACAATAAAAAAAAAAAAAAAAAAAACAGCAACGTACCAACTATAGAGGAGAGGGCGAAAGAAAAAAAAAAACAATGCAAGTTTCCAAAGATTCACAAAAAACTGCTTTGCAAATGTTTTAAGAGGTAGGAAATGCATTTGATATGTTTTAGCCACGTAACTTTTATAACACTGTAGAAACCAAATAATGAAAACTTCACAGGGCAGCTTCAATATCCAACAAGAAGACAGAAACAGCTGACCAGACTCTAAGCCTGCAGACATGGCAACAAGTAGCAGTCTATAGCTTGTTAACATAAAACTAGTGAGAATTAATGTTGAAGTAGTTGAAATAATCTTGTTTTGAAGAGCAGACGTCTAAATGGCTCTGTCAGAAGCCATGTTTGTCCATACTCATTTCAGGGGCTGTCAAGAGGTTCAAATGCACATACATACTGTAGTATGTGGTATATGTATCTAGTTTGTTTGTATTCTAGTTTGGCTGTGACTCTAGTACTCCACTATGCAATTAATCAAATAGCATAGCATCTATTGATTTGTTTTTTTTTCATTCAGTCTCATTAAAGGTGCTGAGTTGCCTCTCTGCAGACAGCGAGCGCTTGCTCCCAGGCTCTCCTCTTCCTGCTACAGTGTATTCAACACGTGTTTCACATCTTCTCAATCACCAGGGATGCAGCGGCTAGCTGGTGCTTCAATCAGTCATGCTTAGGTCTACTGTAGCTGACTCTCAATTTGTGCAGCAAGCTCGCGATTTAATCAATCTCCCAGCACACGTTCTCTTTTTCTGGCCCGCTTATGTCAGTTTTCAGAGATGTAAGTTACGCTGTCATTAGCTTTCTCAGCCTGTTCAGCAAGTGCTTCTTTTCAGGGGTGTGAAGGTCATTTTACTTTCAAAAGTTGCAGTTTTTTTTTCTCACAAATAATACTGTTTCAATTTGCTTCGGTAATCACGCCTCTCCTCTGACAGTTGTTGGGCATGATAAAGCTATTTAATGCATTTCCTCACTTATATAACCCTTCATTCATGAGTCATTGCAGCGCCGCCTCTCCTACACCTTTTTAGTTCGTCCATCTAGTTTTACATCCTCAGGCAGTGCTGCAGGACTGCTTTGTGTGTATTAGAAGACGAGGACTGCTCTGTTTGTATGTAGTCACCGCACAGGCTAAATCTAAAACTCAATGCACACAGCTCACGAAAGCTTCCAGCATGTATCACCTATCGACAATCACACAACTGAATGAATGCAAGTTATTAATTAGCATTCATCCACAGCTGTCAGCTACTTAGCAGGGCCCTGCAATTGCTTGACTATTTACCCATCAGTGCAATTACATGTTTAATTCAATGGGTGGCCCTTGTTTTGCCCCTATGTCATTTCTCTGGAAAGCGGTGGCTGAATTGGGCAGGTGCTGTCTAATGTGCTACCCCAGTCCCTGTGGTATCTTAACGGATGGTACTAACTGTCACAGCAGTGTTCTACTGATTTGATGATGTCGGCCAATTTATTTTTCACTACAGTAAAAATATTAATTGCTATAAACCTACATTGCAAAGGCTGACCAGACCTGACAATGGAATGAATTAATTCTTTTCAAAAGCTACAACACGTTTGCAATCCTAGAGTCCAAAAGTGAAAAGGTTCATGGTTTAGTCACCTCGTAGTACAATATGACGAAAACACAGGTGTGCTGTGATCCAGAATGCTTAGTTAAATGCGTTTAATGTGAATCCAAGTGAAATGTCAGCCCCAAATGTGATGGTAAGAGGGGAGGTTGTGGCTCTGCACGTCTTAACAGACTACACATGGTTTTGTCTTTCGAGACGGCCACTGTGTCAGATTAGGCCAACACAGAGTTCTTGATGTGATTTGAGCTCGATGTCTTTCACGATTTGCATTGCATAAATAGGCCAACGACAACTGCTTACATATTTAAACAAAGATTTCTGAATGAAAGTCAACCTGGAACCCTTCATTGTCACTCGGTGGTCTGTCTTTTTCATTCCCAGTTGGTAGAAAGACGATGAGTTTGGGTGCACAGCATGTATACGTGTGCAAGGGGTGACGTCTCACCAACAGGTGTTATTAATTTGGTGTAATTCTCCTGACCCCAGGGTGATGGTCAAATGGTTACAGGTTCACTGAAATTAAGCAAAAATATAATTCCTCTTTTTCTTTACCACGTTTATAGCTGTGCAAGAATAATGCCCCGTGCTGCCATGGATTAACATTGTGGAACACATCATAGAAGTTGTCAAACTATGCGAGAGAAGCCTGAAATTATACTCCTTTCAGTGGCCAGAGGTGTCCCAGGTGTTACATTGTAAAGTCTGAGTCTGGTTTGGGCCATAATTGGGCTGATATTGTGTAGTCTGATCCCAGCAGAGCTGACAGTTAGCAGCTGAAACCTTGTTGTGTGTATTAAGAGCTTCTAGGTCATTTGGTCGTCTGTCTTGCAACAGGCACTGTCAGTAGGCTATCCAGCCAACATCAGCATTTCATTTTCTTCCAAGGTTCACCTCCACATCTTGTGAAATGTTCTTCAGCCATTGGCTTGAGTTACAAAAACAAGGTCATGTACTTTTTTTATGTGGGTCTAATAATTCTTGAGTCCAAGTGCAATCAATCAGGGTGTTAGTCTATATACAATTTCTTGAGTAGATACCGAAACACTTGGAAAGCCAAAGCCTAATTACTTAGCACATGGCTGTGTGTGAGGGTGTTTGCACACACGTTTTCATTTGCATATTTTTTTTTGTCTATATGTGTGTTGGCAATCAGAAAATGGGCAAACTGAGTGTTTGAGCTAGAAGCTAGTAGTCTGTCGATACAAAGCCAGCGGACCTACTGGACGAATTGTCCCCAGATCCTGAAATTCACACTTTTTCATGTTGTTGGCTTGTTTTTACAGAGAAGGGCATTAAAAAAAGTCCTTGGCCCATGAGGATGATGTGTGATAATAGCCTTGGAATCTTTCTTTTGTTTAAATCCCAGATCAAGCCCTTGTGGTTCATTTCTTCCAGAGAAACAATCTGGAGCAAACAGATATAATTAGTTTATTTAATTTAAATCTTATCCAGAGAAGCTACGCTCCCTATGACAGACTCGATTTTATCCCCCCATCCAGCCTGTCTGCTGCAGTGTTATATGGGGTAACAGTAGTCTGCACTCATTATTTTGAATGACTGCACAGTGCCTGTGAGCGAGCCAAAAGGGGCAGGATGTATTCTCACAACAGAGGCCTCCACACATCTACACTTTGGTGAAGGGAGAACAGGGAGACAAGCGTTTCAGCTTACCAAGTAGCATCTCGGAGCCAGCATACAGATCTTATATATGAGCACAATAGGCTTGCCATCCAGGGTATTCCTCTCTCTGTCTGTTTTGAAGATCACCACTTTACCTCCGCAATGACTCTTAAGCAACTGGATCCGACTGCAGTCTGCTTTGCTGTGTGACACGTCCCTACTCTGGTGGCTAACAACGTTAGCTGCCGAGGCTTCACTGACCTTAAAGATGTTAGCGACGGCAGACAGCCTTTCAGGAGACGGTAAACTGAAGGCGGTGTGGATGTGAGGGGAAACTGTTCTGCTAAACAGTCCGACCTGCCAGCTCAGTACAAAAGATGAGACAGTAGAGAATCTTCAGTAGAAAAAGAGTGGGGCCAAAACAAGAAAAGCAGTAGCTCTTTAAAGTGAGGTAAAGAGGGTTGACTGTGGGTCTCAGCTGCTATGGGAGGCCTTTCTTCTCCCTTCCCGTAACGCGGTGTGCCTCCAACGATTATGAACCATGGCTAGTGATGAAAACCGGCTGAAAAGTGCATCATGGGAGCAGACCTACCCTGATCCTAGCTCTTCCTCACATCCACCTGCTGTGCAGGTCCAGAGAGTTCCATCCAGTGTGATCTGTCTGTGCTTGGCCTTTTGACTTGTATTAGTCATGTACAGGCGTTCGTGTTTAAACCGCTCTACAGAATCCGGCTGGATACAGGGAAATGAAAGCTACGTAGCTCAGAGCTTCGCTCTTCACCACATTTGCTTCGCCACTGCTTTCTCCCACCATGTTTTCGTACCAATGGGCATCCGTTGTGTCACTCAATCGACACAGCTTCCCGTTAAAGAAAAGAAAAATGGGCAATGGAATAAACAGTGCAGGTATTACTTCTATACGGTAAAGTGGTCCAATAGGTAGAATACCAAAGAACATTGATCTCAACTGAAGGTACCATGAGTTTGATTGATACAGTGTAATGTGATTTAACCACTATCAAAAAGTAGTACCAACACAGAGTACAAAACTAGTCCTTATATGCCCAGCTCCACTCAAGCTATATTATGTTATGCAAGAAAGTTTTACCATATCCCCAGCCCCTCCCCTTTCTGTCCCCACTCAAGCCCCCAACATCCACAACCTGGAACTGCTCTCCAGTGGTCCTGCGAGGGTGTTTGTTTTCCTGTAATCCAATCAGGAAATCCATCTGAAATTGCTCCAATGCAAGGGAGAGGGGGAAAATTATTCTTAATAATGACATAATCAGCAGAGCAGCCATCAAGCAGATAAATTGTCATGCGCATCGTGCTAAAATATCCGATTATCCTTTGTCCCCCAGCTCTCTGTGTTGAAGTTGGAACTGCCAGAAAGCCAGTAGGTGGATCCCCACTTCTCACTGGTTCAGTCCTGCTGGCAGGTTTGCAGTATAGACGCCCCCCAAGAGAAGAGGGCTTCAACAGCCTTGGTGCTTAGTGTACAGATCTAGATATGTAAATAGGTTCTATACAATAAAATTGTTCCCGATCCTCAAAAATAAATGGATGAAAAGTTTCTGTGACATATTTCTTTTCCTCAAAATGGTTCCATTGTGCATACAGGACTTCTTTTTTCCTTGAAGTTTTCAGTCCTTCCTTTGCTCTGTTCAACAATTGTTTTTGCTTTATCTTACATAGCCTCCATTTATGAAGTTAACACATGCCTAAATTGGTTTGCGCCACATCTCTGTGCCCCATGAACAGAGTAATCTGCAGTGCGATGCCAAAGGAAAACAATATGTTTTCTTTCTTTTACAAAGTGCTCCCCTCTTCTCACCTCCGAGGCGTGTCTGATGCTCTGTTCTGCTTTCAGATAATACTGTCAAGCAGTCATTTGTCAAAAGATCCCGGAGGCCATATCTGTCGCTAGAAAGAAAAAGTAGTTTACTGTACCTTGTTTTGCTGCAATATCAGAACAAAAATAACAATAATAAAACATCCTCCTCCTTGTTTTAGCTTCTAAGGGTGTTTTTCTTCAAATCCTTTTTGTTCTTTTTTCTTCTTTTATTTTATTTTTCTACAAAAACATAATTATTCTTTTTTTTCCCCCTCTGCTCCAACCCCCCAAAAATCCCTTAAATATATTCCTTCAGGTATTAACAGGGTGTCATACAATCCCAGTGTAATTCCATGGGTGTCTGGCAACTCCAGGCTGGCATTTCAGCTCCTGACGTATCTGTTTGTCAACATGTCGGCCTCAAGTCTCTGTTACAGCAGTGGCGTTAGATTTTGCCTCAGCCACCAGAGTCCTGCCTGCGTGGGTGCAGACACCGGGCTATACCCGGGTGGTGGAGTGTGAGTGTGGGTGCGGGTGGGGCAGAGTGTTATTCTGCCCGCTGCTGGGGAAGGTGTTGAAAGAGTGGAGCGAGGTGAGCCCCCCCATGGTGCTGGGGATCATGGTTATGGTGTTCGGCGTCATGAGTGGGATGTCGTCCGGCGAGCGCCTCATGGCCAGAGTGTAGTCCGGCGGGCAGGCAGTCCTCAGCACCATGTCGTGGGGGTGCATGGAGTCGCCCACCCCTCTGCAGTCCCGGTCCAGGTCTGAGTGCTGCTTCATCTGCAGGGACATGATCTCCTCCTCCTGAGTGTGAGCCAGGTCATTGGTGGCGCTCCGCTGGGGGCTGCAGCGTCTGTGGACATCATGCCGGCGCTTGTCCTTCTTGTAGTAAAGAGCGGCAAAGGCCAGGATGTTGAGGAATAGCAGGGAGGCTCCGACAGCGATGGTAACCGACAGCTCAGTGGAGTAGTCACGCTGGTCCACCAGGTGTGGCTGGTTGTGGCTGTCCTGGGTCTCCGTGGGGAGTGGAGTCGGGTTAGGGCGCTTGGTCACCAGAACCTTGGGCTTCGGGGTGCGGTTGGTGGCCTCTGGTGGAGGAATCTGAAGACAGGAAGAACAATGAGTTTTCTCTCCTTGGACAATCTTCTTCGACCACGCTCCACACAGAAAGGCTCCAAACACAAGCAGCACACATTCTCATTATCAAACATGTTCAGACTGAGAATTTGATACCTGCAGTTCAAATGCCTATACTCCCAGTTCATAATGTGTAAAGCTGAACTAAGGTGAAGCTATGTGAACACTGATTCAATGTATTCTTTAACTGACTGCAGATTACAGAGAATCTTCTTAAATCATTATCCACTAGTTCTTAAATAGTAACACTTGCATCGCCTGGTAATACAGAGGTGTGTAAGTGATGATGTGAGCACATGTGAATTTCCTCCTCACCACCATCAAACTACAGCTCTGTGCAACAAGAAGCATTTTTTCTTTTTGCACTTCAAGTCATATCATGTTGAACCACAGACACAGGATTAGACAAGAGTCAGTCAACAAACCACCTGAATGTTGCATTTTAAAATTCTTTTTTTAAAGTTGCTTGGATCTACTCCAAAACCTGTGCTGCGGAGGGAACGACTCAGGTAGTTAATTTTTAGAAGCAGATTGAGAGGGAGATGATTTAGTACCAACCTTGGTGGTGGTGGGGATGAGCTGGGTGACCTCATTGAGGCTGTGCAGATGAGGAACTAGCTCCAACCACAAGTTGACCTGAGGAGAGGACAGAAAATAAGATGTGGGAGAGAATGAAAGGGATACCACATATGAGAACTGCGTTGAGACTGAGCATACCAAAGTCAGCATGACATTACATTTGGATGAGAATACAATCATTTTGACAACTTGGATGCTGACATCTCAAATGACTCTTAATGATTCAGAGGTTTCGCTTTTGATCAAGTAAAACTAGGTTTCCTTTCGCAGCCCTAATTTTACTTCACTAGCGCCAAACCCATAACTCTCCTTTTCACATCAACAAAGAGCAAGACTATCATCCTTACATAGAGTTTGACTGGAGGACAATGCAAACTATGTAAGTTACCAAAACCGACCTACAAGTTCAACATAGTCTGGCTCTCGATGAATCACTTTACTTCATAGAGTCTTACACTGATGATCCTCAATGCGGTACTCAAACTCTGTAACCAATCCAGCTATGAGTCTATTCACATACGAGCCAAATGTAACACCTTCAGATCAGGAGCTGAGTACTTAATATGAGTGAAGGTGAAATCCATGGAGAAATTATGCTTGTATAATATATTATGCGTAAAAGGGATACACTCAAAAAGGGATATACAAAAAACTAAAATGATGCATTGATAATTTATTGCAAGATAATTAACTGAAGATGTTTTTGAAAACACTACAGTTGGAACAAAAAAAAAAAAAAAAAAACCACCATGTAGTGAAAAAGTGACTTCTGATCCACAGTAGATACTGACAGGGGCAAAAATGCTGTTGATGCATTTTAATCTGATCCGAATTCTGATCCGAATTTGTCCTGCTCAGGAGCAGGTTAGTTGTGCAGTACAGGTTACCACGCACTGTGATCTACCATCTGTTATCTAAAACAGCTTCGAGCCAGACATAGCCGGTCAGACCAAGGTGTCCGTCCAAAACCTGTGTATTCCATTCTAGGAGGGCCATCATCAGTATTCAGTAGTGAAAGTGTGAAACAGGAAATGCATTCAGACCGCACCTTGTTGGCGCGGTAATGCTCCTTGACCCTGGGCTTCAGGCCGATGTGCAGGTAGAGCTGGTCTTTCTGGTTGTAGCGTGTCCATGCCACCTCTTCAAAGCGATTGGGCTTGGTGTGGATGAACTTGGTGTCTTGGGGAACAGGCTGGTTTGGGTCCCTGACAAAAAGAGCAAAGAGTTTCCAATGAAATAATTTGCAGAGACAACGGTTTTAAGGCAGATTTGAAACAATGCAAGAGCAGAGATGTTGCCTCCCATGCTTGATGATCCTCCTGGCCAGTCAGTAATATTTATGTCACCTTGTGGTTGTTAAATTTAGGGCAGAGGAAGAACTACAGCTAAACTAAAGGTGGAGCAGACCTTCTGAGACACAACTGTCTGTTTATTAAAATGTTCATTTTGACCTAAGCGTAGCATCTCCCCCAGGCTAATCAGTGTAATTATGAAAATACTGGAATGCAGCGGTGAGATGTAGCCCCCAGGTTTCATCAAATATTAATCAACAGTTTCTGAGATATCACACCTGATAAAATCAAAAAAAGGTCAGAAAGAGTGTTATTTCTCATAGACGACTGGTTTTCTAAAGATTGTGATTGAATGAAAAGGTCCTAAGATGACTAATAACCACAGACATTTCCCTAATTAGAAGCTTTATTCAAATGTTAAACATATCAGCATGTCACAGTTTTTAAATTATGGATGTCTCGTCTGAAGCAAACCTATTTATATATAATTTATACCTGAACAGAAGCTTCCAGCCAAGGAATGTGTTTGGGTAAATATGCAATTCAACCATGCTGATAATTTCCAGAAAGCATATGCTTCGATAGTTGCTATAAACCAAACTGAGAAGTAGCTACAATTTTAACCTTATGTACCATCTACTTTTGGTAAACATTAGAACTGAGCCATAATAACACAAGAGTGAACTGCAGTGTAGGTCAGGTCAGCAACCCTGTATGAACTCTTACATGCAGTATACACAGACAATCTTACAGAGCACATTCAACATGGGATCTTGTGCTAAATTGACCCACTTGCACTTAATCTGAGCAGAACAGAGCCAGCCATGTGATCTATGGGAGCCCATTCAGACCCACCGAGCGCCCCATTGTCTGAAAGCGGCATATGGAGCCAGCCAGACCTCATCAGGAACACGCTTAACCATTCAAATGGGTGGCATAAATCTCCCAGGTACCCGGCATTCCACGTCAATTTGGGGTTATATATGTGGATCATTAGTGCCTTTCTGTTCCCCTCAGGGCTACTGGGCAGTGCACAGAAAAAGCCAGTGTCCCCCCATTATGCTCTCCAAAAACAATTACTGCCATGACTGTATGCTGAAAGGCAACGGGAGACTGAAGGGGGGGAGAAAAGGATTTTAATTTTGTCCCATCGAGAATGTTACTCTTCAGGCTATGACCATTAATTAAGAATGTATTTGAAGCTATGTGGAGGGCATCTGTATGGAATACCAATTACACCGTCCACAGTCCATAAAACACAAAAGCACAATTCACTACTCCTGGTCATCAAATGTAGGTTAATATAGAGGAAACACAGTTACAATGAAATTACCAATTAGTTCCTGATCTTGTAATGGTAATTGCATGTTAATCAAGCACTGCAAAGCAAGAGTGTAGAACAAATACCCACAAAAAATGTTCCAATAACCCTTTGGCTGAACGTTTATAGAACTGTGTTATGTACATAAATATGCTGAAGCTTGTAAATCAGGTCCAATGACTGGACAGATGATCTGGGGAATCAAGCATGCAAATGGAATGCTTTGTATCACAATCACAGCATCATTTGTGATTTTCACACAGATTTATCTTAACAAAGTCTGATTTGGTACAACTTCAAAAGCATATTTTCCATCCATTACTGGAGAAAACTGATTGTAACCCAATTGCTTAGCTGCACTGATTGATTGAAGTTGATGGTAGTTATCTAGCTAAAGCATGAAAAAATTGGATAAATCTAGCTAATGCAACAAAATCAAACACTGACAGGTACTAATGGTGTGTAGCTTTCAGAACTAATTGCCTATTTTCTTTCCTCAGACCAAACTTGAATATAACCATTGCAGTCCTGACATTAAAGAGTTTAGCCATTATTTACAGCACAATAAAAGCACTAAATTCTCATAGCTACTTGGTGTTGCATTTAATGCCTAAACTTGCTCTTTCAAACTATGGCTTACAGTATATTTGAACTCAATTGACTGAGTTGCAGAGTTGTGATGGTGCTGTAGCATGTAGAAAGTAAGTTAGGAGTCAGGTTTGTGGTGTCATCATACCCTGTCTTGGCAAAGTTTGTCCAGTAGGTCATGACAACAGCACTGAGCATCACATCGTTCTTGGAGAAGTTGCAGGGAAACAGCTCTGTTGGTCCAATCATCGGTAGGCCGAACACATATGGGATCTCATCTCCATGTGCTGCGTCTGCCCACGGTGGCACCTAACAAGGGGAATCACATGATGAAGATGAAACAAATCAGATCAGTGTTATTACATTTATGTGACAGATACTGGACAACGAAAGGGATAATTTTGCTACTGACACACGATGGATATTGCAGCACACACACACACACACACACACACACACACACACACACACAGACTAATCAAAGATGCTGGGAAACAACATTTTTTGAGAGAAAAGGGGAAATGAGATAAGTTTTTAATATTATTTTGGCTACCATATCTGGCCTATTATTCAGTGTATTACAGAGCGAGAAAAGATGAGAAAAAAAGGATGGAACAAGGTTTTTTTTTTAGCTGAATTCTAAACTAAAATGTCTAAGCATCTTATCTGCTGTAGCGTGTTGAATGAAAAATATGGCAAAGGAAATATGTGGGGATTTAATCACCACTCCTCACTTTTTTCAAGACTGCATAATTAGTGAGAGGGGTTGTGTATAAGCAAAAAACAAAATATGCAGAAAGTAAAAGTAGGACTAAGGAAGCAAAAACTAGAAAAAAGTGTCACTTCTGCTGCAAACTAGTCAGTTACAATAATGCAATTGGAAGGAAATCAGACGTCGATTTGTGCCAAGATGACGTACTGTCTCTGTGCTATAAGGCGATCTGCCTTCATGCCACAAAGCAATTAAATTTTGTGCTCTAAAACAATTAGAAGCAGATTTTCCCAAATCTGATACAAAAAAACCTGTTCTAAAACTGTGTGGAGCCCACTACAAGCTGCCTGCTCATACAGTAAGTACAGAAAACTAAACTGTATACAATGATTACATTTAAAGCCTCAAGGTGTGCTGAAGATAAAGCAAATGCAAATGTCAGAGGTGAGGCAATTGCATAAAATGTCAATAGAAAGATGCAAATGGATGTTAAACCATAGCAGTTCGCTCTAGATGGTGCAAACTGTGGCCAAGATGAAAATATTTCAAATCCATAATCCACGTCAGGGGTGTACAGAGACGACTGGTGTGAAGAAAAGTGACCGAAGGAACTGGAGTTCATGGAAAGATCTCAGATCAGTCTGAGTAGTCACAAATACAGATTATCTCTACGCACAAACACAAAATCAGTGCATGCTGCTAGCTATGCAGGCACACTGTCATGGCTGTTTGGAGCAGGTAAAGCATTTGGGTGGGGATTGAAACCAGACTACTTGAAAGCACCATCAGAGTTGATGCAGGATGAGTAACTGATATAAAATGCTACACTCGCTGCCAATTAGCACCTCAAACATAGAGCTTGCTCTCTACAACCTCTTTGATTCCTGGTTATGGCTACCCGCAGGGACAAAAGAAGAGCCAGCAGTATTTTCAAACTTTGATCAGATTATTGAAGATCCATAAAGTAGTAGTGTTACCCAGCCCGCCAGAGACCCACCTGCTCAGTCTGACAGTGGTGGTAGAAGGCATAGAAATATGTCGGCGACCCAAAGCTGGAGTGGAGGTCAGCTGTGGCGACAGCCGGCGCCACCCACTGGTGATCGGTGAAAAGGGCCAGCAGCGTCTTCCGGCGGGTCTCCGGGTTGTGCCTGTCGGCCCAGTCTGTGTACATGAACTTGATGGTCTCCCGAAGGATGTCTTTACCCTCTGGGTAGCCATAGAGGTCGTCCACAAAGCTGGACACGGCGTAGTCAAAGTCGTTCGCCTGAACGCCATTTTCGTTGTCCACGATAAGCTCCACGAACTTAAGGCCTTCACCTTGGTTAACTCCCAGCATGATATCATAGTTGAGGAACTCACCTTGAAAAAGATGGCGCAGACGGTTGTTAAAAAGAACAGATTTCGGGTAAGAATATTGTTGGAAATTGCTGGCTTTAAAGCAACACGAACTGTACCTTGCTCCATGAGTATCTGAGGGTCATCAGGTATAACATCTCCATCAATAACAGGCCCAAAGGCGATGTGGTAGCGGGCTGGCTGGATGTCTTGATCCACCAGCTCCTTGTAATGTTTTCTCTGAAGGCACAGCACGAGCTCCACTGTGTCCTCCAGGTTGCAGCCTACCTTCCGGGCCAGCATCCGGGCGTACTTGGCTGGCTGAAAACTGACGGCCCAGCTGGACAGAGCTGTGCCGCTCTGAGCGATAGCTCTCTGGAACAGGCCTGGAGACAAAAGCAGCAGCACAAGAATGACAATTTGGAGCTCTGTCTAATAACATATACAGAACAAACATGTAATGTAATGGCATCAAAGCCTACACACATGCTGACACAGCTGCAACTGAATGAAAAGGAAAAGGGACAAGCATCGACAACTTCCATTTGATCAGATTTTGAAAAATACATTCGAGGATCAGGTTGCTTCTGTTTCGAAGTTTTATGATGGACCGATTTTCCTGCAGATTCTTAGATACTGTTAGTCATTGACAATCTGGCTGAAGATGTCTGCTCAGAGAATATCAGATAATGACGAGGAGGGCACAGGTCAAAAGACAGCAATCATTTTCAATTCCCAGTTCAGACTGAAATGTGTTCATTCATTCATTCATTCATTCATTCATTCATTTGGTGATCTTTTTTCTTCATAAAAACTCAATAAAGTAACTGTCAAACCCACAGTCAGTACGGTTGACAAGATGACATTGTAATAATAGAATAAAGAACCTTTATAATAGGTTAAACGACCGTCTTGCTTATAATTTTGCAATTTGAGTCTAATTGCCCAACTTGGACTTGGCAGGCCCAAACGGGTAGTGAGGGTCTGTTGGGAACGTCTGGCGGAACCCTCTGTCAGAGGAGTTTTCAACTTGCACCTCCGGGAGAGCTTTGACCAAATCCCGAGGGAGGTTGGAGACATTGAGTCCGAATGGACCATGTTCTCCACCTCCATTGTTGACGCAGCTGTTCGGAGCTGTGGCCGTAAGGTCTCTGGTGCCTGCCGTGGCGGCAATCCCCGAACCCGGTGGTGGACACCGGAAGTAAGGGATGCCGTCAAGCTGAAGAAGGAGTCCTATCGAGCCTGGTTGGTTTGTGGGACTCCTGAGGCAGCTGACAGGTACCGGCAGGCCAAGCGTGCTGCGGCACGGGCAGTTGTTGAAGCAAAAACTCGGGTATGGGAAAAGTTCGGGGAGGCCATGGAGGAGGATTATCGGTCGGCCACAAGGATATTCTGGCAAACCGTCCGGCACCTCAGAAGGGGGAAGCAGTACCCTGCCAACACTGTTTACAGTGGAGGTGGGGAGCTGTTGACCTCGACTGGGGATATTGTCGGGCGGTGGAAAGAGTACTTTGAGGATCTCCTCAATCCCATTGCCACGCCTTCCGTAGAGGAAGCAGGGGCTGGGGACTCCTCGGTGGCAAGGCCCCGGGGGTGGATGAGATCCGCCCTGAGTACCTCAAGTCTCTGGATGTTGTCGGGCTGTCTTGGTTGACACGCCTTTGCAACATCGCGTGGCAGTTGGGGACAGTGCCCCTGGACTGGCAGACCGGGGTGGTGGTCCCTCTATTCAAAAAGGGGGACCGGAGGGTGTGCTCCAACTACAGGGGGATCACACTCCTCAGCCTCCCTGGTAAAGTCTATTCCAGGGTACTGGAGAGGAGAATTCGGCCGATAGTCGAACCTCGGATTCAGGAGGAACAATGCGGTTTTCGTCCTGGCCGTGGAACACTGGACCAGCTCTACACCCTCCGCAGGGTGCTCGAGGGTTCATGGGAGTTTGCCCAACCAGTCCACATGTGTTTTGTGGACTTGGAGAAGGCATTCGACCGTGTCCCTCGTGGCATTCTGTGGGAGGTGCTTCGGGAGTATGGAGTCCGGGGCCCTTTGCTACGGGCCGTCCGGTCTCTGTATGACCGGAGCAGGAGCTTGGTTCGCATTGCCGGCAGTAAGTCAGACTTGTTCCCAGTGCATGTTGGACTCCGGCAGGGCTGCCCTTTGTCACCGGTTCTGTTCATTATTTTTATGGACAGAATTTCTAGGCGCAGCCAAGGGCCGGAGGGAATCTGGTTTGGGGACCACAGGATCTCATCTCTGCTTTTTGCGGATGATGTTGTCCTGTTGGCTTCTTCGAACCAGGACCTCCAGCATGTGTTGGGGCAGTTTGCAGCCGAGTGTGAAGCGGCTGGGATGAGAATCAGCACCTCCAAGTCCGAGGCCATGGTTCTCGACCGGAAAAGGGTGGCTTGTCCCCTCTGGGTTGGAAGAGAGCTCCTGCCTCAAGTGGAGGAGTTCAAGTATCTTGGGGTCTTGTTCACGAGTGAGGGAAGGATGGAGCGTGAGATTGACAGGCGGATTGGTGCGGCGGCAGCAGTAATGCGGTCGTTGTACCGGTCCGTCGGGGTGAAGAAGGAGCTGAGCCGAAAGGCAAAGCTCTCAATTTACCGGTCAATCTACGTTCCTACCCTCACCTATGGTCATGAACTTTGGGTCATGACTGAAAGAACGAGATCTCGGATACAAGCGGCTGAAATTAGTTTCCTCCGCAGGGTGGCGGGGCGCTCCCTTAGAGATAGGGTGAGGAGCTCTGTCACTCGGGAGGAGCTCAGAGTAGAGCCGCTGCTCCTCCACGTCGAGAGGAGCCAGCTGAGGTGGCTCGGGCATCTTCAACGGATGCCTCCTGGACGCCTTCCTGGGAGGGTGTTCCGGGCATGCCCCACCGGGAAGAGGCCCCGGGGAAAACCCAGGACACGCTGGAGGGACTATGTCACTCGGCTGGCCTGGGAACGCCTCGGGGTCCCCCCGGAAGAGCTGGAGGAAGTGTCTGGGGAGAGGGAAGTCTGGGCCTCCCTGCTTAGACTGCTGCCCCCGCGACCCGGCCCCGGATAAGCGGAAGAGAATGGATGGATGGATGGATGCCCATGTATAGCTTCTTAGCCTTAATTTGATACACTTTATTTCCTTGAAGTTTCTTGATTTTTCTGAACTTATTCTGTGTGCCAGGCTGCTGTAGGAAATAACTGGGCATTGTTTAAACATGAAAAAAAAAAGAGAAGACATTTGCATTTTCAGTTTAAACCAATGAGCTTCGAGCTCAGTGCCACTGACAGGAAGTTAGAAAGTTCTGAGAGAAGGACTAACACGTTGCTGGCTTTGGTTTTTCAGGCAGTTTAAAGATTTAAGTTTAAAAATAAAGAATAACACCAGCCTTAAAGATGTGTGTGTGTGTGTGTGTGTGTGTGTGTGTGTGTGTTCTGTCACACACAAATCTAAGTCTTTCCTTCCTGAGTGCAGTAGCTGAGTCTGCTCATGAAACAGCATTGATAATTGGCAGGATATTAAAATTTTTATTTCCCCCCTTTTCTCTGATCAGATGAAACACAAAGCAGTTCATGTTTTTTTTTTTTTTTAATTCTTTTTCCAGATTTATTTATGTTTCTTTTTGACTTTCAAACGTAAGATTTAAAGAACTACACTTTTGACAGAACCCTTTTCGTTGCTCCCAATGCATCCGACTTACCCCACCACGCTGTCAGACAAGCACATGTTAGGATGATAAATCAGCTCACACTAATGTTTATGCTGGCATTTCTTGGCCATAAACAGCCAAATGAGCAAGATGTCTTGCAGTGTGTATGCTGTGAACTGTGCTGAGCTTCCTCTGCACCAAGCTCTCACATGGTCACACACCACTGCACATACATACAGCACACACACTAAAATATACATGAAAATCCCACATCCCTGGCGATTTTTACCTTTGGTGGAGTTGCTCCAGCGGTTGCCCTCCGAGTAGTGAGACAGCGTGAGCAGGTTGACACAGGAAGCTCCGGCGCCTGAGCCGAACACAGTGATACGTAACGGGTCGCCGCCGAAGGCTGCAATGTTCTCACTGGTCCAGCGCAGGGCCTGGATCTGGTCCAACAAACCGTAATTCCCTTTGGCTGCCTGGTCACCTGTACTCAGGAACCCTGCACAAGACGACAAAGAAGTGAGGAGACGTCAGTATTATCTTATTATTATTAACTATGAGTGTTCCCTCATTAAAAACCATGTATGCTGTTTGATTTCCTGGTATGTTATGAACTGATTTCTCATCATTGAAAGCAAGAGAAATTGTGATAGCGTACCCAAAAAAAGACCTTAAATGAACAAATTAGTGCTACAGCGATTGATTTGACAAAATAGGAAATGAATGTCTTTGTTCAGTAAGAGGACTAGTTTATCTGGAAATATACAAGTTCAGAGCAAAGAAGGTATTAATTTGAGACCAAATCTAAATGTCTGGTGTGAAAGCATTGAACACTGTACATTGCATTTTCATCACATGGTCAACTGGGATGGACAGAAAAAAGTTAACACCAGCATGACTTGAAATGAGTCACAGTTACAGTTAAGAACTTTTAATGTGGAAAAAATCTTCTACATTCATTAGTTTGCAATTAATTATCCCTAATAAAATGAAAAGTGAAGACCCACAGGGACACAGCTACTCCCCCCCCCCCCCCCCCCCCTCATTTTCTGTTTGATCTCCTTGATTAAAATAAAATAAACAAAAATCTACTTTTGGACCACCCAAGCATAACTGCATAGTCAACGGGGCATATTTCTCCGTTGTATAAAGAAAACCAACAAGCCTGGCTGCTTGATAATTTGCTGCAATAAAACAAGAGTTATTACCCTGCAGAGCCACTTAAAGTGTGGATATGCTAAATATAACACAGGCAGACTCAATCCAGCCCCAAATAGAACTTACAGTAGGATGATGATGATGATGATGATGAGAAAGAGTCGTGTTCCATGAAAACAGGGATTTGTTTCTTATAGCAAAGAAATTAAAAAAAAGAAAAATGAATGTTTTGAAAATCAATAAAACCCTTTCAGTTGGGCCAAATGATTCAGACATTGATTTTTTTAAAAAAAAAAGCAAAAGCAAAAATTCTTCAGTCTAACATCTTTAAATGAATTAAAGGCAATTTAGAATTAAAACTGACCCCTAATGCCTGATGGATATATAGAAATACACTATAGATAAATACATGTGGAGAAAGACTTCATGATGTACCACCCACATAAACCGCTTTGCATACTGTACAACTGAAACTCAGCTCTGACTACAGGCTTTTTTTGTACTATAAGGATGGAAATGCATAGCAATCACTGATTTTTCAACAAGTCAACTTCAGCCTGCTAGGGGTCGGGGTGCGAATATGACACAATGTATGAGTTACAGGAGAATGTTCTAGGTAAATTAAATTGCGAAGTCATATGTTTTTTGTAATTTTGACCATCATTTTACTTGGTTATGACAACACTGCACTCACTCAAATAGCTGCTGACATCTGGGAGCACAGCAGGTTTTGTAGGTCAGAGTTGGACAGGTGTTTGGGTAATCATTTTACATTTCACCTTCATCTATTAAGTCTGGCTAACCGGAGAGAAAACTAAGACTTCATTATCACCAATAAGACCAACAGCCAAAACTCCAAAAATAAGTCACAAGCTGCAGTAACCAGGGGGAAACTGCAACATAGTGATGCAACAAGTAATAAAAATGCAAATATTCATTCATGCTTTAAATCCGTGGGCTTTTGTTTGGACTGATAAAATAAATTAGCAAGTATTACATAAAACAGCCCGTATATTCACATTATACTAACCTGCTTCACAACAAAACCACTCCTCTTTCATCCCAGCATCAGTCTAACTCCAGCCTCACCTCCATCTATACAACCATAGCCCATCTTTTTTTTTGTTCTCCCGTCCAATTAAACCTCTCTGGTACTCCTGGTCAATGCAAGCACATGAAGATCCAGTGCTAGCGAGATATGAATGCTCTGACAAGACAAGGCACCTCGAGTATACCCACAGGAGAGCTCTGGTCTTTTAGAGCAATTTCATGTCCAACCCCCGCCCACCCACCCGCCACCACCGCTGCCACCATCACCACCTCCCTCTCTCTCTGATTTCCATACTAAAAGCTCCATTACCTGCTGCAGGCACGCAGGAAGTCCCCCACACCCATCAATCCCACCCATGAACCCCCGCCATGCTCACATATTTCCTTCCTTGTTCTCTTTTACGTTCTTATTCTCACCACCGGCCCACTCAGTGACTAAATGGGGTACTCATTACCCAGTGTCAGTCAACACTACACTTCATTTCCACAGGGATGCACTCAGGCCACATGTACAGAGACACCTGGAGTAATGCCCCAGAGGGGGTACATGACCTTCTAATAGGCTGCAGAAAGGAATGATGTCATCACTTCTCTGTGAATAAATACTGTACATTTAACCCGTGCATTTAAAGTGAAAACCAGAATGATATACTGTAAATTCCTTAGCATGACAAATAAAGGCCAATTAAAAAAAAAAAAACACTGAGAAACAGTGTAATTGTACTTCAACAACACTAATCCCATTAGAATAACAACAACATGTCATTCTCCCCTACCTACTGCTTTAAATTTGTCTCTTAAAAAATATAATTTTTGCCATACTGATAAATTCCAACCACTTCTTCATTGCAGTTCCTTTGTTCACTGGTAAGCTACTGTCAGTAAAACTCAGCATTTTTCTGCAGATGTTTCATATTTTAAAAACCCACGAGAAAGGGCGTGAATAGGCCTACTTGGCCGCAGCTTTAAATGTGAAATGCTGTCTAGGAAGTGTTCTGTGTGATTGATGGTAGCCTAACAGTGACCAAAAAAAACCCAAAAAACAAACACATGTCAAACAGAAGGAACGTGCAAAGTAGAAGTGGAATTAAAACTCAGCATCATTGTGGTGAGTGTGACACGACTTTGAAATTTATGTGTTGAGTTAAACAGCAACTACAAAATAAAATGGATTCATATTATTGTTATGAGATGTTTTTATGTATGATAGTGCATGAGAATGTGATCATGGCAGCCATAGTGTATACATTATGTTCATAACAATACGTCCTTATAGCTGAATAGTTCCATAGTTCAATTGCCAATGACACCAAAAATGACATACATAACCGTTTCCAAGACAACATATATAGCTGTTAGAGAACACCAGGGATAGGCAGAGTGGACCTTCATTGTCACATGGCTCATCTGGTGAAACGGTTGCAGTTTGCTTGGGTTTAGGTAACAAAGCCACTTGATTGGGTTTAGGAGTTTGAGTTGAAAACAGAACTGCTCCTTACGTCATGTACGTTAAAATACTCCTCACAACGTTCCCCTTGGTAAAAGTGCTGTGTTTGTTTGACCCATCCATCCACCCCACCTCCTCCAGATGCAGACTGTCTTTTTATACGTCACTTGACAATCTCTGTTGCGCCCGTCATAATTACTAGAGCCACTAACGCTCGCAGCTTCACAATAAACATAAATATTGGTCCTAACAACCTTCCTGCAGAGGCGACCCGTACAGCTGTTTTTCTGGTGAGGACGGGCTGGTTAATAATGGCCATACAGAGTCCTCTAAATGATGTGTAGTGTAAAGTTGATGGGTAATTTGATAATGTGTCCTGCAAAAATTATGACAAAGGTACGTATGTAGACACACACACACACACACACACACACAATGTCATCAGTTCACAGTACAACATGGCATCCTGCTGTACATAAGCGCTCTCTCTCACACGTGCACACGTTCTTTGCACATACTCACCAGTGAGAGCTTGCAAGCATGCACTCCTTCCCACACTGGCACATACAGTGAATCTGCATCCGTACTCTCTCACCGACACCCACGCACAGGAACGTCCCTCAGCTGGGTTTTTAATTGAGTTCATTCCTCCTCTATTCCCTTTCCACTGGCTCATTTATTTATTTATTTATTTGTGTGTTTCTTGATCAAAGCCTAATCTTGTGGAAGCAACAGCAGCCATCTACAAGAAAGATTTTAATTGATTCAATTTAGCTGCAGTGCAGGGATGGGCTGGCAATCACAAAGAGCGAGGCAGGAAGAATGATTAGTACGCCAACAGTGGTGGGGCAGCAGGGCAGGGCTCTCCCTCCCTCTCTGTCTCTCTCTCTCTCTCACACACACACACACACACACACACACACACACACTTCAGTACTCTAATGCAGACATGAGATAAATGTGAATACACGGATGCAGATACAAACAGAGCACATGCATGTTTGATTTGTTATATTAGGGAACTGAGTACTTTTCATTCAGGTTCTTCAAACCTTGTTCTAATTGAAATCTAATCTTCATTCTGATCTCAATACTGAAGCTATTCATTTCTAAACCAGTTTGGAGGATTGCCTTTATCTTTTATGTCCCTGCGAAGACATTCAGTCCTCATACGGGAGCAAACGGATGGGTTAACAGACACATACAAAAGCACAGGAGCAGTTTGGAACTGATTTGCACTCACTTACACTTCATGGCTACTGCTCTCTTAGCCTTGGCAGCAGTATGGAACTGAATAGATATTTTACAGATTTACTGACACTTGGTTCTTGGCAGTGAGTAGACCGGGTAGTAAAGCTCCGCTGGATGATAAGACACTGCCTACATGCATGGAGTCATCCATCCACTGCTGACACTGACTAGCATCCAATTCATGTGAAACACTTGAGCTGAACCTCTCATACACTGATATGTCAAATAACATGTTTTTGTTGGTACCGGAATGAAGGCCAGCTCATAATGGTACATTAATGACACAGACATCCTATATTACCATCTTTTTATAGCAATGATCTTCATAATGAGTGTCACCCCAGGCAGTGATCCAAGAGTACAGTACGATGAGACAAAAAAGGCTATTAAAAGCGAAGAAAGAGTGGCCATCATAATTTTTGTGCCAGGGAGAGCTGAATGAGGACTGAAGCCGCTCTGCAGTATTGCTTGAGACATTTCAACCTTTTACATGGTTTAAATGTAATGACCATGTTGCCTAGATTGGAAGGCACTACAATCTCCCAGTGTCTTAAGATTTGGTTATGCAAAACTGGCTCTTGCTTGAAGACTGAAGTTTGAGTCCCACAGCATGAGGAATTGGAAGCTAATGTTATAAAATTGCAATGGTGTGCCGTTTCATGGACAAAAAACAAAACAAAACGACAGTATGTAGACAAACTTTATATGCAATGTATCCATTGAGCTAAAGCTAATCTGCTTTGATGATGCATTTGAATGGAAGAAGATTGCTATAAAAATGCAGAAAATAAATTATGATTTTTATTTATTATATTTCCTCACCTTTTACTTTGATAAGTATCAGCACCCCCTACTGACAGCAGGTGGAACATACAGTGTGTGAATAGATTGCTCTTTCACAAAAATTGATGGGCTGTCTGAACTTGCTTATTATTTATTTTGACCAGTTTCAAGTGATTATCACTAAAAAGAATGTTTAACATGTTAATTAATGCAATCTGACATTACTTAAATCAAAATCCAACATTACAACTAAAACTTCAAAGTAAAAAACGTAAGTCAACGTAAGTCAACATGCTGTAAATGTTTTATCAGCCTTTCAGCTCCTATTAGGCCCAACACACTCCATTTTCCTCTCCCGTGTAAGATAGATCATATATGTGTCTGTGTCTCAGGTTTGGCTAAAAGCCACCATCCGTGATCACTGAGACTGTGATACGGCCACTCGGCCTCTAAGCTCCCTGGGATGACAACATTAAGGTGAACCCTGATCCAGGAATCCAGCTTTTATCCCTGCTATCTCTGTTGAACCAGAGAGAGGACGCTAGACGGAGAGAAAGATGGGATTTTTTTAATACTTCTTTCTCTGCACACATCTATTTTTCACAGTCATGGTCTGTATACCATAATCCTCGCTCTATTCTCTCTCTCTTTCACTGTCTGTCCTTTTGACTCTGGATGTCAGGAAAGGCAGAATGAGGAAGTCCAGCAGAGGAATCAGGAAAACACCATCACTGAAGCAGGTAAACTGGAGCCGCAGATGTGGCCTATTACAGTACATGAAATCAAAAGAAAATGCAGAATTCAGAAAGAAAAAAGAGAGAGCGAATAAGAGAATAAAGACCGGGAGAAAATTTGGCAGAACCCACCATTGTGTTTCCAAATGATGAATGATTTATGGATATTTGTCCTGTTTCAGTCCCTGCAGACAAATGTCCAAGGTGGCAGTGTTAAACTGCCTATAGATTCAAATTCAGGCTGGAACATTCCCCAGGAGTACCATGACAGTTTGTGAGATGTAATATTTCAAATGGAAAATGATTCCTGTGAGGGTGAAAAATCTTCTGAAACTGCACAAATGAAACTGAATCTCTGGAAGGGGGGTTCAATAAGGCAGGGGGAGCAGCCATGGAGGAGCTAACACTGAGGATACCATGTATACATGCAGAGCCTTGTAGGCGTCACCAGTATTTTCATTGTTTTTAGGCGTTACAAAATGTAGAACTTGTGGGCTGATTAGTGCTTTCTGATCTTGGTGCCTGTCAAACTCCATGTAGCAGCACTGTTTGTAATGTAGGGTTTTTGTGAAGCTGAGGGGGGAGCAACCGTAGCGATGGAGTACGCTACAGCAACTGGGAGTGTGGCGGAGCCTATAGCATCATAAGCGCGTCAACAGCGTTTGTGTAGTTACTTTCACTGCCAGAGGGGGGAGACAGAGGTTAAAAAGTTAGGAACTTACCGAATGATTCGTGCTTACAAATTAGTTTTCTCCCATGAGATCTACTCAGCTATAAAGACACGGAAAAATAATGATGAACCATATTGATCAGATATAAGAACCCTCCAGCAGCACAACGACTGCATCATTTCTGTTGTGAGGTAAAAAAGACAACATGACATGCTCCTCACACTCTTCCTTGGCCCACAGTCTGTGGCTGCCAGCTTAGAAAAGCGGTGCAACAGCAGCTCCAAATATTTACAGCGCCTCAGCAGAGCTCCATCTATATCTGCTCCCTCCATACAACAACCCAGAGGAAAACAGCACGCTGAGGGCAACCAGCTGGGGAATATGCTGATGAGGCACAAAGCATTTCTCACTGGAAATAATGAATGCTGAGCTACAGAATATTCACTCATTCAACCTTTATTTAGACAGCACTGGGGACAAACGCAGAGCGAGCTCTCATTTTCAGGTGTGCCCTGTTTGCGTGGTGACAGATAAAAAGCGTGGATAGGTGTTCAAAGGAGTGAATGTAGTGAGTGTATAGACCAGAAAGCAATCCAGATATGATGTATGGTGATGTAAAGTAACTTTTTACAAGAAAAGCTGCAGTTCTAGGGACATATCGCAACACATAAATGAAAACCTTTTATGTCTTAACAGTCTGAGAACAACAGCTGTGCTTGAATGCTTTACTGTACAAACAGCTGCATTTCACTTTGACCACACCCAATCAATCATCTCACAACTGGTTCAGGTGTGGGAAAAAATCCACATATGCAGGTGCAATTAATAGTAATGTGATAAAACTCTCCCCACTGACACTATACGAATGGATCATCTTGTAAGCTCCAAATACGCAAGTTGCTATATGGCAGGTCATTTCACATTCCACCTTAAAATATTCTTTCAAGCATATAGAAAGTAAGTACAACTATTTTACCAGGCTGTGTCTCTTACTGCAGCTACAGTACAGTGAGGGCAGTGCGGCATGTTAACTGAAGAAGTAAGCAAAGAAGGAGGAGGCGAGGAAACCACTGGAGGTAATGGCAGAAAACACTGTCAAGCTAGTCCACTGTAAAGTTTTCTGTGCACTCTGAGGCATCAGAGCAAGTTTCATTTACAACAAATTCTAATTTCAATTAGCAGACAAGGTCTGAACATGGCTCCTGTTTAGGTTCCTGTTTCCGGCCACTTGGTAAAGTGCAGTACTAGTCCTCCTTCCTGCTCCGGTTTGCTCTACACCTAAGACGAAAAAAACCTCAGACATTAGCTGAGATGGTTCACTAACACAGTGAGTGGATCAGAGCTTTTTTTTACTACTGCTCATTCGATCCATTCTTAACATAAAAATACTTGCAAACCAGATATTACCAGGAAGCACAATGGCAATTGAATGTTAACGTTGCTCCATTTGCTGTGAGGGTAAATGGGCGACAGTTTATTAAAAAAAAGTTTGCCATATCCAAAAGGTAATATAGGTCAGGGTTGTGTTTACAGCTTGTTTAGCTATCCCCAAGTGGCCAAAACATCAAGTATTTTTTGTATACTGCAGTTTCAACCTATTTCAAATGCAGCAACCCAACACAGAACACTGTTTTTACACGTGCAAAGGACAAGTGACAGTTTCCAGAGACTTCCCTATTAACATATGTCCCAGAGAACTGGTGCAGACACACATATACACACAGCTGAAAGGGGAAACTGTCTCATTATCATTTGTCATTTTACCTTTGTAATCCACTAACTAATTCAGTTACAAAGGCACTTGATGCAAGTGTGTGTGCCATGTTTGTGTGTCCACATTTGCATTTGAAAGGCATTACTTATCTTCTGCAAGTAAACCGACACCACAGAAGTTAAATGTTCATTTAAATAAAACATCCAGAGAGAGAGAGAGAGACAATAAGGCCCCAGCACACACCTTTAGAGGGTGGTAAATGTGTTTGTATGTGTGTGTGTGTGTGTGTGCGTGTGTGTGAGACTCATCAGGAATAACTGAATTATACAGAATATGTAAAGATAGAAGATCAAGCTCAAGCTGCATCAATGACCTGTTAGTCCTTCTACATAGAGGCTGTTACAACACACACACACACACACACACACACACACACACACACACACAGACAGACAGCAGGCGCTGGTTAACATAGCATGTGACAGGCTGCAAGTCACATACACAGTATTACTGTAAATATGTTATGTATTATATATTTTATGGTAAAAGCTTTATATCCTCCTTCTAGCTCCACGTTCATCCACAGCTCCACTTCCCTGTCCATCAAATCTCCTCTCGTCTCCTCTCCCCCTCTATTTCCTCGCTCCCCTCCTTCCCCCCACTGCAAATCAAATTAAGCTGTCAACTTCAAAAATGAAATGAGCTGCCGTTCATATTTCTTGTTCTGCACAAACACAAACATGTGTTAATTTGCGCCGCTGTCCTTACAGATTTGCCTGTTAGGGCAAGCTGGTATAGATTACCTCCTTCTGCCGGGTTGAAGGCGGTGAGGGAGCGGGGAGGCTTTCTCTGTGTGGGTGTGGATGTGATTGAACTGTTATTCAAGCTATTCCAGCCTTGTGCAGCGAATACATAATAGCATGTAATTAAGAAAATGTAAAAAATGATTGGGCTTTGACTGCTGCTATAGCATCAAGTATTTTACTCCAGAATGCAGAGAAACCATTCATTTGACAGCATAGTCCACTGCTTGGATAATTTAATTTACATGTTTACTTAAAGCCTACTGTGTTTTCAATACACAGTACAACACACAGCCAGTAGCTTTATTCTATCATCCATCTACTCACTTTCTCACTTAAATCCTTCAGGATATTCTGGCGGTAAAATATTGTATTCCTAAATGCTTCTCCTTGATCTAGTGCGGCTTGGATTGTACCTCATTTGAAGCTCACTTTGATTGTCTAACCTGGAATCTTCACCCATCTGTCAAACCAAGACAAGAGAATGATCCTTTATTGTTAATTTTTCTTTGTGTAATTACTTTGAGGGTTGGGGAAATTACAAAAGCCTCCTCCAGAGACACAATAAGATTGAGGCAAGCTGGCGAATGGGAGGTGTCAAGTACGGGTAATACAGTTGTGACTCCAGGTTGAATTGAAAAGTGTCATAATTCATTATCAAGAGATAATAGCGTAGCATTGTTTTTAAAAAAGGAAACAAAAAAAAACAATAAAAGCCAACTGATTTCCAGCAATTTTCAAAACTTTGCATGTTGTTTTCAATAGAAATAAGATATATCATAGGAACAGAAGCCGATGGATAGTATAACTGATTTTTTTGTAAACAGGTCAGAAATATACAAAAACACTGTGATTGTGATCACATAAGCGCAGAAGATAACTGATATATATATATATTTATATATATATATATATATATATATATATATATATATATATGCATTAGGTGACCTTCAGAAAAGATGTGCTATTATCTGAAGGGATTGATTAAGACTCTAGATGGTGCGTGCACTCCTTGGCGCTTGAAAAAAATCATAATAATATTCCAGAAGTACAGTCTGAATAATACAGGTTTGTTGACTAGCAGTGCAGCACAACACTAAAATTGATGCATTTAAGAGGAGGAAAAAAGAAGAAAGTTGCAGTTTGACAAAGTAAGCAATTACGAGAAAATCACATTCAGTCCGTATGTCTGTTTGTAATAATGGCTTCCAGTAAATGAAAAAAGAGAGAAGAGGTGAGGCTGTGCTACCTCACCACAGGTTGGGGGGGAGAGGGGTGGCACACTTCAGGCAAATGGATATGGTGTGTGTGAGCGTGCGAGCGTGTGTTTGTCCATGCATGCGTGCGTGTCGAGTCCCGATGCGAATGCTTACGCAGCCTCCTTTCTTAGCACAGGGACGTTATTAGCATATAGGCAGGACTGCACCCCGGAGAGTGAGAGATGAGAACAGAGTGGCAAAAACCAAATGGAGAGGAAGCAAGACATTTCAGAGAGAGAGCAGAGAGCGAGAGAAACGGAGAGAACGCAGAGTGTGAGAGCTGGATGACAATGTGAGAAAAGGAGTGTGGGAGGTGCCGAGAGAGGGGAAAAAAGGCGGGAGGAAAAAGAGGAAGGCAGGGAGAGGAAGAGGCCACTTGGAATGGAAAGTGGCATTTCAGAGAAACATGAAGCCTGCATAGGAAGCAAAGTCAAAGATAGCTCTGACACGTTCAGTCCTGTAGATGGGTTATAAAATAAAGATGGAGGCACCGAGGTGGACAGAGTCAGAGAGAATCAAAGAATAATGCAGCCACTTTGAGATCAAAAGGTTTTGGAAAAGTCAGTGGAGAAATTTTCAAGAGAACATAAAGTATTTACTTCTTTAAGTTGTTTTAATTGTGCGATAAACCGGTTGAGATCTTTATGGGTGGTGTAACTGTCCGCATCCTTCAGAGTTTGCCAGCAATAAAAAGAATATGACACTGGTCACACCAGGCCAGTGAGGCCCTGAGTGTAATGACTTCAGCACAGTTAAATGAAAATACGCATTTATTTCCAAATATTTTGGTCTGTTAACTACAGTTTTTATAGGTGTACTTCTATTTGGAAAAAAAGGCTGATGCCAGCTTAGCATAATGCTAACAAAACATCAACAGCATGGAGAAAATCCTACATAGAAAAGTGTTGCAGCTAGCAAGAGTTAGCAACAAGCATAAAATAACAATGGATTTGCTGATAAATGATTTCAGAGTGTACTTGCATCATGAGGGAGCCTTGAAATTGCATATAAAACAGTAAAGTGCATGCATGAGGAAGTAAGCTTGCTCACGCTGCCTCTCAGTGTGGACTTTTGACGCCTTGACACAAAATAAACAACATATTTAACTTTGGTTGAATACTAGTTGCAATAACCCCAGCTTGAATGTGTTCACAATGAGTAAGTACTGGCTCAAACTACTGTCAGCCACCCTCCTAATGCATCCATATCAGCGCTGGTCCTTAAAACCCCATATAGGTCAGACTCTAACAGCATGTTGCTAAAATCTTGAGGCGAGGTGGCTTTCAGATATGCATGTCTTTTATAGGACCAGCATAAGCCGCTTAGTGCTTTTATAAGAAGGCACTCAGATGGATTCAGAGCCATGGAGCTGTGCATCACCGGCCCCTCTGCTCTGCCACAGCCACACAGAGGAGAGGAGGCAGAACATGTTATCCACGAGAGAATCCAAGGTGGGAAAAGAATAGAAAAAAAGGGGAAGGAGGGAAGAAAAAAGTCAAGTGAGACTGAAAGTGCCCTCTGCGGTTTCTCTCTCCATCAGCCAAGAGATGTCACTGCTGTTAATTTGCATTAATTCAGTCTGAATATGAGCGGTTGGAAATCTTGGAGGAAGTCTCGACCGCAAGTCGACAGAGAGGTAAGTACATTAAGTACATTAACTGAAGTGTTGGACTTAAAGGACCAGTGTGTAGGACTTAAGTGCATCGTTACCTCATCCTAAGGTAACAAAAACAAAATGATTCTTAAATTCAGGTGACTCTATATTAATGAAAACACACTTCTGAATATCATATTCCATTTTTGCCATATTCTGCCAAAAGACATATGATTGAATTCAGTAAGATTTGGACTTAAATATTTCAACTTTATGCAACTTGACACTTTTACAGCACTGTGGGTAATATTGTATGCTTTACTCCATTTAATTGTTGGCTGCAGTTAATTGATGCAAAATGCATGATTGCCATATCCGTTGCTCTCCTGCAGACAGTGGGACTCCACAACGCTGTGTAAAGTCAGTGAAATTAGCTGCACCTCGATGAGCTACGAAACTGAAATGCTGCTTGCACACTAATGCATCAGTGGTAATATTCCAATGATGGAATATATTCAGCTCAGTAGACTCACACGGCACAAAAAAGGCAGGTCACAGTGGGTTAATCTGAGCTTTCAGGTGAAAAAAGGTGCCTGCTGGAGATGGGGCTGATGGGAGCCTCACAGGCCAAATAATGAGCTAAAGAGGCTAAAAAGTCTGGTGCGGCTGGGCAAACGGCATAATCAGGCGAAAACTGTTTGTGGATTCTTCACGGTGAGCGTGCCCCTTCACATCAAACATTGGATTCATTGTTAATATAAAAGAAATACTAAAATATAAGTGAGGCTCTTTCCGTTTCTCCCAACTAGACACCGATGTTGTCAAACAGGACAACTGGGACATACGCTACCTGCAGAAATCCAGATGAACCCACACCTCAGCATTCACTGCACAAGGTAGGAGTCGTTTTTTTGCCTCTCAGGTTTCACACTGCGAGGCTTTCAATTATATGCAAATGAATAACAGTGACATTTGGGGGCATTGAGGGTTCTCCCTGTGTGTCCCATTTCCCTCCATCTCTCACCTCCCCTCTCTCTCAGTGATTATATGGTTTTGGAATGAGAGTAAAGAACAATATTGCCCAAAGCAAGAGGGCCAGAGATCAACATTTTACATGAAATCCTTTTCTTTCCTTGTATTAAAGTCTCTCATTGTCTCTCTCTCTCTCAGTCTGTCAGCCTTTCCTCCCTAATGAGGCCCCGGCCACCCAGGAAGTGATGTCGCTGTGCAGCCGCCTGTTGCCTCCAGTCATAAACAGGCTGGTTGGAAATGTCAGTCCTCCTCTTGGACTATCTCGGCTCTGCTCACACACACACACCTCAAAGATAGCTCTACACATACTGTCATGCATAGTTCTACAGAATCACAACTTCTTTGCCTTCCGCCTGTTATTGTATCCACGTGCACACGCACACAAAATAAGCCCAGCTTCATTGGCTGGAAGAACAATTTCATGCACTCACACAGATTAGCAGAGAAGGATCTCACCCCTCTAAACACTCTTACATAGTAAATACCTGCACACAGTCACACACTCACGCGCACACTGGTCCCAGTTGCCTGATTGGTCGCCGGAGAAAAGGTTACTCATCCAGATAGAACACTCTGCTCTTTTCTCTCCTCTTCTTTTTGTCAATTTGTGTAAGTCTGACCAAAGGTTAGCATTGTTGAGACACTTCTTGGTGGCCGTTTTTTCATTCTTTGGCCTTTACTACTTCTGACTTTGCTCGTGTTTCTGCAGTAAGAATCTAATTTGGGCCTTGGTGGAGGCTGCAAATGAAACACAGAGGGCAAGAGGAAGCAATACAGAAGCCATGTATCTAAATGTGAGTAAACACATAAACTGCTGGCTGGTAGTGAGCCAACTTCGCAAGTATTTGTAAAAACCTGAAAAGAAGATAAAAGTACCATTTTCAGTCTAAACTAGCTGAAGTAGCTGCAGCTGGATTTTGTCATTTAAAATTAGTGAGCAGGGCTCCCATTTATAAAGCAGTGCATAGAATCCATACAAGAAAAGCGTACGTGCGTGCAAAAGCCACAAATGGCGTGCAGCGAAAAAAAAAAGCAGATTTGCAAAACCGCCTTCAAGCAACCCTCCCTTTATAAATCACAGTCCACCTGGAAATGTACGCACGTGAATCAGCCTCCCATCCAGCCCACTACACGCCCACATTCAACCACACGTGGTCAACGCAAAGCCCCACATGCATGCTGATGCATGCAAATGAGCCTGTTGATCGGTGGGGATCTTTAGGGTGAACGATGGCAACAGCAGAGAGGAAGACGAAGAAAAGCTATTTTTCTGACACAGGAATGGAGGGTAAGGCGGCGGTCAGACAGCGCATATTGTTAATTCTTCCATTCACATAGTCCTCTAGGAGTGCCTGTGCATTCACCGTGCAGTATTTATAACTTTATAGCAACCAGACCGACTGCTGCACACCTTGTCAAAATAATTGGATAACATTAGAAAATGGAAGTTTTTTATAGGTGAACACATTTTTTTTTAGTGGTGACTCACTGTGAGGATATATGGAGTGTAATGATTGTGGCTTCAATTTACCACCTCACCACTGGCGGTGCCAGTTTCTCCTGCCCCCCAAATGTCCGTACAGATGGCTCGCAGTGGTCGTACAAGCTTGTTCTTATAGATCACACCTTTAGTGTGGGGTGTGACGCGCACCTCTTTCAGGCCCCGTTCTGTGCTCATGCAATGGTTACAAGTGAGAGCCCAGGTGTATTTACCGCTAGTCTGCATAACGCAGCTTTAATTAGTGTCTGCTCAGTCCCTCTGAAGTAGGTATACCATGGTGTTAATGCTATGATGTTCAAAATATGAAGTGGATGAACATGGTGGGTTAATTAGCTAGACATTGTGCTATCTCCCATGAGAATGCTGCCGAAAGAACAATTCCAATTCCATAACTCACTCTATAATTATACGTTCAAATTCAAACTCAGCAGTATAGAGGCACAACAGGCTGTGTGCTGTACTCCAGCGCGGGGCTGACCACCTTGCTGAACGGATATCTTGACACCACCAGGGCACCAGGCCTGTTTGATGACTTTAGCCATTGCTTGTTTGCTAATGCTTCACGCTCCAGTGAGGCAGTCGAGGCCCTGCAATTCATCAACGCACTATGGGATTAGGTTACATTAGCTGCGTTGAAATTAATTCAAATGAATTAGATGTTAGTTCAAAGAATCTCTCCTACTAGCCTAATCCATCTGAAACCCTGCAGCAGAGCTCAGAGGGGCTTAATTCATCAGTTATCACATCTTTCTTACTGCACCCTAGCTATGATTATCTTTACCATCAGAGCTTTTAATTGTGGGCAGTGCTCCCCCACTTTATATGATGTAAATGGCAATTAAATGTTAGCTTCCTGCTGATAGCACAGGTAGGTACGGCCCTTATTGCAAAGAGATGTTAGAGATGGTGCTGGATTATCAAACCATTGGCACAAGCATTTCTCCAAGTTAACATGTGACAAACGCTGAGCTGGAAGGAGAGGCACAGCAAGGTGCTGTTTTCTAACTTGACAGCTACACCCAAATCAGGCCATTTACAATGAGTCAGAGGCTTTAATTCTGTTCATATTTAGATTGTCCAAACCACTTAGCCTTGTCTGACTTTAGCAATAAAACTGCAGGTTGAAGCTTTGCTAGATTTCTCTTGATGTGGCCAGTTGTTCCAGCACCTTGCACGACCTGAACTTTTTTGCTTCCTCTATACCCTCCACATTGTTTTCATTGTATAAGGGTTGTTTACATCAGATCCTGCTGAATAAAATCTCTGTTGCCTTAGCATCAGGATTATTGTGCAGTACAAGAAAGTAAAAAAGGCCATGTTTATGCTTCCTTCGGCTAGGAGAGGATTATCTGTCTTATACTTACTGATCTTAGTGAGCTGCTTGGTATATATGACACTGGCAAACACAACAGGATATACTATAGGATGTGACTGAACATATCTCACTATTGCCTCTAATGCATGAATATTTGTCCAGAGTTAACAAAAAGGAAAACAAAAAAAACTTGGCCTGTGCCAAATAACAACTTGTGTATGGCGCACCAGTCCCACAGTAAACCTCAGACGTGCAAATGGCAATGTTTGTCTAGGAGGCGGTTGATCAGAAATGTGACTTTAGTAATCTACCCACTGTTTGTTTACAACACTGTCATAGCCAACTGTTCTCGAGGCGGATCTGAAGAAAAATCCTTAACTGAATCCTTTATTCGGTATGAGAACAAAACACCAGTGCTATACAGTGTCTTGCCAAGACACAAGTCATTCTGCAGCACGTCAGTCTGAAACATGGTGCGGTGTCATGCCTTCACAGAGGACTGCCAAGTCTGTGCGCAAACAGGTGACATTTGTTGGAAAGTCATGCTAAACACACTGTCCCATATTCCCAGTGCACCAATCCTTAACTCTTTAAAAAACTCCCTCCTTTCAGGGTTGATTCACCTCAATTAAAATAAATGGACAATTCATTGTCATACTAAACTTATTAACAGACTGCTCTCACGGTAGGGAGACACTGATGTTTATCAACCAGGTCCTGCCGACCAGTGGTGAGATTATTTTTTTTTGTGTTTCGGTTGTATAATCTGCAACTGTACCATTTTTTCCAAAAGAACGTTGTTTCAGGAAATTACCTCCATGACTGAAAATACGTAAAAGTTATTGATATCCTTGTAACTTTATCATATCTGCAGTTTGTGAGAGTTCACCGTAGTTCTAGTGTGCTGAGAAGAACCTGAAAACACAACATTTGACATGGTCAAATGTATTTTGTGGCGAACACGTCAGCAAACTACCACTACGCATCTGAGATCTGTAGAAAAGCAGCAGCCACTTTTAGCTGCGAGATACTCAACATGTTTACCAGGTAGGTGCCAGCACGGTGTGTCTGCGGTTTTCTGGACAGGTAGTGTTCAGTGAGCGCTTCAGAGCTTTTCTGCTGAAAGCAGCTGTCTGCTGCATGTGGAAACCAGGCCGGGTCTGAAGGAAGGAAAAACTAAGTATTGAGCAAAAAGATTGGCGCCCTCTAATATTTAATTTATGTAAAACCACACCATCTGATTGGTGCATGTGGCTCTCTGGGAAGCAACACCAAATCACCAAAGACGGGGGCCAAACAAACAGCTTATATCTGAAGCTGAATGGGGAGACAGGCTAATGTACAGAAATGAAGAGAGATGGTTGGGGAGATTTGAGGCACAAAGAGAGAATCCAAGACAGCAGACAGATCGAGAGAGAGAGATAGCGAAAAGGCGGCGACCCCTGCCAGCTTCTTCAGACAATCTGTTCTCATTGGTGGTGTCCAGCAGAGACTTTGGCTCAGCTTTTTTTCCCCTCTGATTTCCATCTCAGTTGTAGAATCCATACTGAGCTGACTGACACAGATAGACTCACGCACACTCAGGCGCCCACACACGCCAGCAAACCCTTACAGATGACAACCAAAAATAAAACCAAGAGAGTGAGTGCATGCCAAAAACTTCCACAAACAAACATGGAGCACATAAACATTCCAAAAAACAAAAAGACCAAATGATAAAAAAAAAGCAAAAAAATCCTTCAGATGTGAGCTGACAAACCCGAGATGAGTTATGGAACTGTAGAGAGAGCAGAAGAGGGGTTTAGCTTTGATTTGTGAGGCCCGTCAGGTCCGGACCGTCTCGGCATACCTCTGGTGGGAGGATTTTTTCTGATTAAAAACCATTTGTCTCCAGAAGATACAGCGGATTTGACGCCGAGAAAAGAAAGTCGGAGAAGCGAGTCCTGCTACAATGGCTGTCTTATATTTCTGTCTGTACACCTCTAAGTCTGTCCCTCCTGTCTGTCTCTCCTACAGTAAGCCTCATACATTGTCATCTGGTAGAGGGCATGGACGCAAAGACCTTAAAATATGAGAGCAAATGTAAAAAGCGTGATAAAACGAACAGGAGAGTCGATCAAATGATTACAGAAAATACAATGGCTATGTTTCTGTCGCTTGTCCTGTTGCTTCGCCTCAGTCTCGCCATTTTTCTTCTTCCCCGTCTCGTCCCCTGCCACCCACGCACCTTCGCTGTCCACAATCAAAATGTCATTTCGTGGCCCAACCTCTCTCCTCTCCGCTGTACTCTGGCGCTCTCGCACATATCTAGTTATCGATCCGTTCCTCCTCGTCACACCACTGAGCGACTCGTAATCCACTTCATTATTCCACCTACCACCCACACACACACACACACACACACACACACACTGGCTGGCAGCCTGACACACACACAGACGCAGCCACAGGGAGGTGAGCAAACACGCAGGCATCCGTGCAGGTACACAGCACCGAGGCACACCCAGACACGAGCGCTAGATAATTTTTCAATTAAACCTCAAACTCCCACAGACTACCCACCATGCACTGCAGCTAGCAAGCAGGGGCCTCATTTATCAAAGCATGCACAGAACAAGTTTTAAATACGTAAGAGCTCCATGCACCCACAACAAAGTTGGCATTAGGCAAACACACGTACGCACACCTGTATGAACACTGATAGATCCCCCTGCCTGTGCAACGGGCTTGTTGACAAAAGGAAGCAGCATTTATGGTAAACAATATCCATTTAATAGAGCCTGTTAGCTTAAATGCAAGACGACTTGTTCTGGAAAAAAAAACATAGCAACTGTGAGGCTGAGGTATGACCAAATACCTGCAAAACTAATGACATTCCCATCGCTGTACTGTGTGCTAATGTAAGATGGTGAACTTTTGACCAGCCGAACATCATCGTCACGCTAGCATTATCAATTGGAGCATGTTGCATGCCGCTAGCATGGCCGAGACTCGTGGGAGAGCACAGGACATGGTATTTCCAGAGCAGATATAGTATGTATGCTATGCTACAAATGTGTGATTTCGTTAAATTTCACTTCATAAAAAAAAACTGATCATGTAAAAAAACTCATCACCAGATCGTCTCTAGTCAGCGGTTCTTCTCAAACTGCACTGATATCTGCCGTGTGGGATTACAGAGACAAGATGAAAGAGGCAACACAGGCTTCAAGGAGGATCAACAGGAAGTCGATGTAAATTTCAACAAAATCTCACCCAGGATAGATATGACTAAAAATAAACAGAAACACCTGGAAAACGCCTCGTGGAAGACCGATAATGATAGATTATCCCATGTCTAAATTGGACTGCAGCAGCGTTGGGTAGAAGGTCAATCGTATCTTCAGGCGCCACAGTCAACAATCCGTTATTTATGCTGGCAGCAGAATTGGTTGAACTGTTATTCCAGCTGTCTACCTGTAGGGGTTAGTGTATACACGTGGTCAGCAGTGGTTCCTAATGTAGGCATGTTCTCAACACATGAAGAATTTCATGAGGAATAGATTTGATTCTGTGTGTAAAAAAAGTGCACATATGGTTTCAGTACAAAACTTTAATAAACCGCTTTGATGGATGTCAAGTCGATAGATCCTATTCATTTTCTATGGCGAGCAGGGGATCTGGTTGCATGATGGATCTAGTACACCACCAGACAGACCGATGGTTGTAGCTGCACTTGCATAATCATGACTTGACCTCTATTTTATGCAAATGAGTCAATCCAGCGGGATGCACCGGGTTCACAAAAGTCACATCAAACTGTCGGACTAGGCAGTGCTGATAAGCAACGAATCAATATCCTGATGCTGCGTTGCCAATGTCTTTTCAGGAACATATTTCCATGTACTCTTTAGCTGTAATATGAGAAGGTTTGTGACCCAGTCGCTTTCAGTGATCCGCTGTGTGCAGACGCCTCCCCTCCAGAGTCTGCGACTCTGTGCCATAACACACACAATGACTCCTTTCCAGCAACAGTCCTCCCGGTAAAGACGAAAGTTTTCCACTCTAATGTTGATGAGCTCGTCATGCATCTAATACTCTATCCGCCACTGCAGAATGACAGAGCAGAACCAGCGCCATATTCACATATTAATTAATTATGGCCCAGCTCAACTCATCTCCCGTCAGCAGAGGCATCTTTTATTCATCTGTCATATGGCTGGCATGTCTGCAAACAGATGCGCACAACAAAATCAGCACACAAACAGACTGCTGGAGAGTTAAATCTGCTCCACACGTTATTCACACGGTCCATGCAGTAAATGCAGATACTCACATCGGATATGACTGAGATGAGGTACCGGAAAACTGATGGTTAACCTTGCGAATGCTAGTGGGTTCTGGGGGGGGGTCTCTCTCTTTTCAGACAGCAGAGACTCCAGCCAAAGGTTGAAAAAATGACATAAGCTGAGAGTGTTGCTGGATATCATGATATGACAGATGATGGAAGTATGCACACAAACTACCTCATGTTACATTTAACTGACTTCATGGGAGGGATTGTCTTATTGTAGCCCATGATCCAACCCTGCAGCACAGGCTGAAGTCAGACTTACAGGTGTTCTCAATGCACCTTTTCGGCCGATAGGATCTTGTTCACGCCGCCTGCCATGCTACTCCCCGTTCAGCTGCCTTTGATTTTTTTTTTTTGTCCCTCAGCCCAGATGGGTGACAATTGACACTCACAGATTCCCGCTGATAGCCCAGCCTCCGTGTGTACCTTACAGACAGGTGTCGGAGCGCCTGTGGTGCCAGGCGGTTGCTATGGTTACGGTGTCATTTGAGAAGAGACTTTATAATGCACGTCTGGCTCTTCCCGTTGATTGTTGGGTTTAACCTCCACATTTGCAGTTTACCACTTTCATGCTCCAATCCCCCCCCCAAAAAATAAGTATTCATTACAACATTAAAAATAATCATAGGGCATGAAAACAGCTTATTTATAGCCACTTCAGGTAAGTGAGCAGCTGCTTGGTGAGCCAGGTTTTCAGAAGTGAGGACTGAAATCCCCGCACAGCACACAGGAGTGATTTCTCCGCTCAGACATCTGGTATGAAATAATAAAAACGTATTGACGGGCTGAAGTCTGCAGAGATGCTGCATCATATCAGCTCGGTAGCTCACTCCGACTGTCTGATATCTGATTTTTAATTCAAGGCCAATCTTGGCATGTATCAGTCCAAGCCAAACATGTAGCCACATGTGCATGCAGGCATGGGTGGAGGGAATTCACACGTGCACACACACACACACACACACAGATGGGGAGCAGATTTTGTTGTTTTGTCTCAGAAAGAAGGAGCTGTGAGGCTCCACATGGAACTGTCAATGAATACGAACTCAAAGATGAGGACTCGCCGTCAGATTCCCTATGCATGCTGGGAGAGAAAGATTGAAGCACAGAGAGAAAGAGGAGGGGGGGGTGGGACAAATGAAGGCTCGGAAAGGAGGGAGAGATCGAGAGAGGGTGAAAAGATAAGAATAAGAAAAAGTGAGAAATGGAGGGACAGGTATGGAGGGGGAGGAGGAGGAGGAACAAGAAGAGGCAACGTGGCGTCTTTGGGGACTTGCTGTCAAACCTCTCTAGGAAAGTGAGCAGCAACAGAAACAGCTTCACCCAAAGACGCACACAAACAAACACACACACACACACACGTCCCGACAGCAGGTCCTTGCAAATTGATGCCTATTGAAGTTTCTGCATAAACATCACTAAGCAGTACTCCCACAAGGCTTTGCTTCAGCCCAGACATCACCTTAGCAATGCTGGAAATCCACTGAATTGATGAACAAAGAGTGTTCAATATCAAAACAGCAGGGTGTCCAGAGGGGCTGCCAAAAGAGCACACACACACACACACACACACACACACACACACACACACACACACACACACACACATCATTAGATATATGATCTGCAAGTGTGGCCCCTGCCTGGCAATTGGTAGCATTGCCCTGTTGTAAGTAATTTCACTGCACTTGTGATTCATTAGTTTTTAATTTAATTTTAATTTTTTCATAAACTGCACATGAGCATGTGAACATGTGAAATAAGTCACATGACTCCCAAGAAGCTTGTTAACTGGTCACTTCCGGTAAACTGTTCTCCTGCCGGGTCACTGCCAGAGTTTAGTAGCCTGGCAGGATGTTGAGGTCAACGTCTCCTCCATCATCTCACTTTACAAATAAACTCTGGTATTTAAGGACTGTCTACTCTAGTTGGTTTAGGATATGTTCTAATGTCTAACAAGCATTTTCAGGCCCTGGACTTACAATTTAAAGCCCCAAACCCATCTTTGGGTAAATGTCCACACAGTGTATTCTTTAACATATCTCTCAGCAGACTCAAGAGGCCCACGCAGATCTTTCTCACAATGGACATTTGAACTTAACCGTAGTTTGTTATTAGTTCCACCTGCTCAGGTGGAACTAATAACATTAATGAACAGACAACAGACTGGGACTCCATTGTTCACTCGTTCATTACTCCCTTCTGGATATAAAGAATCCACAGTTTACTCCGTGCAGTAAATTCAGATTTCAGACACTTCTGAATCACTTCACATCATCGGGTGCAGTGTCACACAGCTGTAAATTTCGCAGCGATAAAAGGCGACACATTGCATTGTGGGATTGTTAGAAGAAAGTGGTGTACATGCTGTTATGGGAGTTTTTGAGGCTTCCATATGATGCAAAATAATTCCACAGTCTCCTTGATTTGATAAGAATATTTGATGGTGTTTTGCCCGTTGCTGCTCTCTTATTGTTTTTCCGCACTGTCCTGTCTGTACAGGTTTGTGAAAGCTATTTATCATCACCCATATTTACATTTAGTGTTAGGCTGCGGCCTCTTGTGCCATAGAAATTATGACAGGGGCAAATGGGGACGTCAGGTACACCTGTTGCTGGCAATCTATGACATTGAAAAGATGTTGTTTTGGAAGTCAGACGACCTATTCTGTCCTTTAGCTATCAGGATGTGTTGTGTTTGTCCTCTACCTTGTTTTTGCGGCACCAACTACAATACATGCGAAATTAAGTAAAATTTGAGTTTCCTAATATAAGTGAAGAAAATCCTGCCAGACGATCACACCAGATAATTAATGAGAAAGATAATTAATAAGAGACTGGAGTTAGAGAGGGGGAATGTATTTTCGTTTTTGTTTTCCCCTGATGAATTTTACTGGGTCGAATTTGTTTATTGCTCGCAGTTCTGAGGCAGAAAATAAAAACTATTATGCAGAAAATCACTCAGAGTGCTCTCATGGCAACCTTTAACATTTTCAGAAGCATAATAACACACTAATACATCATAGTAAGATAGGCACATGTATACAGCTGCTAGCAGGGTGGGCAGTGCAGGGCCATTAGCCTAACACTTAGACACACACCATGTCTTTCATTGACCGTGAATGACAGATAGTGCTGTGTGTGTGTGTGTGTGTGTGTGTGTGTGTGGTCATTGGTGGGACCAACAACCACCATAAAGCCGTGGTTTCAATAACACATTTTCCTACAAGAACGCACAAGGGGCTCTTCAACAACCCACAGCAGCTCAGTGTGTGTGTAGTGTGGCTGCGTGTGTGCGTGTGTGTGTGTGTGTGTGTGTTGGTTATAGCCACTGAGGGGGCCATAACAGTCTCAGTGCCTCAGCACGGTGAGTAAACTGTGTAGAAGTGTAGCCAAACAAGGATGCACACAAATGCGAGAGCACACACACACACACACACACACACACATGCACACACACGCACTCACACACACATACACGCGCACATGCACACACACAGAGTAGATATATGACCTCAGGGTTGGGTATGAAGGGCTGGCCAGGGTGATGTATAGGCCAAGGCCTTGGCCATAGATCTAATAGATACAATGGACTGGACCTTGGAACATTCACACAAACACACCCACGGACTCACAGACACACATTTTCAGGCAGGCAGAGTGCTAGGTGATGACGGCTGATGATCTCCGCCACACACTTGCACGCACACACGCACACGCTTGTACTTCTGACATAATAAGATCACTTTATGTTTCTGCAGCATGTCAGTGACGCGCCACACGCTGACATGTTGTGCCATGGTGTAACTGGCTGTAACTAGTGTTCAACTGGTTGTTTTTTTAGCAATGTGCAGTGTCATCAACTCCTCTCCCTGTAGGCGAGCCATCTGCTGGAGCTGACATGTGATAACTCGGCAGATAATCCACTCCTCGGCCTTCTCGCTCTAGTTTGAGCAACACATTTCAGATGGCACAGGCAAAGTAGGTGACCACTATTTGAAAAGCTTTATTCATTGTTGCATTACTTGAGAATTCAGCCTCTGGTATTATTTACTGTTGTCAATAACTAGACAATTCCGGCGCCGCCGAAATTTTGACAGTTGCACGAGGGGGCTGCTGGTGTTATCTATACCACTGTTTCTCAAGCCTGGTCCTGGAGTACCACTGCCCTGCATGTTTTAGATGTATCCCTGCTCCAGCACACCTGATTCAAATGAATGGCTCGTTATCAGGCCTCAGCAGAGCCCAGTAACGAGCTGAGCATTTGAATCAGGTGTGTTGGAGCACACCTTACATGGAGCAGCAGAGCAGGGCAGCTGGTGCAAGATCCCTCTTTATTTAAATTTGGTGGGGGCTAACCCTTTAAAATTGAAATCAGAGGCGGGAAGAGACGTTGTTCACCGTTTGGAGTTTATGGCAATTTAAAAAAAAATAAAAAATTCAGGCGATTTCTCACTGCCTCTGGCACTCTAGCTGATGACATCACCCACTCTAGGGGCAGAAATTCTGAGCATTTTTTTAAGAAACTTTATGGTCTTGAGATGGTCATAGCTTGAAAACCGTAAGAGATATGAAAAAGTGAGCCGAGGTTCATTTTGAGCCGACAAAATTATCTATGTTTTAAAGTTTGTATGAAGTCTCTAGGAGAAAGTATGGCGAGGCAGCAGAAACTTGAAAAAGGCTGAAATTTGAGGAAATTTCCCCATTCATTTCTTATGGGAAATTCTTCGCAGTTTTTTTGCAAATAACTTTGAGAATTATTACCGAATCCTGTCATAAGTACATAGCACACCATTCTCGATGCCAGTGGAGGTTCTGGAGGACAGGAGCGATGTGGTCATGGGAGCAGGAGGGGGTGAGCAGGGGAGCAGCAGAGTTCTGGATGTACCGGAGTTTTTTTAGGACTTAGGATAATGTGCCATAAAGAATGCTGTTGCAGTAGTCGATTGTGCATATGATGAGGGCATGGATCAAAGTTTCAGCAGAGAAAGAGAGTGACTGGCGGAGAGGAGCTATGTTTTTTTTACGTGGAAAAAGACAGTTCAGGTGATTTGATTGACGTGCGGTTCAAGTGAGAGGTTGCTGTTGAAAATAACTCCAAGGTTGCTGATGTGTGGGGAGGGAGAGGGGAGTTAGTAACGGTGAGGCTGGTGATGCTGTGGGATGGAAGAAAGCTGTGGCTGATGGTGTTCAAAAGCTGCAGTGAGGTCGAGAAAATCTACTGGTTCACCCAATCACTGCACTATTTGATATTCATTCTCAGAAATCTGAAGGAATATTCTCAAATAGCGTGTTCTTAGGGGTTAAATGAGGTCTTCAGTCCTAATTCCCCCTGTGCTTCCACCATGATTCTGCTTCCTGAACAGCTCCTGTTTTAATTTGCTGCTGTTTTCTGTTAATATTCAACACTTTCCTCCTGTTTACCTGCTGTCTTCATAAATTCAGTACAATGTACATTTCCACAGCACTTATTCCACTTGTTAACTTATTGAGTGCAACAACAGAGGCATGTCATACTCAGCACAATGCTGCTCTCACTCTCTCTTTTGTAACAGAAATGCTCTTTCATCCAATAATTAGTTCCCGCTGCTTCCAGTTTGTGAATCCATTTTGCAATTCTCCTCTTCATCGGAAGTTTTCGCTTGTTTAAAAGAAATCAGATTTGAATACTGTAACTAGCTGATGAAATGACTCGTTTAGACAGACATGCATCACAGTTGCCAATGGTCTTTCATTTTCTTTCTTTATTTCTGGCTCTCTTTCTTCCCTAATTGAATTTCTTTCTTTCTTTGAATCTCAGCTGGCAGAATGCAATCTTCACTTAATGATCTGCTGGATAGTGCAATTAGAAGCGTCTCTGGATGCCTTTTATTGTTAGCACCAGCTGCACATTTGTGATTGGACGTGTGTGTGCGGGGCTGTAGGTAGAATACGGATGTATACAGTGTGTTTCTCAGGGCAGCTAAGTAATAAGATTGCAGCCTAATTGATCACGGTTGTTAACCTGTGGGTTTCTCACAGTCTCTCAGTAACACAAAGCAACAGAGAGGACAATGCAAAGCAGCAGACTGTACTTTCATATGCAACACTGCGTGTGCATGTGTGTGTGCGTTCTCCTCTGTGAGCACTAAACGTGTCCTTGCTAACCTTACCAGCTGTCGACCCATCACAGCACCTGTTCCATTTCCTGTACCGTGACACTGATGTGACACACACACACACGCACACACACACACGCGCACTCCAAAAAAGCCAGCATGTAGCTTCCACATAAAAATGCAGTAGCAAATGATGACGACTTCCACTCCAGTGCACAGACCACTGTGTTCAGCCAAACGACCTCTTGAATACACATGCTCACACACACAGTGGCCTGTTTTCCATTTTTCCAGCACTGCCCATCAGCACTGCAGATAAAATCCCTCTTAAGCCATTCAGTCACATATTGAATTTCAGAAAAGCGAAAAGTCATCGTCGTGCCAGGGCGTCGGCATCGTTTGCAGTTGTTCTCAGTTCACACAAATGTTCTTCACTAATTTCCTGTTTCAAGATTATTTTCACTTCATTCCGTGTCAGCAGGTTGCATAAATGACATTTTGTTCAATAAAATAATGTGAACAAGTCAAACTGTGTTGAAAATAAGATAATTGAATTCACCTTGCTGGTGGATTTATTCACATCTTTACTAAAATGGCAAATAATGCATTTGATTTGACTGAGTTATGATGTAGTTTTTTTATGTATTTTCCACGAAAGCAGATTTCAAAGTGGATCAGTTGTGCATGCGTGTGTGTCACTGTGCCTTTCAGTAGTAATGTTATGTAGGACTTGGCCGCAGTCTCCATGAGGGTGATGGACAGGCAGCTGAGTCAGTCAGGAGGCAAGTCACCCACTGACTCCCCAGCACACATTTCCACTGGCTTAGCCTGTTTATCCAGCAAAAACTATGATGTACCAGCGGACACACAAATACACATATTTAAATACACACGCAAAGACACACACACACACACACACACACACACCAGATGACAGAAACTGTTAGCCCTCCTGCTGATCTGATGCAAAAGCAATCCCGTTGATGGACATAATCCCTTTTAGAGAGAGGGAGAGGGAGGGGGAGAGACGTAACACTGGCTGACAGAGAACTTGCCTCAACAAGGGGGAACGACCACAGAAGCCGCAGTTGAGGGAATACCACAGCCGTGACAATAAATGATGGCTTTAATGAAAAATGGATGGAGTTTTATTGGTCTGGAAGATGCTATGCTGTACATGCAGAGGCGGAGCAGGAAAGTCCCACTGGTGGAGCGTCTGATGCTGCTACCCTACAGCTGCCCATGCTTATATCACAGGCAGAAAGAAAATAAAAACATTTTCCAGTCTGTGTGTGAGTGTGTTGGTGTCCAGTTGGTGCATTTAGCCACCTCTGCTGTGAACAGAACGGAAAATGCTCCAACATGATTTTCGAACGCTTGTACCACACCCTGAGCCAGTCTGCTTGTGTGCGTGTGCCGATGTGTGTATGCTTCATCCGTGCTGTCTTTAAAGGCCTTGAAGGTCATTGACTGCAGTGATTTGTCCAGTCAGGTACACCTAATGCAGTCCTGCAGTTAATCCTACCTTTATGAAGGCTATCTGTTGAAATCCAAAGCTTTGATTTACAATGATTTTGCCATAAGAAGCTGCAGCAAAGATGACATTTCATGTCATGGCTTTGCAAAATCTCACCCTCACCTCTGCCGACACAAGACAGTGATCACTTGTTATGTTGATTTGAGTCTATTTGGGTCCAGTTTTGAATTGTGTTGTACGCTGTACAGGGTTTCCCATTTATAATTGAAGGTCATTGATAACTTCTGTTTAGTTATTGTTGAACTACTGTGTGCGTCAACCACTTTTGGAGGTTACAGGTTTGCATTTAAGGGTAGTGATGCAAACCTTTTGCCTACATTGAGATTATTATACCTTTAACTTGAACTTATTCTGATAATGTCTAATACATCATGTCCTCTCAGTGTGTCAAGGGCACTGCAGTGCTCCTGTGATGAGAAAACAGGCAAACAGTGCAGTCACAAAAGTTACAATCAATTATGACTAGACAACGACATGAACCCGCCGCAAATAATCATGTGGGCTGATCAAAATAAAGTCAGTGTATTCAGGTCGCTAGATGCATCATCTATCAATGTTGTGTACGTGCAGCAAAAAAGAATCTGCTGATTGAGTGGTCCACAACAACTCTGCTCTGTTTTCCTGTCTGAATGCTGACAGAAGGTGAGAAAAGAGGACAGAAACAGAAAGAAAAGGCAATTTCTATAAGTACAGAATCCTGCAGCATGAACTCTTTTAAGAGATAACATGAAATCGAATAGGAGACTGCCGAGCTGCCTCCTTTTCAAAGGAAATGTTCTTGATATGTGCTGCGTCTACGTGCGGGTCTGCTTGTGTGTGCGTGGGTGTGCGCCTTCAGACGAAAGGTTAATTGGGTGGCTGCTGTTGTCCCAGAGACAGAGACAACAGGATTTGTAATAGCTGTGACATTCCTGCCTGCTCCCCTGCACACTCCAGGCAATGGTGTGAGAGCGTGTGCTGTGTGGGTGGATGTGCGGGGGGAGGAGGAGGGAGGTGTTGTGTTTTGACGTCCCTATATAAAGTCTACTTTGTTTGCACTTGGAGAGAAATACAGACGGAAAGAGTTCTGCAGTGTTTTCATTAGGTCTGCTGTTGAAGTGCCATTTCTTTCAACACTTGGTCGTTCATTATGTTGCAGCTGATGGACTGTAAGATACTGCTCCTCTTTATACCAGTTTCCCCTGCAGGGACACTGGATGATTTATCTACAATTCCCCACAGGGTATGTTCATCCTAATTCTAAAAACAATGCAAAAAAACATAACAAACTGGTTTTATCTGATGTCGTTTTGAGATGTCCGTCTGGTTGGCGACAATGCGAGACACATCTGAGAAATACAAAGGGGAATTTTTAATGGCTGTTTCCTCGTTGAAATGATAAGACTCCGGGCCAACAGCACGGTCTGAAGTGGAGTTTTGAATTGTGTCTCTACTCCAAACCAAAGCAACAGTCTGAGTCAAACAAAAATGCACAAAAGGTGAGAAAGATGTCCCACATCTGAAAGTAGCCCTCCAAGCTCTCATGCTGAAGGAACGTGCGCAGCTATGTTCAATATTTCAACACAGACGCGCACAAACACACATCCCTCTCGAGGGCTCGGGAGTTGCAAGTGCAGGTGTCATGAGCCATCAGCTCACTGAGTCCGCTATGAGGTAGCCGGATATAGACACACACACACACACACACACACACACACACACACACACACACACACACAGGCATGCATGAATGTTGCATTGGTGTGAACAGATGAGAGAAGGCTCCTAGCTAAAATGAGTCTGTGCTCATCTAATAATGATGCTGCCTGAGAAAATCAGACCTGATAGAGGCTTCCATCACTGCCACATGTATAATCTACACAGAGAGCGAGAGAGAGGCAGAGTGACAAATAGGCAATAATGGAGTTATAGAGAGAGAAAGAAAGGAAGGTGTACTGATAAAAGTGCATTTTAGAGTTTATATTCCCTCCACATATTTTCAAACACACGTCATGCTGCTCAGCGCGTTACTTTGATGAAACTTAGCATGATGTACGGTCACTGCGAATTTACGGGTGAACTCAGTTAATCTGCTTTTATCTCTAATCATAGATATTTATACTTTGCTCTGCACTCTTGTTTTTAATGATAAGCAATGAGACTTTTTATTTAACATTATTCTGGAGTAAATATATCAATAGATATAACAGCTACTCCTTCTAGCTGCTCTTTGTCCTCCTTCCATTTTTCTTGGAGCTGATGAGAAAGGTAATAAGTCCTGTAGAGTCCGACTGCAGTGTATGGCGATGTGCCTTGGGATGGTATGCAAATAAAATTTGCAAGAATTTGCATTTAAATTTGTGTGCTAATGGACAACGTTGTAACTTCCTTTAGTGTAGCAAAAGGGAAAACAAAACGCTTTACGAACCACATCATCAACTCAAAGATTGTAATAGCATGGCATTATGAGAGCTGGGGAATACAGGCAGCTTTAAAACGCAAGCCTATGATTTGACATGCATTACTACCACCCACTGCAAAGAGTGCCTGTTGACTTCGCACCCATGGAAACCAACAAAGCCATGTTTCTTGCAGGAATTTGAGTGTTTGTGAGTCTGCTCAGATAGTGAATGCAGACAAAGGCATGTGCGAAATGCTGTGTGACAGTGTGGCAGCACACCATGCAACAATGACCAGCTGAAAATACAGCAATGTGGTAATAACGGGGGAGGCTTGAAGAACGTGTGCAGGCGGAGTGGGATATTTGTAAAGTGCCATATCCTAGTAACAAGAAGTGCAGTCTGAACTATTAGTCAATACAGCAACACTGATGTTGTAATCTGGAATCGTTGATATTATTGGCATCCTTCTGGTGGATGTGTGAGCAGCGTCATCCTTCACTTTAGGGGTGTCGTCACGCAAGTACGCTCAATACAGAAACTGACGGTTTAGTTTATTATTTAATATCTATACTATGTCTGTTCTGAAGAAGTGTGAACATGTTTCAGGCAGAGTGAGTGAGACAGCCGTGGAAAGGTTCCAAAATGTGTGTGCGTGTATGTGTGTGTGTGTGTGTGTGCATATAGTGAAGCAACCTGCAGGTTGACGGTTGCTCACGCTATGATCAAGGACACACACACGTGCACACACAAACACAGATATGTATATGCACACTCATGGCCTCTGGTGAGAGTTGCCATGTGGAAGTCCTTCCAGGTCAGTAACTTCAAGTCTACTGAAACACACACACACACTTTTTTTTTGTTGTCCTCCTTCCACCTTTTTCTTCCCTCCATTTCCTTTTCCTTTTTCCGCCACCACCAGCTCCTCTCACCTGCCTTTCTACCTGCTCTCTGCAAACTGGAGGCCCTCACCTGATATAAGGTTAAATTAAAACAAATGATCATTCAGAAATTCAGAAATTTACCATTTGTTTGAAGCCGCTTCCTCTTCCTGGTAATGGGTATTTAATAAGAAACCCTATTTTTGCAAACAGAAGCTCATTTCAGGCAGTTTCACCTCTGCTACAACTCGTCATCTCCATTCCTTTATTCCTCTCTCCTCCGCTCTGTGATTCGGAGAAGCTGAAGGCACCGATCACCTCGTAGCGCCATAACCGTTGTGACAACCCAGCGTCACGGCGGCCAGCCTGCCACAGACGAGGCCAGGAGACAGGAGGAGGAAGGACTGATAAAGCAGGACAACACAGGCAGAAATATCAGCTCACTCCAGTTTGCGTCATTGTGTTTTATTGGTATTCTGTTGCATCCTGTCAAGGAAATTCTCTGCCGTTAACTTTCCCTCACTAGCTGGGTTGCTCAGGTCAGACTTGCAACGCTGTCTACTCCCTTTAAAATGCAACTGAAATGCTGAGCTATTCTAACTTTGATAGCTGTAGACCTCCTTCTGATGATGCTCAGTACGCTTGTGTTAAATCTCGATTCTTGCCATAAAATAGAATAATGCAAAATGTTGTAATAACAACTTTTTATCATCATGTTGTCTCCGCAGGTTGTTTCGCGCCATCTGCCACTAAAATCCAAAACCACCGAAACCAGAAACAATAACGATTCCGTGTGGAGTCAAATCAAAATGTGCCATCAGCATGAACACTTGTAATGGTCGACCCATAGACGACCTGAGCTGTGCTGATCAAAAGAACAATAAATATGTGATGAAACAAACAGGTGGACGATATGAGTGCAACACACACACGCACACACAGACTGTAAGCTCCAGTCAGCCGGTGTGTAACTGCCGTCTTCCCTCTCTTTAACTGCTCTCTCCATATGACGCTGATGCTTCGGCTTAATGAGGCCACAGTGGCTCGGCTATGGAGCGTCTGCTTATTTACACCACATACGATGGCTCTCGAATGTGAACTCTTCGGCAGGCCATTTCTTTCCATTATGATTCCTTTTCACAGTCGCTGTGGTTTTAGTTGGGGTTTTGAATGTCATACTGTACAAATACCAGCCTTCTCCTCACTTTGACTTCGCCTCAGTTTTTCATCCACCTTTAAAAAACATGGCATTGAATATGCTTTTTTATATGCAGAAAGTCATTTTTGTTGCCTTCTGAGGTTCCTTATATGTTTTTCATGAGCTGAGATTATTAAAGGAGTTCTGTCCTAATACGGAACTACTGAGGCGTCACTGACGCGGGTGGTGGCTAGGCTGATGCGCTAGATGTTACCTGAGGCTATTTGCTAACTACACTGTTGACTTACTGCGATCAAAAACAAAACGACTGTACTTGTTGCATCAAGGATGTTCCATTTATTCTACGAGTCCGATACATCAGGTTAATCACCGTAGTGACAAGCCAAAATCAACAACAAAATAAGCCAGCATAGCATTTAGTGTAGCGTAGCGTAGCGGTGTAGCGCAGTGCAGCGCAGCGTAGCGGTGTAGCGGTCAAAACCCTTTGCCCTTTCGGGTAGGATGCCTGACCAACAACAGATAGTTCTACCTATATACCTGGCGAAAGGTTAATTATCATGCGCCACCCAGTGGACAAAAAAAAATGACACTCATAAAGAAACCATACATTTTGGCTCCTACAGAGATAATATCAGAAAAGTACACATTCATAAAATATGTGCATATGGACTCACTTATATTCTTCAATGAAATGTGTTATGAACATCAGCTCCATGAATGTATACATGTACTGTGTGTATGAAGAGTGGGTCATCTTCCACTAAAGGTTTTGAAAGTGTAAACCGAGGGTCATCAGTCAAGAAACTGTTCGATCTCTCTGCAAACAACTTTCCTCCAATTTGTCCTGCTGCAAACATAACTGGCCATTCATACTGTAACCACAAAACAAGCAAAAGCAAAATGAAAGAGGCCGCACTGATGAGGCGTGTTGCATGCTTTGGGGAACAGATCCACGAGTGTGAAGGCTCATCAGATGCAATATCACTGCACCGAGGTTCACAGCACCATACCACTGGATTTATGGAGTCAGGGCTGTAATCATTCTATTCTCTGCCATGGCAATGACAGCAGAAGGCATGTCTAACTTGGGCCACAGCGTTATACTGCCCCTGAGTCTTCTATATGCAGCTATGCTAATGTTCAGGAATTGAATTTATGGTTAAAGGTGTATGACAACATTTTATTTCCCATCAATACATTTTGCAAACAGGCTAATCATTTAAAAACAGTTGCCTTGTTACACATCCAACACACACAAAACAAGCTTTACACTGGATCGTTATTCTGGGGGTTCACTCTGCTTTGGTCTCCACCACCTGCTCACAAAAACATCTTGCTCTGAAGCCGAAGGACTTTCCTCCAGCTGGTGGTTGACTGCAGCGCTCAGCTGTTTTGAACCAGGCGAGGCAGCATAATCTCTTGGCATGTTTGCTGAGAGCTAGTGACCCAGCGATCCTTTCACATTACACAAATCACACACCACCGAAACAAACAACTACCAGCAATGTTACATGCTGTTTGGTGAAGGTCAAGTCGCTAATGTAAGCCGACGAGCCTCTCCTAAGGCTGCGTCAGTTCACACTTCAGCAAATCATTATTTAGGTTTACCTGTATGTCCTGACCATGACTCCAGCGCGGAGCTGTGCTGAATCTGTCTCTGTCTTTTGTCATGCTATACAGTAAGTGAGTCTATTAGTCACCAAAGGCAAGACACTTAGCCTCAGTTTGACTTCACAAACAGCCACTGCTGCGCCTTAAGAGAAGACGCGGTTTCTAGATAGCAGTTAAACCAAAGGCATATCACACGCACACCCTCACGCAAACCCACAGCCGTCTTGTTAAGGCTATTCGCGTAAACAGCATTTTGTCTGGCAAGCTGCCGTCTTTGGGAGGCATTTTTTTGTGAACATAGCTCATTTGGAGTTTAAGAAGGAGGCAGCGAAGGAAAGCAGGGAGAATAAAGGGGAGAATAAAGACACCTGAAGGAAAGAGCACGCAGAAGAGAGAGCAGGGAGGAGAAAGAAATGCGGGCATCCCAGATAAAGAGGTTTAATTGACTGTCACAGGGCCTTGTGGTTGTGCTGCAGCCACTAATACCCAGCTAGAGGCTACCACGGACACACAGAGAAGCCGGACTCTCCTCTCATTATCTTCACTACCCTCGAGCTTTCGCTCTCGTTTCCTCTCTGTCTTGCACACAGTCTGCGTCTCAGCTCCATTTTGGTTTATTTGGTTTAACTCGTTGTGCCTTATTGGCCCGAACGCTAGATGAATCCCATTGTCAAAGCATCCCATAATGAATAGAAATCATAAGAAATAACTCGCACACAGCCGTAAGCTGCTCCGTATGACTGAGAGCTTGTGTATGTGTGTGTGTGCTGCAAGATCTATTAATGGTGGATCTGGGTTGCTGTGTATAAAATGCTGTGTGTATTGCATTAGTAATATGGGTCTTGTCTACTTGTCTGTGTTTGTGTGTGTGTGTGTCACGCTCTCTATTTTCAGTTCAATTCAGTGCTTTATTGGAATGAATGTGATGTTTTGCCAAAGCATCAAAATGCAATTAAATAAAATTAACAGAGAAATTAATTAGTATATGAACAACTGTGGGTATTGTGTGTGTGTGTGTGTGGGGGGGGGGGGGGGGGTGTGTGTGCTACAAAGCCTCTCATAGCTGTAACAAACCAAACAAACAAAACAAACATTAGAAACATTTGGATAATGGTTTGAAAAGGCGAGAATGAATGTATCTTCTTTTACGCCACTTCCGTCTCTCCTCCCTCTAACCTCCTCCTAATCCTAACTCAGCCCCCTCACCTTCATCGCCGCACTCTTCCTCCCTCCCCTCCGCCCCATGTGTCCCCCCTGCCCTGTACACTCTAATAGGCTATTGATTTTCCATCTGCTCACGAAGCAGCCTCTACTTTTACCGTTCACTCACGATATTAGCTGTCCATTAACAGCGGTGAGCAGCTCTGCCTGCACGTCAGTACCTGGGCTTACATGTACACGTCCACACACACACACACACACACACACACACACACACACACAGGTCAGCTGTGTTAGTCCTCTGCAGCTTGCTGACCTTTCCTACATTCTTTTATAATTTTCTTTTAACAAATAAGGGATTTAGAGCGTAAAAGTGGTTATTTTCATCCACATACTGACGTCATTGTCCAGTTTTTGCCATGATTATGAATGATTGCAGGTTATAATTTCATCACTCCAGCCAATATGTGGGCACACATCTCTGTTTTATTATATAAATCTTCTTTCTACACACGCAAGCATGACGAAACAATGGCCACAGTTATATGTGCAGCAGCTGTATGTCAACACTAACATCAGCTGCTTTTCAGTTGCAGCTGACCTACAACCGTGGGCACCGCTCCTTGCTTTGTTGCTTTGTCAGGTTTTACAGTTCTTCCAGTTTCGATGTTCACGTGTTTCTTTACTGCCAACCAAATGTTCACTGCTTGAATTATACAACCTCAATGGCACCACACAGCCCCAGCTTCACCTGCTCCTGCAGGTGCTGTCTCTGCTTAAAGTGTTAATTGGGCAACTCTTGAGGCACCCCCTGGTGGCTGAGGGGCCTCTTCCTCTCCTTTCTGCCTGTATCTCTACACTGTCTGCCCACTCATAAAAAACTAACAAACAAATGAACAACAAAAAAACTTGCTCGGTTGCTTAAAACTAATTAATTTTCACTAGAAAAAAAAAATGTTTAAAGCAATGGAAATGCATTTAAAAGTATTTTCATGTAATAATCGACCAATTGTCAGTGAGAAGGATCTCTTACTCTTCATGTGTAATACACAGTGAGAACTGTCCTCCCTGTTTCACTGCAACCAAACTTGACCAGGAATTTGTCTCGTTAGCCGTTAATACCATTTTAGTTTCAAACTCCTGATAACAGTGTGGGATGATACTGCATTTGTACTATTGTCTGTCACTCTCCCGACTTTCACTGCTCATCATTCGTTTACTTTATGGATCCAGCTGCACAGTCTGACAAGATATGGCAATTAACTGTCCAGTTTATCAATCTCTGACATAATTGTTTTGTTTTTTAATTGCACATAAAATGACATTCAGTTTTTCCTACTTATGAATGAAGTTCCAGTCACTTTTTAAATATCACTGACAAGTATTTTGTGAGTGTAGCTGGATCTGAACATCTGGTTTCTACATTAGTAGCAACCTACAGCGTACAGATAAAATGTGCGGATAAAGTAAGAAGCCAAAGAATTTATTATCCGGGGACGGACAGAGGACGGATCTGTCTCTGCTGAATGTAGCATCCACTGAACACTTTCAAGATGTGGAGACGTGTTGTAACAATATACCTACTGTATGTAAGGCCCTCAGTGACAGCGGGTTGTCTGAGGGAGGTTAATGATATATAGTATTACAGAGGTTGTTGTGGCCACCTATCAGTCTGTCTCCACTGCCAGTTATTGCGATTATCACTATGCAGTGACAGCTGAGCATCATGACACTCCCTGCTGTGGGAATCTGCAGTTGGAGCTGCATAATTTCGGTCTTATACTTCTGTCCTTTTTGGATTTTGGCCCCTTTGATTTCCCTTTAGTTGTCTTTTTTGATTCTCCTGTTTTTTTATCTTTCATTTTCTCTCGGTTCCTTTCCATTTCTCTTTCTGCTGAATTTATTTTTCTTCGTGTGTTTTACAGGGAAACAAATGCATCATTGTTGTTAGACCATAACATAACATAATTGGAGGAAAAAACTATGGGGTACCTTTAAAGTGAGCTTGCCTTACATTAGGTCACCATGTGTTTGTGTGTGTGTGTGTGTGTGTGTATGTGTGTTAGCATACATTGTTGGTTCAGTTCAGACTGACAGCTCTGATGGATTTAATGTCTCATCTTTTCATCTGATCCTTACTTACTTTTGAAGTTTGTCACCTCAGTTTCCTCATTATTGCACTGCACAATAACATGCCGACCAAATATTAATCTCTGCTTGAAGAAGCACGCGGTTAATCGATGATAATACGTCCAGTATTTGGAAACATAGGAATTGCAGAACCAGTGGGGCTAATTGAAGAAGCTGTTTTATGACTAAATTCAAGTAAATATCACATAATATATTACATTTCCATGAAAGTCACATTGTGAGTGCAACAGATTTGGATAAGATTTTTAAATGACCGAATCATTTAGAGGCTGTGGTGGCATTTTGTCGTTATTTCTCGCTGTCTCGTCTCTCTTTCAGTCCTTCATTCACTTTAATTTCTTTTCATGCATAACTCCCAGTGCATCTGCTTCTCATCTGTCCCGCTGTCAGCCCGTGCAAGTGAACAGTTGCTTTCTTATTGAATATGATTCCTGTAATCAGATGCTCCAAAAATAGGAGCTTTGTCCAATTTCCTGCCAAGTCGATCTGCGACATTGACTCTGTCTTTATCCCTGTCGTCTCATTTCCCTTTGCTCAGTTCCTCCATTACCTGCTCGCTGCGTCTGATCTCTCCACTGACGATTAAAATCACACAATCCTCCCTGTGTTTCAAACAGACAAAAGCAGCTCGTTTACGATCCCGCGCTTTAGAGCCTTTCACATTTTAATGCTTTTCACCTCTCTGCGAAGCTACAGAGGAATCTTTGAAAAATACTAAATATGGAACAGTTTTCTATCACTTATTCGTGCCATTTGGGCCTCACGAGAAGAGCGATGGGTTTTGTAACCAGGGAAAAACCAAGTGAGAGCAGAACTCTTTTTTTATAATCACACCCAGAGGAGCACAAACCCTTACAAACCAAAAAAAAAAAAAAAAAAAAAAAAAAAAAAAACTATAAAGCAGGATTGGCACCTACCTGGCATTATTATCATCTAAAATTCAAGTGAATAGCTGCTTCACTATCTGCTCCAATTGTGCGTTGGGCAATTGTTTCATCAGGTATCATGTGATATTTGGCAAACTCAAGTAGGGAAATACCATTATGACGGCGGCAGATTTTAAAGGTATTTGTGGTCAGGTCGAACGCACTTTCAAACCCAAACGGTATGCAAATCAACTTGTGTGACAAATCCACAAAAAAACGTGACAAATCCACGTGTCCCAACAGCACTGGAGCACAGATTTTGCATGGGCTGTCGTAGCTGACTCCAAACGGCAAAGGTACAGTTCTGTCTCTGCCAACACATGAAAGCTGTGAAAATATCAAATAGAAATGTACCAAAGCATCTCCGCTACCTGCCACTGTTGATTAGCAGTGAGCAGAGATTCAACAACACACGTGCACTCTTATATGCTGTCTGGGCTGCATTTAAGCAAATTCAAAGAATAGAACGTTTGCATGAACTGGACTGGACATGAAAAGGTGCTGCAGGGCTCAAACAATATGTGTCATGTAGAAACTAGAAACTTGAATTTTTCTGGCAGCCCGGATACATTTTTCATCTGAGTAATTATACAACGAAAATAGAAGTTCAAGGATATATTTACCATTAGCATGGTGCAGTATTGACCACTTAGCCGGTTAGGGAAACATCACAGCACTACTACATCACAACTTACTCATGACACTTGCTCTGTTTTATCACAGGAACTTACAATTAGTCGGCTGTTAAAGGGCATTTCCTGCTCATAAACTTTTAAATATTTGACTTTACAAGCTGAGGATCACCTGAATGCACCATTAGCCAGCTTTGTGAGCTGCGTCCTTCAGGGTATTGGGATGCAGCAGTCTAGTCATCGACTTTATTATTATCGACATACACCTTTCAGCATTTGATGACCTCAGACACATTTTTGAGACAGGTGAGGGTGCCCATTGTGCAGAAACGTCTGAGTTCAGGCAGGAGTTTAGAATTAGGTTTAAGTTTGTTAGCTTGGGAATGAATCTAATCAATGTAAGATCCTTATAAGTATTGTGCCACAAGTGTGCATGGAAGTGAGTGTGTGTGTTTGTGTGTGTGCACGCGCCTGTGTGTGAATTTGTCCGCGAGATGAAATTGCGTTGGCCTTTGCGGAGCCGAGTTAATTGTCTGATTGGGCGACTCAGCTCCCTCCTGGACGGCTGTAATTCACGGATCCCCCGGCATATGTGTGGCTGCCGCAACACATACTTGACCTTCTCAAATACCGGAGCCAGATAGAGACGTCTGTGTGAGCGTGCACGTGCGTGTGCATGTGTGTGTGCTGACAATTTGTTTAATAAGTGGACAGCTGGGCCGACAGCTCTCTCTTTGGAGAGCTAAAAGCCTCTTTAATTTAGAGAGTTGGAGTGAGGGAAAAAGAGGCACACAAATAGAGAACGGAGTGAAACCGCAAAAAAGTGCAGTCTGCCCAGTGAGGAAGGAAATGAAATGAGACAGCTGTTGATTCCCACTCCTAAGCCCAAATACATCAAGAAATAAGAAAAATACATAGAAATGACACATTAAAGTCAGAATCAGTGTTGGCCATTTTATAAAAGAATGCCTCTTTTATATAATTTTGGAGGTAATTTCTTTTTCTTTGGTCTGAGCTGAAATTGGAACACAGATAAAACAAATTATTCTATCTCTCTCCTCTCTCTCTCTCTCTCTCTCTCTCTCTTTGTGTGTGTGTGTGTACTTGTTTTTAACGCCTGGGAACATTTTTAAATCAGGACATTTTGTCTGGTCCTCACAACTTCAAAGCTCCTCACAAGTCAAGTCAAGTGCAGTTAATAGTAAGTTCATGGAGCTTCATACAGAACTGGTCAAATTGACCACAGAGACATAGATAAGAGGATATATGTTGACGAATAAAAGCATAGAATATCTTGATTAAGTCATAACACAAGTAGGACTGCACAAGAATAAAATACAGACAAATAAAGCCAGAGTGTCTCTGTGATGATAATTGAGAAGGAAAATGGGTGAAAAAAAAAAATACTCAATCACCTTTTGTTTTTAACTAGAGTGGAGATCAGTCGGTTGGTTGCCGGATCTGAGGGAACGGAAGGTAATAGGGGATGAGTAGTTTTGAGATGTAACAAGGATGGAAGTACTGTGTGTGTGTGTGTGTGTGTGTGTATGTGTGTGTGTGTGTGTGTGTGTGAAGGGGGGGGTGAGTGTGTGAACTGTATCTATATCTGGCCATCCTCAAGTGCACTCACTGAGCTGAAAGCTTTCTGACGACACCTGCACTCACATCACCTGAGCCCTGAAGAGGTGTGTGCGTGTGTGTGTGTGTGTGTATGTGTGTGTGTGCGTGCGTGTGTGTGTGTGTGCATGTGTTGAAATATTGAACATCACTGCACATTTTCTCCAGAATGAGAGCCACACTCAGATGTAGGACACATTTCTCACTTTAAGTGCGTTTGGTTTGCTTTGAAACACACCGCTGCTTTGGCTTGATGTGGCTGTAAGATGCAAAACTAGACTGAAAAAACACTCAAAAATAAAAGATGCTGTGCAGGCCAATTCTTACTGGGCACCTTTTTTAGCCCCACAAGGCTGGCGTGAAAGGCAGCTTCCATTTTCATCTTTCTGACGGGATACATACCATTACCAAACACAAACTGCTATTAATTACCTTGCATGACTTGGCAACAGGAGACAGGAGGCTGTGAGTGGCTTGCATACGGTTGTTATGCAGCAGTCGTTCAGAGTGACTAAGCTATGACTGTTCGTGCTATTGTGTTGAAATGAAGAGGAGTGTTGCAGCTGACACCTTGATACAGTGAAGCAGGGGATGGAATTTGGATCACAGTCAATTGTCATGATTTCAGCAAAAGTTGTGTCTTAGTTGAAAATGACACACATTTAATATGTTAAAGTGTTAAAAGTAGTGAACAGCTACAGTTCACCAGATTCTGAGATATCTAAGATTTCTGCTACCTTCACAGTACAATGGAGGTGAATGGAATTTTGTTTGTGAAGATTAGAAGATCATTTGGGTTAAAAAAAAAACACATTGCTAAGGTCCTTTAAGGACCTTTGTTGTCGTGGTTGCAATAATAAACATTGTGTAAAGGTTAGGGTACGGCTCAAGTCATGGTTAACAGAAAAATGTTGCTAGAGAACTGCAAACGAACAGTGGTGTATGAGCCATTTCTGTGCATGTGCATTCATTTTTTAAATTTTTTTGGTTATTAATTTTTGCTGTGAGCGTCCCACCACTGGGGGCATCCCTGCTGTGAAGTGTGAGAGGTCATATAAACAGCCAGGTGAGGCACACAGGTGTGGCTGATGAGAGGGAAGCAAACAGTTTTAGACCGTGGCGTTTGATGGTGTTTGTTTTATTCTGATTTGGTAATCTGCATTGGTAAGCAAACAATTATTGTTAATGGAAACTGGAATTAAAGAATATGAAGAATAAACAGCACCGTAATTATTTTGGATCATAGCAGTGGAGTGGACATGTCATTTACAGGCGTCGAAACATCCTCGCCATCAGCAACCAGGTGCCCCTGATCGACTGGCAAAAGGGGTCACTACAAGTGGTCTCCGGTGTTTCAGTCTGTCACCCATCCATCCACCCCGACCTCCTCTCTACATGGACTCTGTGGCTGCATGAGAAGGCCAAATAAGGACCTCCTCCTCTGCTCCCGCCATAATTACCACAGCCACTAGAGGGCTTTGCAACAGAAACGACTGATGCTGTCATTCATGGGAGGACAATCTGTGCCATGCACTGGGAAAATCTATGCCAAGGAGCAATGGGCAGAGAAGCTGCTTTGAATCCAGCCAAGCCAAGGTCAAATGGAGTTTGCAAGTAATAGTGAATTATTACACAAAGAATCAGTGTGAATCATGGTAGAAGCAGCATCAACCCTGCAGCAGGCCTCATCCTGTTGAGCGCTGGGACAGTAATGCAAAGAGCATGAAAAAGTCCCATTTCAATGACGTTTGTAAATGCTCATGAAAAAGATCTCTTTTTTTTTTCAAATACGGCTTGGCCCTGTGCATTTAATGTTTGATATCCACATCAGCCGGCAGACATTTTGACATGCAGCAGAGAGTATTGCTTTCACAACCATATAACCATGTGTTTTTCTCTCTTCCTCTCGCCTTCGCTGCTCTCTCTCTCTCTCTCTCTCTCTTTCAATCTCACTCTCTCTTCCATCTGCAAAACTTAAACACCATCAAATATGTCTTTGAAGAAAAGTTCTGTCAAATCATTTCCAAGAGTTTTCATTCAGCGGAGCAACTTATGAAATTGCACAGCCCCAGAGTGGGTGGGCGGCCATTACAGCGTGCAGCTCAAGCTCTCATACTCAACATTAAATGCACATTTTGTAAAGATGTATTCAGAACGTGTCAACACGTGTGTAACTTTTATTTCTGCATTTGCATATTCTTGTGACTTTGGCTGCTTGTGTGTGTAGGAAGGGTGGGCATGCATGTGCGTGCCTGTTTGTTGGCGCAATGACTGCAACATGAACTTCAGAATTATTCATCATATTTCTCTGAAGACACCACAGGGAGCCCAAAATAAGACTATTTATACTACTGAGACACCACGCACTCCTTCACCCCTCTGCATTTTATCTTCATGTGGACTGTGAAAAATTATCTGCAGTGTCAAAATACACCACAAACGCTGTCTCCACCTTCTTGTTTTCACCAGCAGTTAAACATCCCAAACAGCTCTGTGGTGTGATAGTATCTGCAGTGTTAGCCACGGTTTAAGACCTCCATTCTGCATCCATGGTGCAATTAGTTCTGCAGAACTGACTGGAAAGATTTCTGTCTGCATCGCTGACACAACTCCCCCATGATTAAAATAAATAAATAAAAAATGACTGGATGCTAAACCAACCTTTTTCTGTAAATGTAAACTGGATAAAATGTTTTCAAATTTGAAAAGATTTCTTTTCTTTGTATTGTCAAAACATTATTGAATCAAACTTTGTATTTGCATTGCGTGCAAATATAAATTAATATGATTCATTTGCTATAACTTTGACTTAGTGATGGTTGCACCTTTGTTAATGATTTCTTGTGATCATCATTCACTCACAGAAATTTCTGAAATATCGGTTCTGATCCTTCAACTAGTTTATATATATATATATATATATATATATATATATATATATATATGTATCATAGCTCTTTGCTCTTTAGCTTTTCTTTAAATTGTCATACACTACATGTGAAGAAAATGCACCTGCTTCAGCAGCACATGGCCAGCATCACTCAGCCTGCACCTTCCTGTTTGCAGACAACAGTAAGACACTCTATGCGGCCGACGGGAGTCAGTTTCTCCAACCAGCAGTGCATCTGTGGTTGCAGCTCCCTCCTGGTGGTGCCTCTCTGCTATCTGTGAGCAGAATCCAGTTGCGTTGGCTTAACCCCTCCAGCTATCTGCTTGCTGTCTTGTTGATGCCGGCTTCTCCGCTCTCTGTTATGGGACTCCTTTCAGCCCCTCTAATCCTTCACTTTTAGGCTAATCCCACTCGTTCATACTGCTCCACTCTCCCCTCGCTCGCCATCTCTCTGCTGAGCTCGTTTACTCAATCTCACTCACTTTTTAACAGCCTCTCTCTCTCTCTCTCTCTCTCTCTCTCTGTTTTTACAGGACCCATCTGTGCTGCTCTCCTGTTTCTATTTTTGCTGTAAGAGCTCCTCTCACCTGGCTGTCATATGGTTACTTACTGTAAATTCTTAATATTATTTACCCCAACTGCAGAGAGAAGCAGGCCTTTATTTGAGACAGGCTTACATTTGAGAGGGTACTTGATTCAGGATTATTTTAGCTAGAGGCATTAATGTTTTCTGATCCACCTCCGCCAGTATTTGGATGTTGATTGTCCAATTCTCTCAGCATAACAACAATTTTGCCATTCTCATCATTCTGCTGTTCTCAGATTGTCTTTTGAACAGACGCAGTGTTTTCACTTAATAAATATACCCTGTTAACTCAGCTTTGCCAACTTCTTGATCACTATTAATTTACTGTCAGTGAAACATAACACTTCCTGCACAGATCTTTCACACTGCTCAAACGGGTATAACCTTCATTTTCCTGGTAGGCATTTAATTTGAAAAGTGCAAGAAGTGTTGACTTTCATTAGCAGCACATTAAAGGAGTTTTCAGTCACAATGCAGCTGGCTTTTTTTAAGAGTGGGTCCCTATTTTGTGTATATGTACACACTCACACACACACACACACACACACACACACATATATATATATAGATAGATACATTTTCTTTTTTTCTCAAGAACTGACAAAGTGAAACTGATCAAATGTAGCCTACAGCCTTAATTGCAAATGTCATCACAGGACTATACTTTTGGAATGACATTTGCAGGCTACAGAGCCTAATGGGCAACTGACTAATACATGACAACATGAAATAAAGCAAATTAGTGCTGAATGCAAGCGAATGTTCTTGTTGATAAAGTGATGTTAGCAGCTGTTTGCACTTGTGAACATCATGTCATGACTGCAGCATTGACGTGGATGTAGCCTAAATTCAATGACAAAAACGAGTAATCAAGGGGAAATGTCTTTAAGGAATCCAGTTAGAACAGCACCTGATGAGGAGCTACACAAGCACTGTTGAGTTACAGGTGCCAAAAAGACTTCCACAGAGGACACACATGTGCATCCTCGCTTATAGCTCCTCGGAGAGAGACATCCTTCAAGATGACATACTGAGATTCATTCCCGGGTCACGGGGAGGGGGGCGGAGGAGAGAGGAGACGAGGAGGCAGAAAATAGAGTTCTCTGCTCGCATATCAGGTGGGAGAGACCAAGAGGTGAGGAGAAGAGGCGAGGAAAGGAATCGAGGACGTACAAACAGAAACATGAACAGGGGATGGATGGAAGCACTTTCAGAATTGGCTTTGCGAAAGTGTTAGGAGGCAGGAAATGCATTCAGCACATTTGTTGGAGCTCGGTCAACATTGCTCATGCATTTTGGTGAGTAACACTGAATGTAAACATAACGTTTGTTTACAAGAAAACTCCATCTTTAACAGCGATAAAAAAAACAAAACAGTAGCTGCAACTGGAGACACGCAGTGAATAGAAATTCTATTTTTGATGAAAAGAGAAACTCAGAGGAGCAGTGGTGAGTACGACACAATATTGAATTATTTCTTTCGAATTGATGCTGATTTTAAACTGAGCCATTGTACAACAGCTAATTTGCACTCTCTTCTGTTTTTTTTTTACCCATGTTTTCATTAACTAGCCCATAAGAGCCTAAACCAACATTCCAAAAGGTTGTTTTCGACACCTTCACAACAGTGAGACTGGAGTCCCAATAAATGGGGCCGATATTGGTCTTTAATTTATCATCTTGTCCAAATTTTATGCGTGATGCACTTCCTCTGATGACATACTTAATGTAGAATTAACAATACACTCGACTTGAATGTCGACAGGAGGATGTTAGATGGGACTGATTCAAATCAGACATTTTGATCATCTTCTACTCAAGCACACATGACTATGTATGACAGTAATCATTGTTTTTATTATTCATGTCTTTAATGGACACTTCAAAGTCGCAGTCTTAGCGCTCTTTTAGAAGCTTTCCTGTCCACTAATGAACACAGTTTTGGAGGAGTTGTTTGATATGGAACTGGCCTAATGGCGACTGGCTTTCAAATATCAGTTGAACCTTGGTTTTCACTCACAACTGGTCACTCTTGTGGTTTATGGCTTTGTTTTGATGGGGAAAAAAAGCTTTGAAGAAGAGAATGTTTTCTTCCTGCTTTTTTTCTGTGGCTTTACTCTCTGCGGCTGAGCCAGTATTGGAGATCATTTGGGCAAGGCCGAGGGAGGTTATTGCTTTTTCAGCCCTCTGATGTTACTTCAGTCCTTTGGTGGCATGCAGGGAGGGCAGAGGAGCTTTTAGACGGACAGCCCACCCATGTCTGGGCTGAGAAGCCATTCAGATGGCTGTCTGAGGCCAAAACCTCTGCATGTGGATGCACTCTGCTCAGTCCCTCCGCTGGGTGGGTCGACACAGTGAGCGGAGGTAGAGGTGGTGGAGGGGATGATGGTAAATCCTAATCAACAAACTAAAATGTATCCATGTTTGTTCATTTACTCTAAGTGTGCACCTGTAGAAATGCAGCACAAAATTTCACCACGACACGTTTTAGTGCTGCTAAACTTTGTATTATGTGTGTGAGCGACTTTGTATAAACAGTGGGATTTCTTTGTAAGACCATGACTCCTGGCCTAATGACAACCTAATATCAATTTTCAGTAAGCAGCGGCACAAAAATATTAAATTCATCATAAAACCAAGGTCACAACTCCCAATATGTATGCACCACAGACACACGCATACACAAACACACATGCTTGTACATCTACCCTTGTGAGGACTCTTATTGATATAATATATTTCCATCACAACCAAATGCCTAACCCTAACCCTGACCCTAACCTAAACCTAATTCCAATCTAACCCTTAAACCAAGTCTTGACCTAAAGCTGGGTGACTGCAGAGGTTGGTCATATAATAAGCAAAAAAGACTGAAAGTCAAGCAGTTGTAAAACTGAACAGCTACACTACAGTTTACAGTTTTTACATTGTGATCTGGATGCCATGGAATTCTGACCCAAACTCCAAGTGTGAGGTGTGTGAAAACATTAGACTACAGGATGAGCATTTCATGCTTAAATGGTGTGTCTGTGTCACCAAAGCATAGAATAGATGTGACATCATTCTCTTAAGAGAGCCTGGCTGAACCTACAACTGGTGAGCAAGAAAATGAGACAATATAAGTCAATACGTCTCTCAACTGAAGCAAAGCCCACTCAATGACAACCCAAACCCTCCTCCCTGAGTTTGGAGCAAACACAGATTTAATGGTCTTGGTTACTCTGTGCTTATATTTTTAATATGGCCATCCGTCAATGATGTGAGTTACATTCCAAAATACTGTGAACACACAAAAAGTAGAGTCCAAATTTGGTCCAAACCTAGCTCAAATCAAATTCAGATGACTGCAGTATTAACTGCTTTTGCCTGTCTGAACTGATCAGTAAAAATCACTGCATGCGCATGTTACCAGGTTACTAAATGATTTAGACGTTGGATGGATTGGTGGATGGATTTACTGATATTTTAGCTTTTGAATCATACTGAACCACACAGGCACTGTCAAAACATCCTGCAGCTGGTCAGTTTGCTTAAACACCACAGTGATGTCTCACCCTCTTCTCTTGCTCTTCCTTTCTTTCCTGTCTGCATCAACACTGATGCTTGAAAAGGCAACAAAGCACATTTGTTTATTTCATTGTTTTTTTCATTGTTTTTTTTTTTTCATTGTTTTTTTTTTTTGCTTTTTTCATTGTATGTTTAACATTTGTCAACCAACAACTTCCAGCAGCCAACTCATAGGGGTTTTGGCGGACGCAAGTGTCAAAATGAGGTTAGCATACAAGCTAAATATGGCACCTGCACAATCTAGAGACATCACTAATGGACCAACAAAACAAATACAGTATGAACTTTCTCTCAAACATGACTGTAGATTCCTTTTTATTCTTGATGTAAAGCTATTAGGAACAATGGCAACAATATTCTGCATCTCTTTTCTGCACCTCACCACTGATGAAGTATTCAACATCATCCTCAGTGAACATGAAGACAACCTATAACAACCTCTTTCTGAGTTTGCTCCAAATGGAAATACAGTATATGGGCCATAGAGAGAGGTCAAAACTAACAGTGAGAGACCGTAAATTTAAATCTAAGTGAGAGAGTTACAAGAAGCCAAAAGATGGTCCTACAAACACATAAGACTGTATGAAGCCACGAGACAACGATGTGAACGTGAGACGGCTATGAGACTCTGCAGGGAGGTGGTATATACATGCAACAAGTAGCAGGAGCCAGAAAAGACTCCTAATACCTTTGTCATAAAATATTTAAGCTCCATCTTGCTCCTGTCAACTGTGTCACAAAGTTTGGAGTATGAAGACATTCGGATTGATGAATGTCCTTCATCTGCCATCAGCGAGTGGTATTACACGGGGTAATATCGGACGGGCTGTTCGATGCCAGAAGTCTGTGTGATGATACCATCAGAGGTGACCGCTTGTCCTGCCTGCAGGGAGAGGCGTGTGAAGCGTTCTGGCAAGAACAACCACCTTGTCAAAACTGCGATTCGCTGTCGCTCTCTGTACAGACGTGAGATTAAGGTTAAGCTGTGCCAAAAACCACTGTCAAAACAGGATCAGCGTGTCTGTGCACTGCCATATAACGGGGTTATTTCTCTACAGACAGCTCTGGGCAGTTGTGAGACCTATTCCTCCCTGAAGCCATCTCTTGGAAATCGATTCACCTTTTGCCTCATAAACGCACATGTTGACACACACACAATGGCATGCAAACACACAGATCCTTGCGTGCACACACAAAGAGGAAAAACCTCACATCTGGTGCCTCGGCGGAGGCACTTTTGTGAGAAGTTGGAGTGACATCAATTGCACTCAGATAAAAATGGATTTGGCCCCGGCTGTTGGCTCAGTAATACATTCTGATGCTGCAGCACAGGAAGATTTATCAGGAGTCAAATCAGACGCCTCACTTTCACACCCAAACACATATCACATACGGGAAGGCAGCAAACGGAACTCATGCATAGAATTACACCATGCTCACTGCCGCAGTCGTTTCATTTCCCTCTCTTCAAAGTACCTCATTACTTCTGGAAGGTTTGAGGATATTAGGAAATAAAGGCGAGTTGGTCCTGTCTAGTTGAATGGACAACGTTCTGTAGCATCCTCACTGGGGATCAAACTCAAAGCCAAGCCTCCTCATCTGCTCCACCTCTCTTTTAGATCTCTGAAACTACTTCATTTAAAGCTATTTAAAAAGATGGTATCATCTATCTATCTATCTATCTATCTATATATATATATATATATATATATATATATATATATATATATATATATATATATATATATAATCGAAACTCATTCATCACATCACAACCCAGACCTTAGTTGCACATTAAATATCACATATTACAATCAGTATTTCACATCACTAATCTGACTGGATCACTGCCTCTGAATGCTGTATATTTATGTTAAAATGATGTTGAGAGACAAGCATTTCTGAGACATTCACTCACCTAACTACAGGTTACATCTTTATAATAATTTCAGGGGACTATCGCTATGTTCTCTCTCAAATAGTCCACAAACTGTTCGGATGTGTTCAAGTCCAGACAATTGGATGCAAAGCAATTTCTAGTAAATGATGTCATACTGTATTTGTGTTGAGGATATGGCTGGAGAGCTGTTTTCTCTGCTGGATCACACTGATTGCCTGCATGCCTGATGTATGTTCACATGGGATGAGTTGGTACAATGACTAAAGAAACATTTGAGAGCATTTGGGATTGTTTTTGACAACCAATTGTCAGCCATGATGCTAGAACCTTTCCTAGTGACCACAAAACTAGGAGACAAAGGTGAGGTGAACCAAGTAAAGCTGCATAGAAAGGCAACCAGTGGAACCTGTGAGTATAACAAGGGTTACAGTCTGTTCAACAGTGCCAGTCCTGTACTTTGGTGGACCACTCGACAGTTTAATGTGGAAGAGAGATGGAAACGCCACCATGTAAAAAAAAAAAACGCTGTATGGTTGAGGAGGAGGTTTCAGCAAAAATGGATCAACTGTTATTACGTCAGACATCAGGGGACATATAAAGTGATCTGCCTCATCTGCAAACAGGTGAATTAGGTGCTCAAGTAGTCTAATGTTAAACAGCATCCTGAGACCAATCACAAATCTTATGATGAGTTCATGGGTTTTCCTGTGTGGCCCGAAGTCGTATGCTGGCTCCTTAAATTGGCACTCGGTCAACAAAACTTTGAGAAGCCCTGCCCTGCAACCACCAAACGACTTCAGAACTACTAGAGCTCTGACAGACACACTACCCCTCAGGGTTAGTGGGAGTGCGTTCTCACACTTTAATCCTTGTGAGACCCAGTTTGAGGTTTACACCTTGAGGGCGAGGACATTTTTTCAGCAAAATCACAACATTTTGGCTGCTCCTCGCCACCTCAAGGGACTCGTTTAGGATAGGTTGAATCTCGTTAATGTCTGAAATGCTTGAAACTGGAAGACGGCAAAGCGTCTGGGAAAAGAACGTGCTTGGATAGCACATAAGACCACAGCAGCACCAGCCCACATGCAGCAAGGTGAACTGTGGACGTGGCCCAGCAGCGGGCCTGCACCTCACTTTAAACTCCTCCGACACCTCTGCCCGGCCTTCCTAATGATCTGTCTCCAGTCAGCACTGCATCTGGCCAAGCTGGGCCTCATGATCACCCAGAAGTCTCCTCTGTGACTAGCCTATAGTGACTGCAGAGCTCCATCAGTCTGAATTGAACGGCGCAGTTGAGTTGGCTGGGGATCAGCACTCTTCAGCGTCCAGATATCCAGCTGATGGTCTGTTATCTGAACAGTGTGTCTGGCATTCATTTTACGCTCCACTGGACCCGTTTGTTGGGCAGCGGTTCAGACACTGCTTTGCCCTACTGTGGAACACTTACAACTTTGATCCTTAATTGACAGGAAATTCTTCACAGCAGGCTACAGAGGAGAACACAGGGAGGAGGGTGCGAGGGGACGGGGAATTCTCCAGGCTTTGGGATTCAGGCCTAGCTGATACACTGGGGAGGGGGGAGAAACTGATGTAGCAATAAACATAAAGGTGAATAAACTATTACTTCCAATTGAGTGAAGCACCTAGTATGCTAAACAACTAATTATGGTTTCAAAGCACTACACTGACGTCCAAAATCTGCAGAAGACTAAGTTTATGTGGGTTTACCCTTCATTGCATCCTCAATGAAGTCCACTGCTCTGCTACGAGGCGCAGAGGGCAGAGGGCACAGGTGAACCAGGGGAGGGAAGGTTGTTGAAATAAGCAGTTTAGAGCCTCAAACCCACAACTCCACAACTGTCCCTACAACCTGCAGAATTGTGTGTAGAGTCTGTATGATGAAAGAGCCCTGTATATAAAAGAGCAGAGCAGTATTTTCGGAAGAAACATGGAACCACTGTTTGGCTTGTGGCTGAATAAAGCTTCCATGTACAGTCAGTTATATAAAGCCTTTGCTTACTGAGTGATTACTGGAGTCTTAAATGCTCATCTAGTCCTGTTTTCCAGCTGACGTAGTGATACACTACAACACTCGGGACACTTTTACTGGGTCGTCATATACCCCATCTCCATCTACTTGCTCACACTCACACTTAATCTGTAACACACACACACACACACACACACACACACACACACACACAGGTAGAAACAGAGAGAGGACTTGGGAAGGACACATTCAAGTCAGAGCTCTCTGCCCTGTGGCAAAACACACATTTTCTTTTCTTTTTCTTTTTTTAAAGATTTTATCAAAATCTAGGTGATACATTGCTATTGCATCTTTTTGTCCACATCGAAATCAATGTTTTACACTTTGACTATAGATTGAATCACATTGTCAATTTCTGACGGAGTGAAAAAAGCAGGTCAGAAAGAAAGTGAGAAGGACAAAGTAAAGGAAAATAACAGAAGTTACCTGAGGTAAGCTGACGGTAAGGGTGTATTTTTGGACTTGAAAAGACAGTTGGGGTTGGGGGACATGAAAGGAGGACTGGGAGAGAAGAGGAGAAAAGGTAAACTAAGGAGTCCAGATCTCATGCCAAGCCTAATTACCTTTCCCTCTGGGAGAACGGCAGGGAGAAACCCTTCCCTCCACAATGACTGGGTGGAGGGAAGATGACTCTCTGGAGAAGAATGACAGAACAAAACCCCAATCTGTCCAAAAGGTACCCGAGTGTGCTCCACACATGTCTCCGTGTGTGTGTGTGCCTTCCACATGGATGGGACAGATATGAGCACACACACACACACACTACGAATTGTCAGATTGATTCTTTTCTATTTTCCAGGGTTTTATCAAACCTACATGGCCTGAATCCCAAACTTTAAATATTAGAGGATGGTACACACACATTTCCCAAGTTACATATGTGTTTCAGTTATTTGGAAGCTTCAGTCACAAGTAACATTTTAAAGTACATATCAGTCAGATTGAACTTTAAACTACTGACCTGTTTTGCTATCTTTAAACTCTTTCTGTTTCCTGATTCCAGACCTCTAAATTGCTGCACATGTTTGTAATTGGTTCAGCAATTCAGACAGATCTGGTGGTGTACCGATCGACAGCATTACCTCAGCTGGAGAAACAGTCAAACAATCAGACCTTTGCAGTCAGCTGATTTAGCATAGCACTTCCACAACATTGTTAAACTCACAATGGACAGTTTAAAAAGCATAACCAGAGGTCATCTTTTTATTCCATGCTTTATTCATCCTTGTCAAAACCTGGTGCCTGCATTACAGAGGATGCCCAACTCCACAGCCTACAGTAGGTCCATTTACCGTTCCATTTACTGCAGGGTGGATGGCTGGCTGTGCAAGGTGACACACTTAAACACTGTCCATTGATGGATAGATAGCACCAACCCAACCCAATGTTCCCCTGGCCTTAGCCAAGTAGTTTTAGTTGCCTTAACCTACCCTAACCTAAACTTAGCCAAGTACGTTTAGTAACCTAAGTCTGGCCAACCTTAGCCATACACGTGGCAGCTCAGAGGAGGCGTATACAGTATGAAGCATTTTAAGATGTCATATGGGTTAATCTGGAAGGCACTGATAGACAATGTTATTCAGCCAATAGGAGCTCCAGATCAGCAGGCGCTGTTTTTTTTTAGATAAGAAATAACAAGCTTGTATTGGGCTTAGTGTTGGTATTTTCAACTGTCTGCCTCCCTCCACATTCTATTCACTCCTCTTTTATTCTTCTTTCCACCTTCACAACCTCCTCCACTCTTTTCCCTCCCCCCTGTCTTCTTTTGTACCCTTTTAACCTGTCTTTTAACTCTCTTCTTTTGTTTCTCTGCTTCATTACCTTTCCTTGTCCATCATAGTGTATGATTTTCCATCCTTTCCTTCCTTCCTGTAGTGACTCATCCTTCCATCCTATTCTCCCTCCATCTGTCCATCTCTCCCCACCCTTTGCCCTTTCTTTTCTCTACTTTTCTATCTTACATCCGTGCTTCTTCAGCCCTTTCCGTATCTCTTTCCTCTGCTGCAAGGAAAGAGGCTTCATCCCTTCCTTTCTTCACGGATGTTTATATTAGTAAATTAATTCACTGTGACAAATCACATTGTATGGAATGTCATACAACCAAGCCTGAAGTGTGTATTTTCATTAGCATTAATCAGGCTTTTATGCTGACATAACTTCCTGTCACATGGTGTGATGGTACGATAACGACTTAAGCAACCTAAAAAGGTGTAAAAGGTAATGTGACTTTCACATGTTTCTAACTGGACTCAAGTCCTTCTCACTGTTTCACCAGGACTAAAAACTATTTTGGAATAATACCCACTTTTTATCCTCTGTGTGACAGTGCATGCTAAGCAGCAGTCACTCCACTATTCTGCGCAGCAAGTCCGGGTGTGAACAAAAGAGCCTGCCAAAGGGGAATTGGTTTCGTGTCAAGTGTTGTACAATGAAGAGAGGCCAGAGGCTGTGTTTTAAGTAATGCAATCTGCATCAAGCTGAGAAGTACCTGACGCTCCTTAGGGTCAAACGTAATCACAGAATGATTTTGGCTTCTGTGCAGATCTAATATTACCTTCTACTAGTCAAATAAATAGGCCAGGGCTCTCAAGTGCTTTACACCTCAGCTGAAGTACAAGATATGTACAGTACAGCTGCTGTGTACTGCAGCACATTAGAGAGCAGGCATCCACTACACCCAGCGTTTGTAATAAGCGTATGCACTTGTGCTTTTTAGTTCCTTGAGGTGGGGGGCTGGTCAGGACCGAGGTAAGTAATAGTATCATGAATTTACAAAACTCCAACTGTTATCACTGAAGTGCTGTGCTAGCATAATGCTGTTGGCAGTAATAGAATCGGTAAACAAATTGTTTAATGCATGAGCTGACTGAGTCGCTGCACTCAGAAAATCACTGATCTATGGTACTTCCTGGTGTATAGATCCTGTAGAGAACACCTTCACCAAGCTGGTTGACGTGTACATGATTTCTGCTGTAGTGCCTGGTGTATGGGATCAAACTGGACTTGCTTTTTGCAGGCTCTGGGGTTCTGCACTGATTTACATAACAATAATTCTTCCCTTGGACCGGTCTGAGGAGAGCTAATCCACATGGGGGAAACAAAGATGGTGATGATGGATCGAGGTGTTAATGCAAGGCCACTGAGGAGAATGGAGATTTGCACTGTTGTGGGTGTTTCTTATGTAGCAAATGTAACACGCCTAAGCAGTGAAAACTGAAGCCTCATAAGCTTAGCACCTCTAATTGAATTTGTTGCTAGTCATAGTCACCACTCTTACTGCTAAACCTGCAAATACTACTGGCAATACCTCCACTGCTTTTATCAAACATACCTACTGCTTCCATTGATAACACAGCTGCTGCCATACTGCTGCTGCTAGCATTATTAGGAGGCGATCACAAGACAAAAACATTGATATTGGACAATTGTTCAAAAGCTTTTTACATCCGATGCCAACACTTCTCCTGAATGAAAGCCATATGTTCTACACACCCATGCATTATCCCAGTCTTTCCACCTTGTGTCATCAAAGGCAAACTGCATCCTCCTGGACTGGAGGTAAAATGGTGAAGTGCAGAATTGTCCAGTATGGACGTGCTTCCTTGGGTCTCGGGTCTCTGTGTGAATATGTTGAATACCAGACTGGACCTGAGCAGATCTCACCACGTGGTGTGCCAAAATTATAACAGGGGAAAAATAAATTATTAAAGCAAGGCAAAGAGTGTTAAGTGTGGTCGTGGTTCTCAGGACATGTATTGCTACTTTTGGACCAGGACTGCTTGATAATTGGAGTTGCGCCGTGCTGCTAATTTTGATGTTCTTTCTTTATTTTGGGCTGTTCAGATTAACTGCACTTTGGAATTTTCCTCCAAGTCTCTTGTTTTTAATTTTGGTTTGGTTCAAAGATCTCGGAAAAACACATTTACATGACACACTGTGGCAAACACTGAGCCGGGTCCAGCTGTCTAGCCTATGCCTCTGCATTCTCACAGTCATTTAGAACATGGGCTTTGTACTTCTGCAACAACTCCTCCTACTCAGTCCTACCATTGATATCAATACACTACTATTACTAATATTGCTACAAGCACTGCTGGAAGCAGTACCAAGTGTGCAAGTGCCATTTATTTCCCCTTCACTGATGCTGCTCCATGGGACTAGATGCAGGACGCTGATAGCAGAGCAGTTACAGTGCTGCTGTATTTCATTTTAAGATTAAAATGTGTCCTTGATAATGTTTGTGGGAGCGGAAGACTGGTACAGTATGTAAAGCACTTTAAGTCCATCTTAATCTCGCTCTAACAGCTATGGGGAGCTCGTTTCCAGACAGATGCACAATCCCAATGGATTCTTCCTCGCTGCTATCTGATGGCGAGCGACAATAAAGCACAGCCCTGCCACTCAGGTAGGAGTAAACACACACAAGCATGCACAATCACATGATCGTGCACATGCACACAAAGAGGATCCAGAGAGGAGCTTTAGTTATGATGGATTCAGCTGTCACAATAATTTCATATTGTCATCTCACTCCTCTGTTTCCTTTCTCCTCCTCTTCCTTCAGGAGGGTCACTGCTGTGATTGTGCGCACACACACAAACACACACTTTACTACATGGTCCTACTTTTCTGTCAGTCACTCTCTCTCTCTTCTCATATCTCTTTCATACTGACAAAATCCAATTTATGGCCTCTGGGAGCTTGTGTGTGTGAGCATGTGTTTCTGAGTGGATGTGCACTCTTGCCATTGTGCGCATGCTTTAATAATATATGTATGTCCAATCAAGTATGGGTTGTGTGTGTGTGTGCACGGAGGGGTATTCATATGGTGGTGTAGGCTTGTGTGTGTAATTGTGTGTGTTCAAAGAGATGACGCCGGCCCTCCTATCTGAAGCTTCCTTGCGAAAGGCAATAAAAGCAGTGACGAGGCCTCGGGAATGAGATTTCCAGGATAGTTGTAAATGTTCAATCACTTTTCCTCTTTTCTCTCTGCCTCTATCTGTCTGTGGCCAAATGAGTGGAGAGAGGGCAGAGAGACGGAGAGAGAGGGCCAGGCAGCAATGAAAGAGGCGGAAGCTAAAGAAATCAACTCAATTAATGGGATGGCAAGAAAGACAAGCAGATATAAATGCAGAGGGAAGGCGGTGGGTGGGACGTGTAGGGAAGCTGGTGATAGTGGAAGTGATTGCACGCACAGCAAGGATGTCTTGATGTTTAACACCACTCCTAACCCTGGACAGATGGCCCTGAGCTGGGAGGAGTGACCAGAATGCATTTGTCTGGTGTGTGTGTGTGTGTGTGTGTGGTGAGGGTGGAAGTATTACTGGTGGTATTATAACTGTTACGCCCTTATGTCAAGAGGAGCAAACACAAATGCATATCTACTACTGTTCTTCAACTAATACTTGTTCTATCACTACTGCTCCTGTGTTTACATGCTCTTCTGTTCTTACTGCTGCTCCTCCTACTACAAACAGTACTGCTATTAGTTTAACTGCTTCTACTACTACTGCATCAACCACAGTTCTGCTACTATACAGCTACTGCTATAATAAAAACAATGCTATTGCTATTACTGCAGGTCACACTTCGTAAGCTACCTCAAAGTCGTGCACATTCATTTCTTCCGTTTGTTGCTTTAAATGAGCTGCAATGGTTGCAGATTTCCTACAAATTCCCCAAAATTTCCCTGGCTGGGGATTAATAAACTTTCTCTTATCTTATCTTATTTTACAATGCAGCCTGCTACAAGTCTGCATATTGTCAGTGGTGGAACATTCTAGTACAAATTTGAGGTACTTGTCCTCTACTTGAGTATTTCCATTCACTTCTACGCCACTACATCTAAGATTCAAGTGTACTTTTTGCTCCACCACTTGCACCTGACAGCCTGAGTTACTTTTCAGATTATGATTCTTCATACCCTTCCTGTCCAGAAATGAAAGAATGAAGTTTTCATATTTTTCATTTCATATTTGTAACATGTTGTTGAGAAATGAAAGTAACAAGTCCTTTACAAAATTAGAACTTATATCTCATAGTTGCCAACATTTTAAACATGCTTCACTACAGCAGACAGCAAATTTGAACAGCATCATACTGCAGGTCAAAGCAGCCTCAGCAACTACACAGTCAACAACATGGAACTAATGCATGAGAACTGCAAGGAGATGAAGAGGAGGAGACAGCCCCTGGACACAGGCTAGAGATCTGACCCCTGACCTGCTCATTATAGCTTATAATACTGCAGCTCAGTGAGGACACAGATATTTCACAGAGAAGCAGTGTGTATAACGCAGATCTGTCTGTTTGTCACTGTTAACAGAGACTCCAGTCTGCAGTGCGTTCATACACTTCGCTGATAAACCACACAGCTGCTGATCAAACAAAGTTCTCTCTCTGTCTGCAAGTCTGCAGCGCACTGATGATTGATTGAGCTGCTTCAGCTCGGTGTGTGACTGACATTTTTTCAGACCCGGCAGCAACATTTGCATGAAATTGTAATCTGTGATATGATTTCTGGAGGAATCTGGGCCGATTTGTTCCTAAAACTTCAAATATTCATCTGAATTACCAGTTGCATTCGCCATGCTGGCACACTGGTGCACATCGTTCACTCATTAGTTGGAAACTGATACGTTTAGTTCACCGCTGATCAACAATATGAGCACGTTCAATGACAGCTCTCATTGAGTGCATTCATACAAAACACTGCCTGTAACTACTGCTACCCCTGCTGCACTTCTACTATTAACAGTACTTATAATACTTCTGCTGCTAACTATTATGCGCTAAATCTATCTTACTGAACAATAATAGCATTAAGTGAAACAATAATGAATCGTACTGACAGCACATCCTATTTGTCAGACTTTTTTGAATGATGTATTTCCAGCTGTGCGTAGTGGCCTCTCTCTGTACGTATAGCGTCTTGCCTGGATGGAGGTGAAATAGCTGAGGATTGAGTTATCTGTCTGTCTGCGAGACGGAGACAACCTCCCCTGCATCATTCCTTGTAAGCGGCAGACTCAATCACAATAAAAGCCTGCTGCACTGGCACTACGCACTCACAGCGCCTGCTCGGGGGAGATCCATGTGATGGGGAGGATGAGGACAGAGAGGAAGAGCAGGAGGAGGAGAGGGCGGGCTATGGGCTTCTCTTTCTCCCTTCTCACCAATTCTATCTCTCTCTCAGGATAATGAATCAGGCATAGAGAGTGGGGTTTCTCAGAGAGTGGCCACTGCATAAATAACGCCTGCAGGATAGAGGCCCTATTATAGTGTTTCTGCATGAATCCATGTTTCACACACACACACACACACACACACACACACACACACACACACACACACACACACACGCAGTCTTGTTTCCATCACTTTTGGGGACGTTACATAGACGTATATTCATTTCCTGGAGACTTACCCGAACCACAACCATAACCACTACTTGCCTAACCCTAACCTTAACCTAAACCAAACCTTACCCCAACCTTAACCCAAGTCTTCCCCCTAAAATTTATTGATTTATGTTGTAGGGTCTTGCATTTTGTCCCCACAAGGAAGACCAGTCTGCATATTGTGACTTTGGAAACAGATTTATGTCCCCACAACGTGAGTAATACATGCACTTACACCCACACAACACACCCACCTACCCACAGACACACACACACACACACACCTCTAGCACAGAATAGATGGTGTGGTACCATAACAAGGTCTGCACAGTCATAAAAAGCTTTCAGACAAATGGCAATCTGTCCTTTATCATAAATTAGGTGACATGAACAGGGAGAGAGAGGTGTGGGTGTGTGTGGGTGTGTGTGTGTGTGTGTGTGTGTGTGGCAACCACTGTATATGACAAAAAGAGACCGGGGGATAAGACAGAATGAGAGGGATCAGATGGAAGAATTGGTGATTCCCCACCTCATTCTTCGTTATCACAACTGATAAAGCATTTTTACATTACAGATCCCAGTGGACAGCCACACTGTCTAATTGCACAGCAACAAAATCTTACAAAATTCTCTAATGCTACCATCCAGCGATATCTTGCAGAGACATCTCCCCTCATGAAACTTTAATTTTGGATTCTTTATTCTGTTTTTCCTGTCCTTTCATTTTCCTGTTCATTATCCTCCTTTAAAATCATTCCGTTCCTCGCTGTGTCGCTTTTTCTTTGACTGCTGCATCCGATGTCTCTCTCCTCGCCGCTGTAGGGAACACAACAAACACCTTGCGCTGTCTTCTCTTTCTACCGAGATTTCATTTCCATTTATCCTTTACCTAATCAGCTCAAAAGAAAGATCAACATCTCTCCTTTAATGGCAGGCCTGAGAAGAGAAATGTAAAACTGATATAGCGAAACACACAATGCAATTCTGACACACATTCCAGCAGTCAAACAGATTGTAAAACATTAAAAAATCATGCTTTTATTTTATCCATCTCTTTGTGTCAGTCTCTGCTGCTGTCTCACACTCTCCATCTAGAAGCGCAGAGGGAGAGAAGTGAAATCCCTCCTTTGCTCTTTGTGGGAAACTTAATAATTTAAAAGTGCATACGCAAAGCACACAATGGTGTGTGTGTGTGTGTGTGTGTGTGTGTGTGTGTGTGCGTGCAAAAGCATGTCTTTGTGCATTGCAGTGCCTTGCAGTCATGTTCAAAGTGATTAAACACTGGAAACACTTTATATGAAGTATACAGTCATATATTACATGCAGATCAGACTCTCATTAAGAGCACAAATTAATCTTTGCCACATTATAATCATCAGACAAATACAAAAAAATACATTCATACAACTTCCATCATCTGGCCCCTCAAAAAAAAACTGTATTTCTAATAACGTAGTAGCATAACATCGACTTTCAGTGTAATCTTATCGTGATAATACGATCATATTGTGTTATTGTTTTACAAAATGTCTTTGTCCAAATTCACGATGCCAAGCAAAGCTCCAGACAAGGCTACAACACAGACTTTGAGATTCGATGTCTTCAGACTTTCAAGTTTGTTAAGATTTTATCCTTGAACAGAGATAACGTCCCCACATGTTACGATGTGATTGAGGTTCCATACTCTGGTCCATCTCCATGACAACCAAACGAACTCGATGCGACCATTATTTCCTCAGCACAATTTAAATGGGAGCATGCACACATGTGATGGAGTGTTTCTATTTCTTGTCCAACCTTTTTTTTTTTTTTTTTTTTTTTTTTTGCATTCATGAATACCTGCTCTATCATTATTGATAGAGAATTACATTAGATTGATTGAGAATTATAACACCTGCTGCTAAATGATATCCCTTTTCCCCAATTTGCAGCTCCTAGCTGAATGCTGAACAATGTCCCTGGCCACTTGTTTTTATCATATTAGCTCATTGCCAGAGCATAAGGTGGTAAAAGTAGAGAAAAATGTGCTCTGAATGCAATGAGCCTCCACTGCAGCTGGTAATGTGCTGACAGGGTGGAGTTTCATATCGGAAATGCATCTCTTTCTTTCTGTCTTTGTCTATTTCCCACAGTCTTTTTCTTTTCCTCTGAGGCTTGTGCTGAACAAGCTGCTACAACTGAAGCTATTAGATAGAGGTTTTTTTTGTATGTGTGGGGGTGTGTCAGGGGGGGTCAAAACCGGTTTGTAAATGTATGAATCTATGTGGATGTTCATGTGTTGAGTTAAGTTATATGTGGTTGTCGGATGTGCTCTCTTATTAATGCACAGTGTACAAAAGGTGTGTACATACTGTATGTCTGTGTGTGTGTGCGTGTGTGTTTGTGTGTGTGTGTGTGTGTGTGTGTGTGTGTGTGTGTGTGTGAGACACTAAGGAAAACAGGCAAAGCTAGCTGCTGAAAAGAACAACATCCAACTCCAACATCCAACTCCCACTGGCTCAGTGTGTGCGAGAGACAAAACGCCAAGCCAGCAGGTCAACGGATCACGCCTGAACCTTGCCCAGACATACACACACTCACACACAGATTCACACAGCAAACACATTGAAAACACACAGCCCCTCCGGGCAATGCAACAACAGCCGCTGCCCCGCGGCATGGGACACTCGTGTGTGGAACTGAACCAGACTGCAACAGACCAGACTATCAGAGCCCGGCGGATCAATGTACTCCCAAACGCACTCAGTCACACACAAGCAAATACACACACACACGCACACACACACATTGGCAGCTCTGACTAATCTATTGTCAACAGCAGAGCGGGCCAGACCAACCAGGCCAACCTGCTACCAATATCATCCAATTGCACAGCAGCTGCGCCAGCAGTTCCAGAGAGGTAGTTCTGAATATGTCAACATGCACCACCTACAGGCAAGAAAAGGAGTAGCAGCTAGACTTTTAGCTCCTTACTATGTTGTAGAATTTAAAAGCTATTCAAATACCACAATGTGTGCAAGAAATGTCAAACACTGATTGAAATCATGATTGTCCCTACACTAACATACAGGGGGTAATAAACAGGCTGTGATGTGATTATGTGATAACGCTTTTTGATTTCTTTGATTCCGTCAGATTGCTGGTCTGGCCTTCTAATTTAATGAGGGACTGACTGGTTAAAATGTAAGTATGAGGCTGCATACATGGGCCAAAAGGATTAATCACAGCATTCAAGTAGCCCACAGCAAAAGAAATGTAAATGTTCTCCAGCACTACAGGATACCGGCTGTCCTAAGATTCAGACTTTGTGCAGAGATTGACAGGTCTGCACTCTACATTGTAAGTAAGCGATGACTCCACCTTACAGTATGTTCAATTGTGATAAATGATTGATATCTGCTGCAGTTTGACTCAGAATGCAGTAAAAAGAAACTGCCGGGGTGCTGTGTTTTAGGCTGTTTGGTAAACTGAAACACTGGTTCAGCCTGCAGTGAAAGCCTGAAAAATAGCCTGACCAAGCTCAGGTTAGTTGAGAGGGGAAAGTTTCCATTTGGTCAGATCATCAGATAATCTCTATAACTTTATAAAACATAGTGATAAGAATAAGATTGAAGTAATCATGGTGATCTTGCACTATGGCACAGCACTCAGGGCTTCACTCAGATCAGAAAACCTCAAGTTTAAACTGTAAATAAAGACTATCAAATTATTTTTACATCGCACGTTTTAATTCTTAGTAGAACAGACACTAAAAATCTGAAAGACAATATCCTCCACCCTCAAGAACCTCACAATAAAGCATCAAACTACACAGGACAATTTCCACAGCCTGATTCATTCCGCAGACATATGTTGTATTGTGAAGTGCTGTGCAGAATCCATAAGCTCCTGTATTGGCAATTAGAACTGATAGGAGTTTGTGTAATGAGGCTGGTTCAAGACTTAAACCCTCTGATGATTCTGGCAGCTTAAATCTATAGCTAGCACATAATTAGGCTGGTTTATATAAACAGATAAATATCTTGCTGCCTGTCAAAGAGCAGCACCAGCAAACACTGCCAGTGTGTGGGAGGGTTTGTGCTCATAGGTGGGAGGCTTGTGATCACCTGACCATTCCTACAATGTCAAGTGGACGCAGCTTTATAATTGGCTAGCTAATGAAGTAGCAGGGAGATGTGGTGTATCTGATACGAAAACAGCATAATGGTATATATATATAATATATATTGAGATGAACATACATTGCAGACCAAAACAAGCCTTGATGCTAACACATACTGGACATGAAGCTATGATGAATTCCTCTGGCAAAGACATGGAAGAGTGCACAAGCACTTTCCCAGTGTGACTGAATGTGAATACATGCAAATTTAGCTCAACGTGTGAATATATTCTACATGTGTGCTGGACTTCTTTTGCCGCAGTTGGAAAACCCAATAGTAGGAACCTTTTTTTCATAAATTTGTACCTTATGCTCGCTTTTTTCCAAAAGTTACAGAACAAAGCTGCATTCTGCAACCCACACAGAAGAGATTCTGATGAGACCTTTCTCCCGCCATTCTTTATCATTTCATCAAGAGGAAATGGATTATCACTTTATTTATATCAAGCACACAGCATGAGGTGAGACTCCTGTGTATTGTTGCCATGGAGATAAGTTATGTATTAGACTGTAGAGGAGGAAGAAGTCTGCATGTTGGTCACTGTTCGATTCCCATGAGGCCGAGGCTCAGCTGGTCTGTGAGAGGTGGAGATAAACTGAGTCAGGAAGGAGATACTACTGCGAAGGTTAAAAAAACCATGAGAGCAAACTATCCATCACAATTTAAAGATGTTATAGTGTACACTGCCTTAGTTAATCCCTGCGTCCACAGCCAAACACTTGGCTGCGATGTCTGAATACAGTCCACATGGCATTAATATTTTCAGAATAAAGCGTATTGCAAATTACTGATTATCTGCTTGTGACATCAATAAAAACTGATCTGGCAGTAAATTCTTCCAGACCAGAGTAATATTTGTAAAGGGAGGGGAACATGTTCCACCGTCTCCAGTGGAAAATATGCCCTTGGGACCAAGCAATGTATTGTAGAGATGTGATATAAAGAAAAAGCAAGCATGTTTCTTTTTTGTTGTTTTATACATTAACTTATGTAACTTAGGTAATGTTAACTGAACCTTTGTTTTGCTTTGCATACGTTTTACTAGAAGAGCAACCGACTACAGAAGCTGCTTCCACTCACTGCTTCTTTTCTAATCAGCTGATTGACTTCTAGAAGTTTGATTAATTTCGCTGCATATTACAAACCTGATAATTGTATGGATATAAGCAGAAGGACTCTCTTCCGTCTCCATTATCTGACCAGCCCCTTCGCTGCATTATCCTGCTTAAGCTCTACCTTTTTTCATTTACAGTCAACAAGAATTATACCCTCAAGGCTGAGCAAGCACTATAGACTGAGGCGCCGAATACATCTTTATTCCACGGGCCTCAGGCTTCTCCTCTGCAGCCGGATGTCTGTATTTGCCCAGCCAAGGCCAGCGCTCTACACGGCTGGCAGAGGCTGGAGAGTGTGCAAAGCAGGAAGGTGAAGGTGAGTCAAACTGGCAATGCAGTCTGGGGCCAAGTTGATAATTCTGTTAGCATAGGCCACTATAGGCAAAGCGACACAGCAGAAGACCGTTCTGCACGCGCCCGGCTTTCAGAGCAATCTCCTGAGACACAGACAGAGAGTGGGGGGAGATAAAGGGAGGGAGCGAGGGAATGGAAACATGAAGGAGACAGAGGAGAATAAAGAGAGCGAGAGATAAAAGGCCTTTCTGTATTCACCCGGCTTCCATCCTCTTTCCCCCAGCGAGCGGGGATCGCCTCCACTTATTGAAGAATAAGAGCCATTGGTGGATTGGCTGATAGCTAAGACAATATATGGGAGGGCAAAGGGAAGGAGGACAAAGAGAGGGGAGAGAAAGAGGGAGGATGACAGAAACGTAGAAGAGTGAAGAGGGGGGAACGTGAGGAAGAGCATTCACACCAGTTCCCCCTCCATTTATAAAGCCCTGCATATTTTACACACAAACACACAGGGGACCGCACACGCCACACAACAGTCCCGCTATTATCAGTAAGTATTAGGCCACTGCAGCGCTGTGACCTTGCATCACACACCAAGGTCAAACAGCACGGCCACACAGTGAATGGAAACAGGCAAGAAGAGATGCAGGAATCTCTAAATCTCTATTAAAGCCAGTCACTTTGGCTCCTAATAGCTTTTCCATTCAGTGATAACCACACGGGCTTTGAGGGGGCTATTGTGGGCATTTGTAGCCTAAAAGCCATCGTTAACCTCAGGGTCCCAACATGCAGAGGACTCATTTAAATGTGATAGGTCAGAACGTTATCAATGAGGTCTGAAAATGGTGAAAGTGAAAACAGGAAAATAGAGCATGTTGCTGAGTACGAGTACTCTGAGTGCACTCATCCGCTGGTGACAGCTGTTAAATCATAAGACTTGTTTCACACCTGGTATTACGATGCAATCTGTCTTCTTATTCACAGAGTCTTTACTAAAAATATACCTTGATATGTGGATAAAAACACCAGCTTGTTATAAAGTTATTGTGTATGCCTACAGGGGACTTTTTTATAAAGAAATCTAGCTGTTTGCATTTTATTCTCTTTTTTTTGCAGATTTTGTCTGTGACAACACGCTCTTGATGCACTGCGGCTGTATGTCTGACTATTTTTAGTTAACGTGAACAATGGGAGCAAGCATTTCCACAAGCTACAAAATAATGAAACAATCTGTTTTGTGTGAATTCTTTCAAATATGTCAAATAGAAACTGGTTAGTATACAAACCCAGATGTTTCGCCAAACACACAGTCTTCACAAATGTGACTCTCGGTTGCTCTCAGCTCAGCACAGAGCACTGATGGCCCTAGAGGCAGATTTGGACAGCATTAAACTTTCTATCATTAAGAATGCAAGAGTTTCATTTCTATTTTCTCGCCCAGAGATCAATTGTCAAATGTTGTAGGCGATACATGTCGTTTTTGCTCAGACATATTACCCAGACACTGTCTAAGGCCAGAAAGCAAAGCAAAAATAGATTAGGATAATAGATTATTAATATTAAAGGGTCACTATTTGCACCACTCATGTGCACCACTTAATCAAAGCTTAACCAGTGCACAGATTTAACAGGAAGAAGTAATTTAAATTTAATTCTAAGACCTCCAACTAGCAAATGCCACCATTACGTCACCAAATACAAACTGATCTCCGGTCAGGTCCCGTGTGCAACAGGCTGCCCGGATGGCACAAAGTGAGATAAGAGACTAATACCAGGGAGCATTTTCACTTGCTTTGATCCCACATCTTTCATGTCTTGACAAGAGTTACAAATGCAAACAGTGACGCAGCTACATAAACAATGAAGAGAGGGGAAGGCGAGCAGAAAGCTGTATGTTCTTCATCATGTGCTACATGTCAAAGTCTGAAGCTGAAGGGGAGGGTGGTAAGTGGTTTTAAGTGAGGTTAGGAGATGAGAGCAAAAACCTGCTCTACAGACAGAGAGGAATAAAGAAATAAGAGCTGCTTCGTGAATGAGAAGCTTGACATTATCAGCCTCCCTGGAGAAGTGCAGCCATTTGCAGATAAATTAAGGCCTTTAGTTTAAAGTTAATTGGATCAACCGGCAGTGCACCTTTGCAGTCACCGGGGTCACCTCGGTTTATTCATATTCAGGTAATTATGTGCTGCGTGGATGTGTTTTTGTCAGCCGGCCTTCTATGGCCTGAACTCAGCACAACATGTGAGGAGGTTAAACTGGCCTCTGGCAGTGGAGCTAAGGGAGCAAATAAGGTGAAATATTACCATAACTCTCTTCAGGGGCCGAGAAACTGTGCTGTAATTGGAGGAAAAACACAGGATCCGGTAAATGACTTAATCTGTGTGTTTGTCCTTCAGGAGTCACTGAAAAAAATGTGAATATCATTTTTATAACCAAAATACATGTGTTGTTATTGGCAGAAAAAAAAAAATTTCTCACAAAATTGCAGTGATTTTATTCCTTATTTTCTGCCTTTCTCACTGACAGTTACATCATCTGCTCACCCACAAACAGAGAACACGTACACACAACTTGTCACAGCTCGCCTACACGCTCGCTCACACACACACACACACACCTTCTTGCCGTGGGAGACTCTGGCGTCTGTGCCGGTGAATAAAAACCCCATTATTCAGCTAATTAATAACTTAATTAAAGCTCGCTGGCATGTCAGCCGTGCTTGATTACATCATTATTAGGAGTAATTGGGGATTTCTTTAATGGCACCTTGAGAGAAGGAGAGCGAGAGGGTGAGAGAGATAGACACACACACACACACACACACACACACACACACACACACACACTCACACAGATGTTCCTGCAGCTACAAAGTGCATGCTTTTCCTCAAATGCACAAATTAGCAGTTTGACAAACATCTATGGAATAAAACAGCAGGAGAATTCAATTTAACTCAGTTTAATCCTCAACTATCAGCTAAGTGTTCTGTGCATAATTTTGGAACCAATGAGTCATCAATAAATCAGCCGGCAGCTGCTGCTGGGTCCTACACTGCATTTCACATTCTGTGCCTCCAGATGGAAAATATAAAGCTGCATTCATGCCATGTCAACAGAATGAATGAATGAAAAAATAAATAATAAATCAAATAAAATGAAACAGACACAAAAAGGAAACCTCCCATTATTGCGTTGTGTTCATACATCATTCTATGATGGTACCTCAGATGCTTATTTTGTATTGCACAAAATGAATGTGTGTGAGAAACTCTGGCTGACGCCTTTCACCTGTAAGCAGCATTTAATAAGATGCCTAGAATTCAAGACTGACCATGATGCTAATTGAATTTCAAAATTTGCGAATGACCAGGAAATAATAATAATAAAAGTGGAATTCAAAAGGTCATGACAGTTTGTTGGGACATTCTGCATCTTAGGAGCATGGTAATAAATACATGAAAATCATTTCCATTCAAGAATTGGACCATAGCAGTTAAAACACACACACACACACACACACACACACACACACACACACACACACACACACACACACATCACACACACATCACCGGACACAAACATCACTCCCAGCTACGGTTCCATAAACAATATATCAGCTGTTATCTGAGCATCACGCTGTCCTCTGGACCATTATGTCCCATCGGAGAATGTCTTCTTTATCTCTGGCTACAATAACTGGGGACATGAGGCCGCTAATGAAATTAGTCCAGACCAACCCCTTCCATTCTCGCCGTGCTTCATTAGAGCCTGATGTCCATTCACTGTGAACCATCCAGCAGCACACCGCCCAGCCCCTCAATGGGAACCATTCAAAGCTCGGAAAATCCGCCTCTGTTAGTCTAATCAACTGCTGGATGAACAGAGAGAAAGAGAGAAAATGAACAGGTTGAAACAGAGGCCTGCAATCTTGTTTTCTTCAGCGGCCAATAGAAACGACAGATGTGATCCAGAGAAAGTGTTTTTTTTTTTTCTGCCTACAAATGCAACTTGTATGATGACATTTTTGTCATGGGAAGCCCAGTATAAAATACAAAATGGTACTATTGTGTGAACACTGTTGCTAGGCAACCACATTGACAGATGCTACCTAGTTCTTGTGTCATTTATTCTTTGAGTTTGTGTATGTATCACAACTACCGTGACCATTGCTACAACTGGTATACTCCAACTATTAGGGACCTATTTTCTCAGTTTGTTTCAACCTAAGTCTGTGCCAGATTGCAGAGCTGCTTTTAAGTCAAGTCTCGACAAATCAAGTCCTTGATGGCGAGTCCAGTCCGAGTTTTTTTAAGTCAGGTGCAAAGTCCAGGTCAGGTCTCAAGCCTTGACTTCAGTCCTTGCTCTTTCAGGTGTGTGAATGCTGATCAGTTGAACATGTTCCTTTGAAGGCTGTCTGTGGTATTTTTTTCATAGCTGAGACCAGTCCATTCCAAACATGGGTCTACTAATTGGATGCTCAAGTTGTGTGGCAGTGCACGGCACGCCTGTTCTAGTTCATATTTTTCCATGTCAAAATGCTAATTGTTGGAATCAGGTCTCAATTAAGCCTCACAGCAGTGAGTTGTTGTTTTCCTAGTTATCTCTGAAGTACTCACGCTAAGTTTGGCCCAAGTTCAGGTTTAAAGCTCTGACAGATGAACACGGTGTGTCAGATAAAACCTTTCAGTCACAGCCAGGAAGAATTCAATACTGAAACACCCCCTCGCATCAAAAGAACACCAACACAAGTCAAAATATCACAAAGCTTCTCCCGTACTAGAACTCGAACATACCGTCCATCATGTGACAGCAGCCCTCAAACATCTTTAAGCATGCAATGAGACAAATTGGTTCTTGTGGTTTTTCATATTAAAATGAAGAGGCAGGCTGAGGGGAGGGTGGGGGGGGGCAGTGTGGGGAGAATAGATGGGAAATGTGAAGGAGAGCATGTGGTATAGTAGATACTAAACTTGTCTGGGCTTTTGTAAATGACTAGCTGCACAATAATAAATGTGTTTAGACTGTCTGAGGGGACTATAGTGTTTGTGCAAAAGAGCTATTCTTAAGTGGATTTTATTGTTTCCCTTCTTCCTCTAAATCCCCTTTGTTTGTGTTTTTTTTTTTTTTTTTTTTTTTTTTTTTGCTTTAGTAGATGAAGAATAATCACCAAGGAACAAGGCTGGGTATTTCATTTGTAAAGCACATTTAAACAGATGTTCACTCTAACCTGTGAGAATTAAGGAGCCGACTGCATCTTTGTTCAAAATTTGCTGATGCCCTTTTAAATCCTTATTTATTTCATTTTACACACTCCAGCGCAGTGGGAGTAGGTCAACTATACGCTTGTTTAGAGGCACGGTTTCAACTTAATCTGCACACACACAGAGAGGCAAAATGAGACATAAACAACTGTATTACCAACATTATCTCATTACTATCTGAACCACGGTATTTCATTTCTAAAGAAAGTCGGATGTTAAGGCCATTTCCATACTGAAATAAGTATTAAAAGCAATTTGAACTTTGTACATTGCACATGTACGTTTTTTAAATGCATTTAGTGACTCCATGAAAGAAAAAACAACCAAAAAAAAAAACCTACTTGTTCCATATCTCTTACAGAAAACACATTTCAAAAGATATTATGATTGTTAGGATATATTTTTTCTAGCTTAAGCATTGCTCTTATTCCATGTCCTCATGTTTCTGAGTGCTTGTTTTATTTAACCTCCTGCGGTTAGTCTTCTTCTTGGAAAAATGTGACAATTGGTCTCTTGGGGCGAGCACAGTGAATGAAACCCTTTGAGTCCAGCTCTCCAGGGAGATGGAGTTTGGATCATCACGCTGAGAGGCAGATTATTCTCTACTCAAAAGGAAAAAGAGAAAAAAAAAAAAAACAGGGGCAGCAGTGAAGTCGTCTGTCAACTCAACTGGGATCAAAAACAGGGACTGAAACTGTCACCTCGCTGGCTTGAAGAAGCATTTGCCTGAGTTCAGGTGTCCACCAGTTGAAAGGTAAATCAAAGCCATTATAAAAGTCAAAGAAGGAGGAAGTCGTTCAGTGGGATGTGTTGTCGTTCAGGATGTACTTCTCCTTTTAAAATTCCCTGTCAGCTGTTGAGCAGCCTCTCCCTGAACAGTCAGTCCACGTTTTCAACACTGATTCAAAGTCCTCTGTTTAGTCCCTGTCTGTTCTTTCATCTTTAGGAAGCTATTTCTGTGATGTTCTTCGACATAAAGCGCTGGACAGATCAACTCAGTAATGTTTTAAATCATTTATTTGTCGGTTCCAGAGGGGCAGACTTGTTTACTGCCATCCTATCAGCGAAACGTCAGACTTCACCTATAATTATATCAGTGAGCAGTCTGTTGTGCTGTTTTTTGCGCTCCACCTCCAAAGTGCTACTTGTGAGTAAAATAGTGTAGGCGCGAGTGCTGTCACATTTTTGTTTTCACACTTTTATCCTCAGTGTCTATTTAGCCATCGAGGCTATTAGTGCTCATGTAAGTCCCCTCAAATGTTTCCTGGAAAAGCTTTCGTGACTTGGCTACGGAGTTGTCGAATACAGAATATAAAAAAATCAAACTAATTTATTTATTTAAACATGTCATGGAGGAACTGAGACGTATATACCTACAGTCAAATAGCTGGCAATTACACTGACAGCTGTTTAACTCAGCCATGTGTGTGTGGCAGGGCCACCACCATGTTACCTGGCTGTTAATTATCCAATCAGTCAGCTGGTCAGCCCGGCACTCACTTGGTCTGTCCCAGTTTGGAGCCACGCTGTCAGTGATAAACTTAAAGCCTAACCGGAATAATACATCATCCACGACAGAGCGTACGCCTTCATATGGTGCAGTCACACCAAGAGGAAGGACAAAAAGATCAAATCAAATCAAGAAATAACGCTCAGTAAGTCACGGCTGGGAGATACTGCATCAATAATGAAGTCAGAATTAAAAGAAACGACAGAAGCTTAAATTATAAAACACAGTTTTTCCAGACATATTATCTTTTAATAATGATAATCATGACTTCACAATGTTGACTAATGCTAAAGTCTCTCTTTTGACAATTCATAGAAAATGTATGACTTTGTATGTTACAATTTGAATACATATTAATATTTATTTCTGGGTTGCTTTTAAACCCAACTTACTATCCAGAATTTGAATCATGAAACCAGTAGTGCAGTGTAGATAGTGCATTAAATAGGATAACTGACTAAAACATATACATAACTTCAATTATACAGTTTGAATGTCTGCTTTTGACCGAAATCCTCTTAAAACCAAACTGTTGATTTGTAAAAGCAAATGTGTACAATAGTTGATTGAACCTCTGAACCTCAGCAGTAGCCATACCTTCTCTTTTCCTCTGTAGCATTCACCTGCCTCCATGCTCCTCCTCTCTCCTGTACTTTAAAGCCTCTTCCTGTCCTCTGCTGCCTCCCCCTCCCTCCCTCCAGATCTCCCCTCTCCAGCCTCTACACACAGAGTTGATAGTGGTGATGTTTTCTCACCAGAAAGCCATATACCATATGCATTATTTATTTTTCATTTCCTTCCTGCTCAGCGGTGTGGTGAGGTCAGCCATCTATTTCTAGCATGAAGCTGAAAACTTCTCAGCCAATCGATTGCAAGGATCGGGCGAAGTTGGACGCCGACCAACCGGCAACCTCCTCCAGCGGCTGACCACAACTACTTATTCTGTCTTTTCCATGTCAGCCCTTCCCTATTAAGTATTTCATCTGTATTTCCACCATCTACCATTTTAAATTTGTTTTTCCCTTTCTCCTGTGTCACTAATCCTCCTCTGCTTTATGGTGCTTTCTCTTTGTGCCATTTTTCTCTCTGTATCTCTACAGTTACTGATGAGTGAGGCCAGCGGGGCCCAAAATTTAACTACTTTTAAAGAATGATAAAGTGCACGCACGCACGCACGCACGCACACACACACACACACACACACACACAGACACACACACACACGCACACACACACACGCACACACACACATACATATACCACCAGAAAGAATGAAAGGTCCATTTCAATTCATGGATCATTGAACCAGATTGACTTCTAAGTATTCCACCAACACAACTACAAAATGTTTGATTGGAATGAAATAAATAAGGCCTGAATGTTAAAAAAAAAAATTTAATCAATTAAATTTAATAATCAAATAGCCCTCATTTTCTCTTCCATATTGGTAGTTTCTTTTTTAAATATGCAATTGTTATTTCATTGATTGAACATCAGGAGCAGAATCAGAATCAGTAATAATAAGACAAGTGAGCATATTTTTATGACAAACCTTACAGTGGATAAACTATTTTAATGTCGACATGGAGACAGGGAGTCCATTAATACAAGCCTAGCATTGAACAGAATAAGATGAATTTATGCCTCACACTCTCAGCTAATGTAAATTCTGTTGGATATTGCATCTCGTATGTAAAAAATGGTAAATTATTCTTTTTAATTTCATGTACCTAAGTTTCACTGCGTGTGATCTTCAAATGATGGATGTGCAGCTAAGTGGGTGAAACAGGGCTGTGTGCTCTGGTGCTCTCCGAGGTGCTGATCCTGGAGCTGTCAGCAGCTGGGGAGAGGTTACGCAGGAAGTCTTCAGCCACTGAGTGAGCTTTTCCAGTCACTATTCCTTGTGTTTACTCACTTGTGTGGTCTTACAAACTGTGAGGGTCACTCAGGTGGACCCTCTGTCTTAAACAGTGTTTGCCAATAACATTTTGCATGCACAACTTGACTTGATGTGCTTTACTGTGACAAGAGAGTCTATTTCTGTCTGAGTTATTTCTGTTTGTTACTTGTGCTATTAGTGTGACAGTCGCCAAAGTGTTTATTCAGCCCTGTTGGCTGTTGCTCTTGTTATTTTGGCAAGATTTTGTAGATCATCTTCAGTGATTTGCCTTTCATCTGCACTCTGGTCCTTATCCTGTCTCTGCTCGCAAAACACTTCTGGGGACTGCAGCTTCGATATCTGTATAAGATATTCACTGCATAGTGTTGCATATTTGCATGCAACTTAAATCTGATGTGCAAAATTCCTAATGCATAGCATAGTATATGTAATACTGCTTATCAAATATGGAATCCGGAATTAAAAGCAATCATTTTATCGTCGGTAATAGCAAATCTGTGGACTAATTAGCCTAATTTAGATACTGGTGTCAGTATAAACACTGGTACAAGATAGCAGATGTCAAATACGTACCTTTGGTGCACAAACACATAGTGACAAAGTGTCTCCTGGAGAGTTCCATGAGCATTGCCACTGTATTAGAAATGTCTAAAACTCATTATTGCTGCCAACGAGACAACATTTATGTTAATAAGCTCGCCTTTCTGGGATTCTGGCTGATGAAAAATTCACAGGTACCTTCTGCTGCCACTGATGGAAGTGCAGCTTTAATCAGAGCTGAACTGGTGAGACTGATGCTGGTCAAGTTTGTAGCATTTGTGTCTGCTGCTTTTTTCTATATGACAATATGACAAGCGTTGCTTTCTTTAAGAGCCCTTTAACTCCCGGACCCAGCTGTCTCTCTGATAGCTCTCTCTTTTAAAAACAGCGGGTTAAATGCTAATGCCCGTGTAGTGCAACTGCCTGTCTGTCCTGCTGCCTCTGTAACTTTCTTGCCACATGTTAACATGTTCTGCCAGTCACATCAGCCCTGGCTGCCGGCCAGACGCTGGCTAATCACGCACTGTCTGTGTGAGCATTTGCATGTGTGTACAGTAATGCTCTCAGCAGAAAAAGCATTCCAGAAGGCCTGCTCAAACAAGGAATAAAATAAGCATCTCTCACTGTTTCGGTAGGAAAGCGAGCATTTTGGCACTTCCTTTAATTGGCTTTATTGCAACCATAAATCAATGGGAGATGCAAACATGCCTGAAAATGTCAGCAGATAAAGTCGTCACACATGGAAACAGATGGGAGCTGTTGCTGTAATTTCCGTTTTAGATCAAAGCGACATGAATGCACATATTTGCGCCCTGATGCCGTCCGGCAGAAGGCTGAGGCAAATAACCATTTCTCTGATGACTGCATACTTCTTCACACACAGACCCTGGTCATCTCTCAACCAGCGCACAGCTGCCTGCTGGTGCAAATCAAGTGCACCCATATTTAATCAGCTGCACATGGAGGCAAACCAATCCTCAGGAAACAGGGTGAATTTATATTTTAAGGCTGGCGTTTGGGTATGATTGTTGGTTTTAGGAAAAAGGAGGCAAAGGCACACACCCCGGAGCAGGTGAACAGTTCTAGGTTCCTGGGAATCAGCATCACAGAGAACCTTTCATGGACATCAAACATCTCCACCCTGGTAAAGAAAGCTATTTCTCTAGGAAACTTAAGAGGGCAAAATTCCTATAGCCAGTTCTG